>NC_080638.1:56686379-56992034 GCF_027579445.1 Ammospiza nelsoni | reverse complement strand
TTATTGAAACATCTAATGATTTTGCTCCTTTGGTTGTTAAAAAAATCTTTTGTAAGTTTATGATAAACAAGCTTGTAAATTAAACAGATGATCAGAATCTGCATTCCAGAAGGTGAGTGGCAAAGTGTTTTCTCAAATGGCTTGATCACTGTGAGAGCAAAAATATTTGTTTATGGTGCATCTTGAAAAGACTTAGTGTTTTCCCAGTGTCCTGCACCAAAAGACCCCTGTGTGCTCCTTGGTAAAAATTCTTGATCAGATTTTGGGGATGGGAGAAGGGCTGGGGAGGTGGAAACCTGGACTCTCAAGCCAGTCCTATAGAACTTGCTATTACAGCACTGCACAAACGGGACCAGGGACCCTCAGGGTGGGCAGTGCTCATGGCATCATATCACTGATTCTGAGAGCACACACAGCAAAGGTGAATGGACAGATGCCACCTTTTGAAAGCTTTTTAGGTGTTGTAACACCTTATGCTGCTTAAATTTTATATCATTTACAGCTTTGTCTGGTCTCAGAACCATTTTGTGAAATACACTTTCGAAATCACTACATTCATCTCCAAGTTCTCAAATATCTTCCAAACCCTGGTCCTCAAGGGCCTGCACCCTTCAGGCTGCTGAGGGATGAAGTCTTGGCTCTTCCTGGTTTTTGAAGATGAGCTTTAGGAAATGGAGTTGCAGCCACCTGGGGTATTGCCAGCTTCTGCCACTTGCTTCCCCCAGCTGCTGGCTAAGCTGGCCCAAAGCTGGGTGGGAGGCTGGGCTATGGATCCTCTGTTTGGGGCTTCATCAGCAGTACAATCTCCATCACCCCTGCCTGAGACACAGAGCCCTGGCAGAGGAGGGAGGCAGATGCTGAGAGTGAGGGGATCTGCCCCTGCTGATGCCATCAGGACTGGTCTGCCAGAACTTGGTGACATTTTGGCATTGCAGGGCTCAGCACAGCGATGCTCAAACTCTGCTGCAGCCCTGGGCTGTGAGAGACATGCCTGAGCTCATGCAGAAAGTCACCAGCACCCTGGAGGGGAAAGACAAGTCTGACTCTCAGCCCAGTGCTTCATCCAAAGCCTGGCTTTGTTTTGTACCCAAAAGCACAGCTATTTGTATTCAGTGAAATAAATTGCATTATACATGTCTCTTTTTAAAAAGAACATCAGAACTCCTATTCATAAGCATATGATTGCCCTTTTATTTCTTCCATTTGTGTTTCTTTCTCCCTGCATTTGTCCTTAACACTTTAAAATGAATGGGAAGACCTCATTTCATTAAGATGGTAGCAAAGGTAACTAATGGAACAGTCTGGCCAAACAAAGGCTGTGGAACACATCCAGAACATTCAGGACATTAATGTTGTCAACACAGAAGTATAAGAAAGTAGGATGGGAGCCAGATGGGTCAGATTTCTCACTTGTTCTTGGTTTGCAGGTAGAACTTTTGCACAGGTTGGAGGGAGCCACAGTAGAACAATGTGTCTCTGTGGTCAGCTAAAACTGCCAGGAGGCCACTCCTGCCAGCACTGCAAATCTCTCCCAACAGGCATCAGCATCTTTTATCACACCACCTGAGCTGCATCCTTCTGGTTTCCTGGTCCTGTGGAGCTCCAGCTGAAGTGCAGGAGCCTGCAGGCCCCCTCTGGATCATTCAGTTTTGCTTGTCTGCATTTGCTACAAAAAGCTGTATCTCTGCCCATACTTTCTTTCCTCTGTGGTGTTTATACAAAAGATTCCCAGTAGGAATAATCTCCAACTTTTTATAGATTCTGCCATGCACAGGGTGACTCAGCCTGCAGCTTTCTGGCAATTTTGGTCAGATAAAGAAAACTCACAGCAGTCCTGGAGCAACTCACCTCTCCACTGCAACCTCCTCTCCTGGGCCCAGGTGCAGTCAAGCCCCAACAGCTTGTACCACATTCAGCATTTCTTTGGTGTCTAAACATGCTTAGTTCCTCCTGTCTGGCAAAGGCCAAAAGGCGACCCAAAGTGGCACTAAGCATCTTGTCAGACTGCATGCAAAAGCTCTGGGGGGTGCTGCTTCTGCTTGCATTTGTGGATACTCATCTCTTGTCAAGGGACACAGCTGAAGGGTTGCTGTTTTCACTAAGGCATAGCTGCACTGTCTGCATGTCACATGTGGCAGTAGGCTATTCTGGATCCCTTTCTTTCTGGTTCCCATCCAGGCTTGGTAGCCATCATTTTTTGGGCATTGCTTTCAGGCTGGCTCAGTAGGAAAACTGGGACAAGCAGGAAGAGATGGTTGTAATCTGGCCCATGGTCAGTCTCCTCTCTCAGAGGTGGTTTGGTCCCTGAAATGAATAAATAATACCTTAAATACCTGGTTCTACCAGAAAGTACCACCCCAGGCCAGATTTTTTCTGTGTCACATACAAACTGAGGTGATGGTGATGGGCTCCATGACACCAGCCACACTCTGCCCTTAGAGCAATGCTGCATCCCCTGAGGCCAGCCAGGTGAATGCATTTCAGAGACTTGTGCACCATTTCTGGATTAGGAACCAATATTTCCTCTAAATATGAGCTAAAGAGGGAAGCAAAGAAAGCCCTAAATGTGCAATAGAGATGCCAGCAACATCTCTTTGAGCACAAGGAATGAGGAGATTGAGGGAGTGCCATTACTGCCAGTGGATCTCTCCCAGCTGCTGTGGTCCTCTCTTTCCCTGCTGCCTGAGCACAAAAGCCATGTGCAAAGGAATAGCTTTGAAGACTGCCACCACAGCCCTTTATTCACACTGGGCTTTGGCTGTTAATGTGCATAATAATGAATGAACCAAATTATAACTCACAGTAACGGTGTGTATTGATGGGAATGGGTTTTATTTTGGTCAATATTTCAATGAGGTTCCCACCCTCTGGTGGGATTGTAGGTCAGAGAGGGGTTGGGCTGATGCAGCAGAAGAAAGGAACATTGCTGGGTGCTGATTGATGCTTTATTGGGCTGCAATAGCAGAAGCTTCTGCTTGCAAAAATCAAATGTTAGATCTCTGTCTCTCAGGGTTTTATTTTGCTAGTACCTATGGGAACCAGCTGGGCTGGCTGCCTAGAGAAAAGACAAAGCAGGCTAGTCAGGAAGTTTGTGGTGATTTAAGCTAGATGCTGATTAGTGATTCACATTTGTCTGAATAATAAAATAAGTACAGAGAATGGGAACAGTTTCCAGTGTATTTCTCAATTGCTTCCCAAGCAAAAAGAGAGCTGCTGTGTATAAGGTAAGGCTGCGAATTTTCCCACCATGGCAGACCTGGTTTATTGCAAAGAAGGGAACAATACCCCAGAGAGAGAAAGATGTACACTACTGTCAGTGTCAGAAATCCTGCACTGAGGATGTTTGTGTTGGTGAATTCATTGGGAGGGGGGGAAAAAAGGTAACTTTTTATTGGAAACATAAACAAGAAATGTTCTCTCAGGGGCAAGTGGCAGGCTGAAAAATTTGGAGCAAGACCCCATGGGCCCCATGCTCCAGCAGTGGGACAGCTGCAAGGGTTTAACACTTTAAACCCTGCTCTGGAGGGACAGGGCTGGTGCAATTTGCTCTCTAGACACAGCCCTACAGCACTGCTGCTAGCCTGGGTCAAGAGATGAGCAGCCTCTCATTATCTCTTTTCTCTGCTAGAATTCAGTCAATTATGGGCAAATTCTGAGAAAAAGTCATTTGCTGGGCTTTATTGTGAATCTTTTGAAATGTGCTGTCTTGTTTCAATGAATGAAAGTACCATGATTTGACACCTGAAGCTTTATTTCCTGCTTTTAAAGCAGAATGGGTCATTTTTCAGCAGACAGTATCTTCTTCAAAAGACTATTGTACTGCAGAATTAAATACCCTGCCTCAGGAAACAGCATTAGAGACTCTGAACTTCTTAAGTGACTTTATAAAACTTGGAGGTTAGGAAAAGAAAGACCTGTTGGTTTTCAGCCTGGCTTGAGGAAAGAAAAGCATCTTTCTGTAACACAATCAGAAAAGTTCTGCAGTCAAATTGAGGTTGGAGGAGACTTTCCTTGCAGGCTGGTGAAATTTCTGGTAGAGCCAGGAGAGATTTAACACTGAGGAGAGCAGAACCACTGCCCTGGAAGGGAGGTTTCACCAAAGAGACTTTTGGGTCTGACCTGCAGCTTCTTTCTCTTAGTGGCCAGAGGCACCCTGCTGTTGAGGCTGGATATGTCACAGCCAGCTGATCTAAAGAGCTCCATGAGCTTTTTTGGAAGTCAAATTGTCATTTGTTTCCAAAATCTCATCTTTAGAGCTGTATGACTCACCGTATGTTTTCAGATGGCTCAAATAGTCTCTGGCTTTCTTTTCACATCTGTGATTGCACTTCTTGATACCTTCTTTCCTTTCCAATGGTGAGTTTGGATATATAATCTTCTACATTTATTTCTCTACCTTCCCTTTTCCTCCCTCTCTGTCCTCACCACCAATTTCTGTCCCCTTTTCATACTTTTCCCTGCTTTTGGATTTCTCACCAGAAGTCACAGCTCATGTGAAGTGGATTTGTCCAAGCCTGGAATTTTGCTGCACAGTCAGAACGGACTCTAAGTGTCTAAGAGAGATAAATCATAATGGAAAATAGCTGCAGTATTCTAGTTCTGTTCACACAGCTCTTAAAATAGAAAGAAAGGACTCTTTGTAGGCTGCAGTTCAGATATTTGTCTGATGCCATGCTAGAAGGACATCTGACTCATGAGCCCAGTCGGATTTAGCTGCAGCGTTTAGAGATGCCACCGTGCCTGCTCTCCCCTTTGACCAGTGCTTATTGTCCTTGTACCAGAAATAGAATGAAATGGATGTCCTCATCTTAACCTCCCCATGCTTGTCACCATCCACACTATCAGCTCAGGACACTGGTGATGACAGGTTTGCTCTTAAGAGCTGCTCTGCCAGCTGAGGAAAACCTGCATTGTTTCTGCTGCAAGGTCTCTGACTCACGCATGAGGTGCAGTGGGCACCTGGGATTATGTGGATTTGACTCCGACCTCCACAGAATAGCCCATAACAACAAAAAAGTATGATTTACCAGGAGCTTTCTGGGCATTTCTTTTTGCATCTCTGCAGCCTGCAGAGTACTGAGGGGAGCAAGTCCCCATGAAATACAGGTGCAAGCTTCCTGCATCCACCTGGAGTCATCTGTGTGGAGAGCACAGGGCAGAATGGAAATGCATTTTGAATGTGAATTGGACTTGGAGATGATGATTGAATTTTTTATTGCATCCCCACGTGTGCAGCATTGTAGGCAAGATGTTGTTAGCGGCATCTGCAGACAGTGCATACATGAACAGGCTCATGGGGGTGGCATGAGCAGAGGTCCCAGCCCTGGCTAGGGGCACACAAGGGGAGCATCACTCTGCATGGTCCTTCGGGCTGCTGTGTGTGGGGCAGGGGTTCTTCTTTTTCCAGTACTGTGAATCCAACAACTTCCTGCAGCATGGAATTCTCTCTGCATTCAGCCTGACATAGATAAGAGAAACAGACATTAATTTGGGTCACAGAGAATAAATAATTCCAGGGTTGAATGTAACTTAAGCTACACAAGAAACAAGGCTTCAGTCTGAATATGAGTGAAAAAGTTTTTTAATTTGTCCAAGGTGGGCTGTGCAAGCTGATATCTTGACTCTGTCCATCCACCTCTGCTGGACACGAGCCCTGGTCAGTCTGTCTGGCCTGCAGATTCTCACTGAACTCACATGGTTTGTCTTGACCACAGGACTGGGACAAGCTGGTGTCACCCCCAACCTTGAGAAACACTGTGCTATGGAGCCTGGGAGGGGTGAGGAGCCTGGATCAGTCTGTCCCTGTAACCATGGGAGCTCAGAGGATGTGGGAGCTGGATGCCTTGTGCAACAAGAAGGGGAGTGAGGGGTACCCAGCACATGTCAGCTGGCGCAGATGAGCTATCTGCTGCTAATGACTTCCCCAGACTATTGCTGTGCCTTGGGTCTGAACTTCCAACCCAGAGGTGAAAGGCATCTTCACTTAGAGGGCTATTAATTGTCCAAACCACCAGTCCAGTTCTTAAGTAGAATTAATGGAGAGCCAGAGCTGGAACTTATAACTGGGAGGAGTCTCACAGAAAAATATTAATAAACAGTGGGGGAAAAGGCCTGGGAGGGCATGAGATCTGGACAGTTCATGCACCCAGGCTGTTGTCACAAATTCTGACAAACAGCTGGACCAGGGCAGAAAATACCACAGGGCCTCTGTTTTAGTCCAAGATGTTTTTTGAAGAGGAATTTTGAAGAGAAAAGTTGCTCTTTTCTGAAGAGGAATTTTCAGCAGAGGGGAAAATTCAGTGTTTCAGTTCAGCATTTCCATCCAAAGCCATGGCACAGCCTGGATTGCCTCTGCTGTGAGAAGTCCACCAAGGTAACACAGCAAGGAACTTCACTGTGACATGCTTCAGCACAAGACTTGGATGTTCATCCTCAGGTTAAAAACCACATTATTTACAGGAGAAAAGATTCCAGTGCAGTTTCTAGGCTTACCTTTCTACAATTATACCACTTTGCCTTCTTCTCTATGCATAAGTAGGCTCCTTATTTACAGAATATGCAGTGTATGCTCCAAACAGCAGGAGAAGGGGGCTGAAATGGGGTTTACCAGTGACTCACCCACTCTGCAAATGTTTTATGACATTGATCTTTCCAGTGAAATATGCTCAGGTGAGCAGAAGGTATCTGCTCACTAGGGACACTGCTCAGATGCTGAGCCTGCCAGAGATACATGCACACACCCAAGATGCTGTGACACTCAATGCCACCCAATGTTTCAGAGGTGGGAAGGTGTTTGTTCAAATACTGCAGGATAATGGGGTCTTTTCAGCTCTTTGAGACTGTGGTGGTTATTTTCAGTGGACCTTTTTCTTACATTTCTGTTTAAGCACCAGAGGAAATCTGTCTGAGTTGCCACCTAAGAGGAATAAATAGCACGAAGAGCCATTTCACAGAGGACTCAGCTAACCTGGTCAGCCCCATGTGTTTTGGGTTGCTTCTGTATTTTGCCTGTCATGTTACCTGCAACCCTGTTCAGCCCTGGTTTTCTGGTCCACTGTGCTCTCCACCAGCACAGCCTTTGAGGGTGGGATTGATGGACACAGGCAGCTCCTGAGAGCTGAAAGTTTTATCCAAAGCTTGTTGACCCAGGGGAAAGATCCCTATTTGTTGATCACACTGCCTTCCCTCACACTCACTGTGGACACAACCTCTTGTGCATCTTCACACTGATTATTTTTTAACCAGGGGCAGCAGCTAATATTAGTGATATTTTGAGGTGCAGGATGTACCTGACTGTGGGATCTCAGCACCTCAGGATGGAGGTGCAGAGAGGCCGAGACCACCCTTGGGGGGCTCGGGAATCCTGGAATGTTGCCAGAAGTGTCTGGTGGCAGGATTTTGATCCTACACAGGAGATGAGACCTGTATGAGGATAGGAGGAATTCACTGGGTGAATGGTGAAGGGATAAGTTAGTTAAAGTGTAGAACACAGGGTTTAGGATTTTGGTACAGGGGGGTCTAAAGAAGTAAGATGGAGGAATTGGGGCGTGTCCTGTCCTTCTTCTTCTTCTTCTTGGCCTCCATCTTCTGTGGTGGTGGTGGCACTTGGGATTGGTCATTACTAGAAGTGCACCGGTTAATAAGAGTAGAAAGTATTGGAGAAAAATGATAAATATTGTACACGTAACTTAGGGTATAAAGATAAGTGACCGCCCGGGGGCTTCGGGAGTGTGCCCATGGCTGACTTGCTGTGCAGACCTCTGTCGGGCTGAAAGAAAATCTTTTAGATAAACAATTAATAAACACCGAGACCGAGACAAGATCAGAAGTCTCTCCTCGTTCTTTGAAGCGTCGGCTCTCCAAGGCCATCCTTGGGCCTTTCCAGGCCACCTAAACAGCAACAGCCAGAAAACCCAACACCTGACATGCTGGGAAAACAGGGCTGTTCAACACACAATCCAAATAGATTTTTCAACAGCTTTTCTCAGCATTAGCCAGGCTCATGCATCATTGATTTCTCAAGTGCTCTGGAAAACATAACAGAAATATAACAGTAACATCACAGGAATAGTTTGTCCATCAGGCTCCCTCAGAGTGGCAGGGCCATTGTTTTCAGACCATTAGAGCTGGTAGGTGCTGTAGCTGTGTTTAAGACCACAGAAGCTTCACATCTCCACCAAAGTGTTTACATGGCTGCTACAGACAGGGCACAGCCATCTGTAGTGTTAGTGCAAGTGCTTTTCCATTCTTTGCATAAATTAGGAGAAACATATTATTTTGCTAACTGCTGTTTGTATAAGTTTCACAAAGGATCACAGTTAAAAATATATTTTAACTTTTTTTTTTTAATGCATGTGAAGTGAAAAGGGAGGGTTGGAGCAAAAATTCAACCCCAGAGTTATTTTTCAGATTGTGGGGGAAAACACATAATTTTACCAGCAATGAAGAGAATCCCTGGAGTTAATTATAATGGCACTTTCCCATAGCTGGAGTGAAGCTCTGTATGTCAGCACTTCTGCTCCTCTCAGGGCTCTACAAATGGTGCCATTGTAAGTGCCAAGACACACACAAAAGCAAGATTCAAGGGGAAATCATTCTTAAAGTTGTAATTTTGGAATGAAATGAATACCAAAATGCTGACCCCTTTAATGAAGTTTTCTCCTCATTGGAATCCAAAAATATCTCCACTGGATGACATGTAGGTTGGCAAACTGGGGGGAAAAATGCCATTAGCACATGACAGAACCTGTTTTATTTGTTTGTTAGTGGATGTCTCATGTATGTGATAAGACAGGAGGAACATTTCACATCTCTGGCCTTTGTCCAGCAAACCCCTGAAGGACATGCTTCACTTTGAGCATCTTAATCCTTCTTCACTTAAAATGAATTAATCCAGTCATGTGCTTGACACAGTCAGAAAAAGAGATAGCATGGAAGTTGGTGTCACAGGCTTGGGGAAATGTGATAGCAACTTGTAGCTTGAAAAGAGTGCCCAGTATGCATATATATGTTTTATCTGTATCAACCATATGCATAATTAATATTTTATTTAAACTGACTGGACCATTTTCTCTTTACAACAGCCTCCATTTCTGGGATTAAACCTTTCTGTCCATCAGAACTGGACACTTCATTGGTTTATTTCTCCCATTTGCTTAAACAAGAAGAAGATAAGCACAGAAAATTTCTGCTTAAAGGTTTTGGAAACTCCATTTATTCATTCTGTCATTTGAAGTCGTCAGGTAGGAGATATGACTAGGCACAAATGTTGTTTATGGTTTGCATGATATGCACTTCTTTTAACTGTCTAATTCCTCCTCTCTCTGCACTGCAGTAATCAAGGTGGAGAAAGTTTTAACAGGTTGGACCCAGCTCCACCTGGTTTGAGAACCACCATGGTTATTTCTTGGTCCAGTTATTGTGACTGATATGTTTGGGGGCAGACATTTGTATTTGGAGATAACTGGCATGTTTTCCACCTGCACAGTCATCCTCTCAATCTGTTTGCATTGTTTTTACCTGCTAAGCTTCCTCCCCAGCTTTGCTGGACCCCATCCACAGCACAGTGAGGAACAACCAGGTGATGCTGAGCCATGCCAACCCCCACCTCCTGAGGTGGTCACAAAATGCAGGGGAAATGTTACCAGAACTGGCTCATCCCAGATCATATGCTGGAGGTTGAATAGCTGGTCTGGTTTCCACCCATTTGTGCTGCTAATAAGGCACAGAGAACAAACAAAGCTGCCCAAATGAAGCTGTCAGAAACTCCCCACAACAACAGGAGCTTTCTTAGGTGACAACAAGCTGGCACAGGCCCCTTTCTGCCAGCCTATAAAATTCAGTATAATGAGGGAGCCAGGGAGAGGATGAGGCTGGCTGTGTGGCACTCTGGCACATCCTTGGCAGCAGCAGCAGTTGGAGACAGGAAAATGAATCCATTGTCCCATTAGAGGCACTTGACTTGCTGGCTGGTGTCCCTGTGGAGCCCTTTGTGGGCACAGCAGAGTGCAGACATCCAGGGCAGCATCCAGCCCTGCTCTAAATCACTTTCTGACAGGCCACTGCCGTTCCCCAGACTAACAGGTGATGAAAGCAGGATGGTGTGAATCCCCCTGTTTGCAGCCCCCTGGACCCATTTGAGGTTTTGCAGATTTGTGTTGAGCCTCTTCACCCTGCACTCTGCTGAGCTAAGAGGGACCTCAAAGCAAACCAAACCCAAACCCTTTTATTTAGATGACCCTGCCTGCATAAAAACAAACATCTCCCCATCTCAGGTGCAGCAAAACCTTCTTTTCTTCCTCATTTCCAGGATCTGTTTAACCAAGTACTGCTGCCTGCTCTCCTCCCCTCCCTCCCTTGAGCAGCTGCCAAGGGCATTTGCAATGCAGCTTGGCCCTTAACGTTTTGCCCTAAGCAAGCAGCCAGGACTCCAGCTGCCTGACTCCACTGCAGCTGGATGCTCACAGAGAGCTTCAGATTCCCAACTCGAGATAAGCCAAGATAGCAAGGCTGAAAATACATTCAAACTGAGGCTTGTATCTGGGTCACAGAGCTGCCAAAACCACCCCCGTTCTGTTGAAACAGCTATTGAATTTGCTTCTAGAAGGAAAAAGACAGTAACATGCCAAGTGACACTAATTGTTAGGCAGCACTGAGCAAGCATAATGCGCTCCTACAAATTATCTGGGAACATTTTTTTTCCTTTTTTTTGTAATGCGTTTTGAGGGAGGAACAGGGAAGTTGATCAAGGTGAATGCGTAACCCATGGAAATCTGTGGAAAGGCAGAGTTCTTCCAGAGGTACACTTTTAGTAGAAAAATGTTACCTGTGGGTTAGGTAATTGTTGGGGAAATGCTAAAAAGTTCTTCCAGATTTGAGGACAGCAAAATCCGTGCAAACCACCAAAACAGTCATCAGCTTCTATGTCAATGCTACAGGGAGAAGGCTGGCTTTCCTTTGCACTATTTTCAGCACTGATTAGGAAGGTGGAGATGGCACTGGGAGAAAGCCAGCCCCTGCTTTGGAAATGGTGATAAACTACATAGAATTCAACAGTTCCAGTTCTTTCCTTTCCTTAAGCTATACACACAAGCTTATTTTCATCACTATGAGTTTAGAAAAGAGATACAAACCTGTCAAAAAAAAACCCAACAAAAAGGCCAAATTTGCTCTGCATTGGGTTGGCATGGTGGATTTGTGAAAGAAAATTTAAAGCACATCTTACTACTGACAATGCCCAGCAGAAAAATCCTATTGGATGAATTACATACTCTTAACAATTTCAGACTAGCAAACTGAGGGCAAGTAGGTTTTGTTTCTGTTTCCTTTATCAAGTCTTGATACAAAGCATTTCACACCTGCATCTGTTCCTCTTCTCAAATTAAGCAGTATATTCAGCCAGGAGGAATCCAGATGACTATTCAGGGACAAAAGAGCTGTTCAGCTTAAATAAAGGTGGGAGAACTTGGTGATTAATTTGTCCCCTTTGTTTCTCTAGTTGGAGAAGAAAAGAAAAAGACAGCAAAGAAGTAATTATACTTAACTGCACCAAGAGAGTTTTGCAGTCCTGAATTCATGAGTGTTTTCAAGTTGATGGAAGATAACCAGTTATAAGACACTTCCTAAATACAGGGCAGAACTATGTGAAGGCAGGAACATGTGACAACAGCAGCCAAAGAGTGGTGCTTTCAGCTTGTTTGTGTTCAGCTCATGGGTGCTTCTTGTTCTTTTTTTAGAGAGCTGTTTATGAAAATTGCAATTTTGGAATGTGGTACATGGAGAGAGGCTGTCATGCACCTGCCCTGGCTGCTGGGTAATACAGATGTGCTGCAGATGTGTGTGGTTGCACTGATGTTTGAGTTTTACTTCTACCATTGACTCTTTTTCAGGCAAAAGGTCTTTGGAGAAAGCAAATACCTGATTTTGAAACCTGTGGCTGAACACTCCCAGATGCTGTTCCAAGTCCAGCAGAGTCAGTGGGAGACTGACTGTGGCAAGGCTGTAATTTCATCTTGGGAAGAAATGTGGACATTTCACTTTATCCATTTTGCCTTTTCATTAGATGAACCTTGTTTAAAGATAAGAATGTGCACAAATCTCTGAAGCTTCCCCTTAACCCCTTAATGGGAAAGAGGCTTCCAGATGAAATGTTAGAACAGCATCTGCTGTGAAATTATTTGGGATCTCCTGTGTTCCCTGATCATTGCTGGATCTGGTATGAGCATCTGGAGGCTGCATCTGGAGGAGCAGTGGCAGCAGAGCAGCCTCATTGCTCAACAAGCACTGACACCATTTAGAGCAAGGGTTCTCTATCTCAAATCCAGCTGCTCTCGTGCCTAAAGCTCACGCTGATTTTCAGTGCTTTAACTAGGGGGGAAATGTGCTCTGGCATGTAGGTTGTTTTCCCATTTATTTACACTCTTTCCAAGTGGGAAAGAGGAGGAAATAAAGGGAAAAAAAAAAAAAAAAAAAAAAAAAAAAAGAAATAGCAGTGGCACAGCCTCAAACCTTTTACAGTAAAATGGAAAAGGTAAACTCCAACTTCTGCAGTGGAGCCCTATTCAAAATACAGGAAATATTCTTGATCTGGACATCTGGATCCAGAGCACACTGAAAGGAAACACTAAACTGAACCAATGAGCCATGTGAATTTTAGCCCTTCTAAAATTCACTGCAGTAATTTCCCATCTTTAAAGGTGATGGTGGCTTTGTTTTCCAATTTGGGTTTGGAGAAAAACAGAACACTGAATGTCATTATCAGAACTGGGTGGCACTTGACAAGAGCATAAAATGATTTTATTCCTGGGTAACTCTGACAAATTATTTGGCCTGGGCAATTTAACAAGGCCATAAGAGATTGGAATCACTACAGAATGATTTCATGGCCAGTGGGCTGGAGGCAGCTCTGTTTATTTCTGCCTAAGCTGTGGGTCATTAAGGATGTATGACAAAATATGTTCCAGGACTGAGGATTTGAGAAGCCTTAAGATGAAATGGTAGCAGCTGCTCATATCACAGACAAGGAAGAAGATCCTTTTTCTAGAGAAGAATGTTACCAAAAGATGTATTTTCCCTGCATTTTAAAAGTGTTGTGCACATTGCTGCATTGTTGCCAGCCTTGGCTGAGATTTAAATTTGCACTGCATGCTTTTACAGAGATATTCTTTTGTTTGCAAAAATGCTTTCTAAAAGCTTTTCTGAAGCATGCTTTCAGTAGAACTAACAGAAACACCTCTAAAAAGCAATAGGCGCATGAAAATAACATTTCTAAGGAATGTTTTCCCTTTCTTTGCCTTGTGCTGTTCAACCAGCAATAGCTGCAACTGTGAGGAGCAATAGAGCCTCGGGGGACCATATGCTGCTACTAACAGGCATTTTCTGTATGTAAATTTAGGAGTTCGTCACAAAAGAGGTCTCAGATCTGTTACTTATTGCTTCTCATCACTTGGATCCTCTGGAGCAGGTGCCCAATCCAGTATCTATACATCATCCACAGAAACAGGCTGCCATTCAAGCAAAGCAATGTTTATTTTTGCTTGATTTTGCTTTGTCTTTTCACACATCTTGTCCTCTTTTATCCTGATTTTGCTAACAGTTTCTTCAATTAACAAATATTTTTCTGTTGCTACAGCAAATACTTCCTCAAATATGTGTGAGGTTGAGCATGTAGGAATATTTTGCTGAATCAGGAATTCTTTGCACAGCAATATCTCACAGTCTGTGTACAGACAGAAGACTTGGTGGGAACCACTCCTGGATGCCGCTATGGGAAAACTGCAAAAAGTTGACCTTTTATTTTGGGGCAAAAAGCTCCTTCTTTAGTGTAGTTATTACATTTCTAACAACTAAAAGTTGTCATGACAAAAGTCAGCATGGAAGCTGAATTGCAATGATAGCTTACCAGTCCTTCCTAGTTACTAGAATGGCTGAAAACAAAGCTTGTAGTGCTGAGGATGTCAGTCTTGTCCAGACTAAGAGTGCAGAGCAACCAAAAAAAATCCTTATGAGGGTCTAGATCAAAGCAAAGATGGAGTGAATGGTGATTCTCAGAATGATTCAGTTCAAGGGAGAAGAACCTTTCTCATGACAAGGGTTGAAAAGGATTGTCTGTCCATTTGTCAGTCCAATAAAATAAAATAATATTTTTACAAACAACAACAATTACAAACAACAAACAACATGTGCTACCTGGTAATATCATGAAAATAGGAACTACTACTATCAAGCTGGTATAATGCCTCTGCCTGCTTTCCAACTCACTTTGCTGGCTGCAGGTCATATGTAGATTCCTTATACCAATTTAGGAGCAGTGACAAACACTTAAGGTGTTCCAAGTGCAATGCTGTAGCAATTTAAATAGATATATGGTAGGGATAAGCAATAGCATATGCATCAAGAGTAAGGAGAAAACTTCAGTTCTGCAAATGGGTCTCACAAGGCCCTTTTTGGAACAGTTAGGTCCATACTATTTTCCACATTTCACAAAGTAAGTTGAAAAATTTAAGCGGGGCAGAAAAGATCTCCAGGGTTGCTTAAAGCTTAGAAATATCTGGCAGTGTAATACATCTCACTCATCCAAGAGCCTCAAGATATATTTAATTAACCTCTGTCTGAAGTTAAAAGTTTTCTTGCTCATCCTTTGCACAGGTCTACCCAGGGAAGTCTCAGACAGCCTTTGGGAGCTCATGTTGGGAGCCAGTTCTTAGAAAATGAAGCTGGACCAGGTCACTCTCCTAATGAGACACAAGACCTGCCAGGCTAATTAACTGCTTAAATAACATACCTAGGGATATCATAGATCCTCATGTATTTGATATATTGTAGGCTAAAGTGCATGTCTTTAAAACATGTAACACAAATAACAGTGATGAACTTCCAACAGAAGGTTTATGAGATTGGTTCTTTCACCTCTCTTAGGAAGGTGGTCCTCAAAATGGTTTCTCTGGGTACAAAAAAATGCAGCTCTCATGTTTTCTCCATCAGGAATGTGGGCAAGTGGAAGATCTAGGGTGAGTTTTGTGCAAAGCTTAGTGAGTTTTGTGACCTTACCTCATCCTCACAAAACAAGGGTATCTTAGCTGCACTGCTGTGTCAGGCACATCTTTATTAAAAAAACACCTTCTTATGATCAGCTCTGCTCCCTCTCCCTGTGTGACATAAAATAATGCCTCCTACTCCATTAACTGCTCTCCTTGGGAAGATTCTGCAAGATCCCACAGGAAAATTGAAAGCATCTCCATTACACTGTGGTTTTCTGCACAGGAGGCTCAGATGTTTGCTGCCAACATTTCAAATGCTATGTAAAACCAGGGCAATAGAGTGTGGTCTTTTCATTCAGCCTTCAGCTTGAGAGGGATCACTTTGTTATGGGTATGGAGTCCATGTATTGTTCTGTACAGGTGGATCTTTGGCAGAAATAGAAGCTCCACTTTGACAGAAAGGTACACACCATGTGCTTAACACCCTAAGTATCAAATACAATTTTTCATCAGAAGCCTTGGCACTTACCTCAGGATTTGAATTATCACTTGGAAAACCAATGGCCTCATGAGTGCTCTCTGTTTCGCAAGTTAGGAATCTTCAGGAAGCCTGGAATCTATTTTTCCTTTTTTTTTTTTTTTTTTCCTGGAGAGTGGGAACTCTTTTACATATTTTGCTCTTCCAAAAACTCTTCATTTTTTTCCTCATTTATCTCAATGAGCTCTTCTGTATCTTCTCTAACAACTCTAATTTCCCATTTCTCCCAGGTTTCAATTTTCTTGCTTAAACATTTTCCAGCATAGAGTACCTTTTTTTTTTTTCCTTAAGTAATCTCTGAGTGCTTTAATTTCTTTACCTATTCTTACAGCAAGTACAAAATTCACCCCTTTTGAAGAAGAGAAATGGAGCCCACAGAGATTAAATTATTAGGCCCAGTACATCTGTCACACAGCAGAAAAATGAGATCAGCACTTCTAAATCCAAGATTAGGCCCTCACCACTTGAACAAACCACAGCAGACAATTAAGGTCCCACATAGACCTGGTATGGCACATGGCATTGCCAGATGTTCAGCAAGAATCTTGCAGTTGGAGACATATCTTGGGGTTTTAAAGATGCATTTTCTGAGCTGGCATTCCCCAGGGGTGCCAGCATTTCAGGGCTTCCTGGTTATTTTTTCTTTTCTTCGTGCATTGCAGTCCAGGTTGCTTTACAACATGAGTTTGCAGGGCTCCCAAAGCTGGCAAAAAAAGGCTTGCATCTGGCCCAAAAAGAATAAAATGAAGTCATTTTATACCAGGGGGAAAAAAGCAAAATAATGAAATAACGCCATTTTATTTCTCTATGCAAAAATAGGCAACAGAAAAGCAAAGTGCACGTCCAAGCTCTCCAAGTGAGAAGACAATGACTAGAATTATAAAAGGAATTATCAGCAGCAGCACACACCGAGAAGCTCCCAAACCATCAGCTACGTGGTCTGACTCCAGATCAAAGACATTGATATTCAAACACAGGAGAGACTCCCATTTAGATTCAACAGGGATGACACTTACCAGCCCTTCTGCTGATGCTCTCAAAGGAGTGTTAGTTGAGATAAAAGAGTTCTACTGTGGGACTTAAACAGCAGCTATTACTGTAAGTAGAGAGCAGCCCGGGGCAGATAACAAAGGGTTGAAGAGAGGATGGACTGGCTGAGGGTGAGAGAAAGAAATACCTGCGACATGAAAAGAGATTTAAGTTTTCCTTTTGATCTTCCTTAGTAACCTTCAGTATAATTTTGTCTGTTTACGTACTCCAGCGACTTCCACTGCTGCAATGTCTACGAGGCTGGCTGGTTTTCAGAGGTCCACTCTCAAAGTGCTGCTTTGAAGGAGGGGAGGAGGAGCCCCACAGTTAAAAAGCAGCATTGGAAATGAACAGGAAAGGTGATGCCATTTCCCTTAGAAGATATGGAGATGCTCAAGTCATACAGGTTCGTGTGACAGAGCCTGGCAATAAAAGGAAGAGTCGTTTGTAGGGGATACTCAAGAGGTAGGATTTACCAAGAAAGTCTGATCACCACAGTGAGAGGGTGATGAATGAAGAGAGAGCACAGATATGGAATATGAGAGCTTGAAAAATATATACACGCTACATGTGTTAAGATCTTGTTTCAGATGTTCTTGGTTCATACAGATCCCTTAATCCCTTTCAGACCCTAAAATTGTTAGACATAAAGCTGCTTCTTAGCTGTTGAAGACATAAACTCCAAAGTGACCTGAACAAAGTAGAAAGCCTCATGGGTTCACATATTCTGGCACAGAGAGCCATGTGCTGGCCCTTCAGTCAGTAGCTTCTCCTCAAGCAATTCCACTGTGCAGAGCAAGGAGGATTAAACACAGTTCTGCATCTTTTAAAACCCAAACGGTTTTCAGGAGAAATTATCTGTCACCCTAATCCCTGCAGCTCTGTTTATCTCTGATCAGAAAGGGGAGTGCCAAATTGGCATAATGATTCAGTACCAAAAAAAGAGCGTGCCTATAAGCACAGATCATGATTTGCATACTTATTAGCCTTGACTGCCAGGGAACATTCTGGTTCCTTTGTAAGCACAGAAACAGTAAAAATATGCTAATAGCAGCATATCAAATTTGGGCTTTAGCCAATCTGTCAATATTGAAATTACTTGCCTGTAGTAGAGTGGGTAAACAACTCGTTGTATAGGATGATCCGAGGCATGATTTGAACTTGTTGAAATTTAGTCATTTTGTGCCTGAAAAACTCACAGATCAGCAAGGGAAACATAAGCATACATGCAAGGCAGATGTCACACTGACTTTCTATTCTCTTATCTCTTTGCTGCCTTCTTTTCTGCTTTGGGAAGTGGCTCATTCAAGAGTCTGGGGGTGGGGTGATTTCCAGAGACAATCACTTAAATCACTGCCAGTGTATGTCCTCCATACAGACCCCATTTCTTTTCCTCCGTGTGCAATAAAGACAAAATGTCTCCTGACATAAACTTGATATAAACCCAAGTCATTCTTTTCTTACCACAGACAAATAAAGCTTTTCCCATAGCAATGATCATCAAAACTCATCAAAAGTTAATGATCTTTCCTTAACTCTCCAGAGCTCTCCCATCTCTGAAATCAGCAGGAAAAAAGGAACTACAAAGTTACCATGTGCTATCTTAGCCTTATCCTCTGGTTTTTCTTTGTTCCTTATGGAGCAAGAAGTTCCTTTTCTTCATCTCTGCTATTTATTCTTTTGCTCCATTTTTTGTTTCAATTATCTGGCATAGTCTGTGCTAATTGTCCACAGTTGGTTTCCCTTTCTTTGAGGGCCATTCCAGATAGAAGGAAGAAAGATGATGGTGTAGTTAATGAAATATTTTTGGCCCAACTCTATTCTCAAAGAATGGGACTGAAAGTTCTGTTTCTCTAAGCAGAGCTAAAAATAAAACCAGAAACAATAACAATGAAAAAAGACTCAGAAAGATTTCATGTTCCAAGACTCCATGAAGATCTTTAGCATATCTTTACATCCACTTCTCCTCTAACCCTTATGAGACAGACCAAAATCTCTCAGTCCCAGCTCTGCAGACCAGGAAAGCCCTGAATTAGAGGCTCCTCTCCATTGGCCAAGCCACTTGGGCAGCACCTTGCACTCATTCCAGCTCCATTCACTCTACAGAACATCACTAATCATTCAGTGACTCAGAGATGAGGGTGCCACTGACCTGAAAATAAACTTTTCCAAGCTCTCGGTCTGCTGAATAGCAAAATCTGGGACCTACATGCAAAACCAAGGAGGGGAACCACAGGAAGGGAAAAGCAGGATGCATTAAGTGGAGAAGCTGGCTGGCAGGTGGAAAGCATTTCCCTCCACAGTGTAACTGAAAAGTCAGGGACACAAAGAAGCATCTGGAAGGGGAAAGGAAGGTCAGTGTTGAGAGAACAACATCTCAGCAATCCTATCCATGATCTAAGGAGCTGCACACATCCACATGCAGACACAGCAACATATGTCACCTTCCTTGCAAAGAGAAATGTCTGTTTGCCAGAGACAGGAATCATCCAGGTGACAAAGAGAAGCACATCCTGCAAGGAGTCCCTGTTTTAATTATGAGATCCACAGTATTTAATGCCAACACCTCAACATCTGGGATCCCAGTCACTGACTGAAAAATCTCACAGCTAAAGACAATTTTTCCAGCCTTAGTAGCTGAAAATAGAAGCATGGAAATGTGTCCTCTGAAAACCAGAAAATAATTAAATAATCCAGTTTCAAATCCCATGTAAAACTTGTTGTCTGGGCCCCCCCCCCATGTTGTGTTCTGAATGAGCCCAGTTTTAAAGACCATCAACAAGTTTTGCAACTCATATTTGCTCATAATCTCAATTTATTTATATGCCAGAGGGAAAGAGCCTTGTTCTCTCTGCTTCTTCCCAGGGGATGATTCTAAGTTTCACAGCCAAGGATGAAAAGTAAATTAACAGGATATTCTATGATTTGCCACAAAAAAGGCAGTGTGCTGATATCTGAAGCACAGCAGGCCCTCCTTGTTCTTCACAGAGATAACTAGGTGGGGTATCTCACATAGCACAGGGTGGTAATTGTAGAGAAAAGTTAACTTGCTAATAGCAATCACTTTATCTTGTTTGTCAGTGATTAGTTATGTAAATTTGTTCTCCCCTTCAATTCCACACCAGTGCATCAAGGTGACATGCCCCATGTGCATAATTACTGCCAGTGTTATTTCCAGACCTTGATCTACAAAATGCAAAGTGCCACTTATTAGGAAGTCCACACAATCAAAGAGGCTTCTTTCATTTCTCTACACATGTTTGCTGTTCTCTTTTGATAGGCACAGCATGGAAGAAGCCAGTGGGAAGCAAACGCAGCATTCAAAATGTGGCTTCTCCTTTGTTAATTAACTAAGTCAGGTGCATAATATTGCCTGTGTAACTCCTTGAGAGTCCAGGGCATTGCTGCTCTTGCAACACAGGGAAATGCTGCCTTATCCAAGTCTGTAAGACAATAAACATTAAAAAGGATGATAAAAAATTATATTTATTTATTTATTTATTACTTACACAGCTTCATGGCACTTCACAGGCAAATGATATGAGAATCTCAACATCCAAGGAATTCATAATGTCCACAGGCCAGATTCAAGCTGTGTCACTCTTTACTCCCTGTGTCACCCTCTGAGTTTGGGTGGATTCAACAGAAGTAACAGCATCAGGATCTGGCTTTAATTAAAGAAAACTTTAGAGACTAATAACCAGAACTAAATAAAAATGCTGTTGCCTCAGCCCTAACTCATTTAAACAGGAATGAAAAAAAAAAGAAAAGAAAAAAAGCAAAACCACCAAAGAGCTTTCAGCTGCAGCCATGTTTTAGTGCTTGATATGCAGACTTGTCATGGCTGAGACTGACTTGCAGAGTCAGACAGTCAGTTCGGTGCCCACCATGTCTAGCTGTAATAAAACTGAGCTGCTAATGACTTAAAAGCTCCAATTAGCATATATTGCTGAAGAAATTAATGCCATTTGCTGATACTCAGTAACAGGAGTGAGAATCCCATCCAGTTCACAGAAAGAGATGGATTTCATCCCAAACCCCTCTTGTGTTTTCTCTCCAAACCTTTGTCTCACCATGTACCAGCAACTCCTAGTTCCAGAGCACAGAGACAAGGCAATAATTCCTGCTCTTCCCTGTTCCAACAACCCAGCAGAGACACCATGGCTGACCCTGTGCAGCAAGGTTTGCCATGGGAACTCAGCCTCCATGGCAAGCAGTGGGATGAGGTGCTGCAGACCAGCAGCAGCTGCTGCTGTGTTATGCAAGGACCCAAATTCCAGCTGGGATCTGCTTGTACAAGTCAAGCAGGAGAAGGCAGCTGAACCTACAGGCCTGTGACTGCCTTGATTGGACCAAGTTCAACTGCACATCTGTTTCAAGCCAGAAAGAGCTTCTCTAGAAAAGTTGCCCAGCACCAGGATTGTTTGTTGAAGCAGTTCACCTCAGAGGTACATGTGCTGCTGGGGAAGTCCATTCTAATTTGATTTTAAAAATGGGGTGCGCAGAGAAGGTCAGAGATCAGCACCACACCACACTGCACTGTTAGAAAGAAAGAAAAATTAATGTGATAACAATAATATTGCATTATTCTAAGCACAAATGCAGCCTCACAGACAAAGTGAGCTTACTTGAAAAAGGGCTAAGTACAAAGACAGGGCAGAGTCAGGGGAAGGGCTGATAGGCTTCTTTAAGAAAACACAGGGTGTGCTGTTTCCTGGAGCAAGAAGTCTAGGGACAAAATCAAAACCCACTGAGGAGGAAGGAAAGTGCAATTTATTGAAGGAGGCAAATGAGGCATGGTGCAGCTGACTCACCCCTCATCACTGATACCACCTGCCTAGGAAGGATCCAGAGGTAGAGATTTTAAAGTGTTTTGCTAAAAAACCCACACTGGGCCACGTGGCTTCCAGCTGCTCAGTTAAGTTCCCAGTTTGGTGCTGGGAGGGACAACAGGCTGGTACCTAGTGAAATTAATGCTTCATTATAACAATGAAAACAATACAGCTTCCTTTCCAATAGGAGGGGACCCTGTTGTGTCCAGTTTCACAACTTTTGGCTGGCTAATCTCTGTTGGACACTCTGAGCTTTGTGATCTTTTCTGTAAATACAAAGCTGTTCCCATAGTGTACCCCTTTCTCTGGTAAGGGCAGAAAGAAAAGTATTTCTCTTTCCCAACCAGCCCCAGAGTGTTTGCTCTATTCTGGACCAAAGCAAGAGGCTGCTGCCCTCCCAGCCCAGCCCAGGCAGTGCTCAGCAGTGCCTGGCCACATGTCCTCCTCTCAGATGCTATTTTGGAGCCTGCCATAATAGCTTTACCCACTCCTCAGGCTCTGTGGTCAGCCTGGTGCTGAGGGGGTTTGTCAGCCCTAAAGAATCAAGCTGTTCCCTATTTCCTCTGGAGCTGGAAGGAAAGGACAGATAATCTGGCCCAGCCTGTGTGATGCAACTTTTAACTGTGCAGGAATCTCACACATCCCAAATTTTTCATGGTCTGTGGTGAGGCCTGGTTCTGCTCTCAGGCAAACCTGTTGTTCCTTTGAAGCCAATGAACTGGCTCCAGATTCACACTGGCATGAGAGGCTTCTGGGGAAAAACAAAGGGAAAGCACTGCAAGGTGCTCCACAAGACAATTTTAATCTGAGCATCTCCATGAAAAGAAATCCTATGCCCAGGCAAGATCCAGTAATTCTGGGGCAAAGCACTCGGCTCCCCACAGATCTGCCCAGCTGGGCAGATGCAGCATCTTGAGCAGTGTGTGAACAAGAGTGGAGAAAACACCACCCTCTCTTGTCCTCTTTAGCTGCTCTGGCAGCATCCCCCCCTGTCTGGAGCTGTGAGCTGGAGGAGAAGGAGGCTGTGCCCATCAGGAGCTGCAGGGCAGCAGGGCAGGAACTGTGTGGGCAGCTCTTGACCCTGCGCTCTGCCTCTCTTTTCCAGATCAGGGAGCTGGGGAATGGAGGGCAAGGAGCAAATGGGACTGAGGCAAAGGCTTCAGCAAAGGAGTTGCCTTCCTCTTACAGACCAATTCAATCAAAAACACTTAATGGAGACTCATTTCATAGCTCCCACTCAGCCAGGCTGGACTAAAGGACATGCAGGACTTGCTACCACATTACAAGTCCGGGGTCTTCACCCTGGTCCCATGAGATGTCCAGGCAAAAGCAAGAAATAAATAAATTAAAAAAAAAGAGGTCAGGTTTAATAACTCATCTGGAGAGATGGCAAACCTTTGCTCTGACCTGGCACCCTTCTAACCCCAATTCTACTCTGTCCTTAATAACAGAACTAATTGGAATATCAGGAGGTGATTAGAGTCCTGATGGATAAAGCAGCAAAAACATCCCTGCTTTTAGATGCTAACTTCTCCTGCCCCTGTGTGCATCAGCAGAGAAATGCTTACATATTTGCAAGCCTTGGAGAGTGTATGCTTTTCCCTGTTTAAAGCCCTGTAGAAATACTTCAGTCAATATGAGGATGCCTTGGAGAAATGGGTTATTTTTGCCTTTTGAATATATTCTTGTGTGTTTCCCAAAAGATATTATTAGGCCTTAATATTAAAAAAGAAATAAACCACAACAAAAACAAAACCAAAATAACAAAACAAACACTAAACAGCTTAAGGTGGTTTGATAGCAAGCAAAGGCAAGCAAGAGCTGAGGAAACTGTCTTGTCCAAACTTTTTTTCACCCTTTTCCAGACAAATGGCTTCCTTGTACTCTGCACAGTGCTTGCAGACAAAGTTGCAGTATTATTAGTAAGGTTTATTATAGCATCTTGCCTTGAATGGCAGCAGCAGAGGAATCCCCACTGGGTGACCCGGGGTGCAGACGAGTGGAGGAGCTGTGTGATTCATTGTCCACAGCTCAGTGTGAAATAATCACAGCAAACTGTTTGGCTGGGGAAGAACTGGGCCTCTTTCTGTCTTAGGGCAGCTAAAACAGAAAGCCTCTGATCTAGATGGCATTTCCCAGGGTTGAATTATGCTTCACGACCCTGTTTCCCAAACACATTTTTACCTTTTAGAAGAGTGTGTACAGTGACACTGCCTAACACCCCAACCTTTAAACTGAAGTGCTTAAAAGGGAAGATAGGTCAGGTAGAGCTATTTCTGTTCCTCAGCTATGCAATCAAGTACTTCTAGGACATGAAGTACATGGAATAATGGAACCACAAAATGGTTTGAGTTGGAAGGGGCCTTTAAGGTCATCTCATTGCAGCCTCTGCCATGGGCAGGGACACCCCCCATCAGACCACTTTTCTCAAAGCCCCATCCAGCTTGGCTTTGAACACTCCCAGAGACAGAGCAGCCACAGCTTCTCTGGGCAACATCTAGAGCATTCATTCATGTAAATGAATTTTCAAATAATTCTCTGAGAATATGAAAGTATTTCCCTTTGTTGTGTCTTCAGAAGTTATTTCAAACTGGGTTGACTGTACTTCTTCTCTGACAGGCAAAGCTTGCACCAAATCTGCTGCATTCACTCAGAGCTAAACTCAGTCATTTCATTGCCTAAAAAGTCAGTGATTATTTGATCACTAAGTCAATGTATCAGTGAACTTCAACTGTTATCATTTCAGTTTAAAAGCAGAAGGCCCAGGTAAGGGATAAACAGCAATTTGACCAGTCTTGTTAAGGCTGAGGTGCCTCTGAGTATGTCATAAGAATGAGCTTTAAGCACCTCTGAAATCTTAGTGTCAACCCTGACAGTGCTTGGTTTTAATACAGCAGGTACTTCCAGAGAACAGCAGCAAGAAGGAAGGTTCTGCACTTCCTCCTGATCACACTGTATTCAAGATGCATGGACCAGACTCTTGTCTCTGGGAGAGACACCAGCAGGAACAATGCCACACCCACCACATTCCTTCCCTTCACGGAGAAATGGATGCCAAATTTGCCCATAATTTCCATGTAGGCAGTTCAGTCATTGCAGCAGTTGTCTTCCTCTTCTATCAGGTAAGAACACATAAAATTAGTTACATTTCCTCATACTGAAAATCATTCAAGAGTGAGACCAAAGCAAGAATGACATCCTGATGACAGAGGAGAACATCCAGAGAGTCCTTTCCTTATCTCTGTGACCTCCCTCTCTGCTGCACTGCAAATACTTGTCTCAGGTTGAAGTGCTCCATTTCCTTCCTAAAATCTCTTTCTTGTGCTAGTAATCAGGGCAATATAAAATGTTCCTTTTAGACCATCTGGAAGCCACAGGAAACATCAATTAACTGCATATATTTGAATCATAAGTACATTAGGCTAGAAATTTCTACATATTCTAAAAATGAAATCCTATAAAGATTTTAAGCTGTGCAATATTTAATTAAGTGGTGGCCCCAGAGTGTGCAGAGCAGAATCATGTCCCAGGGCCATGGAGCAGGGTTTGCCACAAACCCACACAAGCCAGTCCCCATCAGCAGTGCAGCTATAAAGTTTCCTTCACATACTGAGCTCCCTGTCTAGCTGGTGCAGCCACATCACAAGCATTTCATTTATAGCCTCTTTTGAAATGCAGAGGATTTTTTGGGTGGCTCCAGCTGAGCTGCTGAAAAATAAAGGAAGTGTGCTCCCTACTGTCTGGAAAAGCTCTCAGTGGAGCCTGCCGGTTTGATTCAAGCACACTGGTCTAAAACAGCAGCAACAGTTTAAAATGTAAGCCAAGCCCTTTCTGTGTGTGTCTGCAACCCATGAGGACGTCTCAGCTGCAGCCAGCCCAGCCAGCAGCCAGCAGCAGCCCTTGGGTGGCCTCATGTTGCAGTGGGAAGGTGAAGGAGAAGGAAGTGTGCCATTCCCACCCTTCCTGTGGGGAGCATTGGCTTCAGCTTTGCTCAGTGATCTCGAGCAAGTCACCCCACCTTGCTCTCCCTTCCCTCTGGCCAAAGCAGGATTTGAAGGCTGTTGGTTGAGCACAGTTCCATGATCACTCCTGGAGCTCTGACTGTGAGCTGGCTGCTCTAAGAGCAAAGAGGTTTCTCTGCCAGCAAGGGCTGCACAGGAGCCAGCACACAGGAGTTACTGGCTGCAGCATTACCTGGCTCTCTGGAGAGCAGGAGGGGGCTGCAAGGAAGGGCTGACCACTGCACCACCACTTCCCTGGCACAGCCTTCAGAGTTCTGCTCTGTGCAACAAAATGGATAATGAACAGACATGAAAGCAGGGGCTGGATTTGCTGTGTTGTTCCCAATTCACCTGACACTGCCCTGTTCAAAAGCAGGGGGAAAAGTCACCTCTGTTTGGGTTTAATTTCACTTAGAGAAACTCTAACTACTGTTCTAGAAAGGGTATGGGGGAGAAGGAGTTGGCTGAGGGGATGTGGCAGTGACTGATGTTAAGGTAAGAAATATATCAGAGAACAGCTGTTAGTAGAGATCATCAGAGGGGATAATGAGTAATATTTGCATTAGAGAGCTGAAATAAATATTAAGGGCATTACTAATGGCATCTTTTGATGACAGAAAGGTATGAAGCATCATCCATGGAGAAAAGATTAAGGGATGCAGTATGAGAAAAACAGTTTAAGGAACTGGAGTATGAATAAAAACACTATGAAATTCACAGTACCTAATTCACAGTACAGTGTTCAGGGTCTTGCAATGAGGAGCTGGTTACAAAACCTTTTCTATAAGCTGTGAACTCATCTGCTAGAATTGAGTGAAGCAGATAAAGACCTGTGCATATGAGGTTATTATGGGATGATTACATGCTGCCAATGTGATGTAGCTGTGTAAAAAGAAAACGTGGTCTTAAGCGATGTCAGGAGAGGCACTGCCTGTTGTACAAACTGACAGAAAAACGTCACCCCCGTGCTATGCGACAGACCCTGATGAAGACAGATGAACGGCGCTGGGAAAGAGGCAGCGATCGCGGGGGAGGAAAGTGCGCTCCAAGGGGAGGCTCCAGCATTTCCCTCGCACAGCCAGGTGCAATGACGGGAACGCGGCTCTCTCTGTGCATAACCCGTGCCAGCGACGGACGGGACCTATTTATGTCCTCTCCCAGTGCTGTTCCAAGAGAGAACGGGTGCAAAATCCGCAGTAAAGTGAAGCTGAAGTCAGGGGTCAGAGCTCTGGGAAGGAGCGGCGCCGCAGATGCAGCAGGAGGGGACAGGCGATGCTGCAGTGCCATCCTCTGTCCCTTCAGAGCATCGCAGCATCTCGGAGCAGGAGCGGCGATGCGAGGGGCCGGCAGGACCCGATCGGTGGGGAAAGAATCCGTGTGGGCTGTGTTTTGGACCCGAGCAGGGCTGCAGGTCCTCACTCCCACCTGGAAGCGCAGCTGGATGTGCGGCTGTGCCAGGAGGACACGCAGGGGGGACAGAGGGACAACGCAAGAGAGACTCTTCCAGCTGGCCTCTGCTAACAGCTGGAATAATCTGTACCATGTTCTGAATGAAATCAGCAGAGAGAAATAATAGCAACATACCCACAACCTCTGTAAGGAAAAAAGAGAAGGAAGGGGGAAAGGAAAGGGAAAAACGAAAGGAAAAGGCGAAAGGAAAAGGCAGAAGGAAAAGGGAGAAAGGAAAAGGGGGGAAAAGAAAGAGGAGAGGAGAGGAGAGGAGAGGAGAGGAGAGGAGAGGAGAGGAGAGGAGAGGAGAGGAGAGGAGAGGAGAGGAGAGGAGAGGAGAGGAGAGGAGAGGAGAGGAGAGGAGAGGAGAGGAGAGGAGAGGAGAGGAGAGGAGAGGAGAGGAGAGGAGAGGAGAGGAGAGGAGAGGAGAGGAGAGGAGAGGAGAGGAGAGGAGAGGAGAGGAGAGGAGAGGAGAGGAGAGGAGAGGAGAGGAGAGGAGAGGAGAGGAGAGGAGAGGAGAGGAGAGGAGAGGAGAGGAGAGGAGAGGAGAGGAGAGGAGAGGAGAGGAGAGGAGAGGAGAGGAGAGGAGAGGAGAGGAGAGGAGAGGAGAGGAGAGGAGAGGAGAGGAGAGGAGAGGAGAGGAGAGGAGAGGGGAGGGGAGGGGAGGGGAGGGGAGGGGAGGGGAGGGGAGGGGAGGGGAGGGGAGGGGAGGGGAGGGGAGGGGAGGGGAGGGGAGGGGAGGGGAGGGGAGGGGAGGGGAGGGGAGGGGAGGGGAGGGGAGGGGAGGGGAGGGGAGGGGAGGGGAGGGGAGGGGAGAGGGGAGGAGAGGGGAGGGGAGGGGAGGGGAGGGGAGGGGAGGGGAGGGGAGGAAAGGAAAGGAAAGGAAAGGAAAGGAAAGGAAAGGAAAGGAAAGGAAAGGAAAGGAAAGGAAAGGAAAGGAAAGGAAAGGAAAGGAAAGGAAAGGAAAGGAAAGGAAAGGTGCAGTGAATAAGCCCAGCTCAATTCCTATCTCTAAGATCAATCTCACCATAAGCCCAGCTCAATTCCTATCTCTAAGATCAATCTCACCATGCAGTGTCTGAGCTGACTGGTTTGCAGCAGACCCTCACACACCAGACTGTGTCACCTTTTGCTCTGAAGTGGGGACAGCACAGAACAAGTGTCTTCCTGCCACTCATCCCTTTGGTCATTATCTTGGGGCTTTGAGTTAAAGAAAAAGTGCAAACATTTTCACGTCAAGTACATGCTTTGGCTCATTAATCCTCAACAGTATTGATTTTCTGACATGTTTTTTTCCATGTTAATTGTTCCAAATGGAGAGGAGCTGCCAAGGCTGCAGTGCTGATACATCTCCCCCTAACCACACACCTCAGGAGAGGATGGAAGGTCCATTTTTTAGCTGCTAAGTGTAGCTGTAACACAACTTGAATCCAGCTGTCTCTGTTTTGCATTTGCAAATGTTTTTCAATGTAGGTTGATGTTAGGGCCTGCCAGCATCTGCAGCAATGCTGCCAGCAGCTTATTAACAGGCCAATTGCCAATTGCTCAACATTGTCATATTACACCAGAGCCTAAAAGTCTCTGCAATCTGAGCATCCATTTTCAACATCTTTGCATATATTTATGATATTTTCTTCTTTTAAAGTGCCCTGCTATGCCTCTGTTAAATATCCATCAACTATTTGGTGAAGAAAAGCATTTATAATAAAAAGAACTGTCCCTCAGTACCACATTTCTGAAAGCAAACCTGTATGTGATAGATCTTAGCACTGTGTCTGAGTTGGTGTGACAGGAGTACCCATCCCAGGAAGAGCTTTCTGGGGTTTACCAAGCAAGAAGATCAAACCCCTGAGAGCCCAGGTCCTGTCAGCTGCATGCAGCACTGGGAAGGATGAGATGGAGGAGTGAGGGAATATGTCCCTCCTCACAAAATTCATTGGAAGCCTGGAATGCAAAAAAAGCTCCCAGCAGCATGCAGGACCAGGCCAAAAAGGCTGGTGTGTGAGGCTGCCCTGCAGAGAGCAGTCAGCTGGCAGGAGCAACGGCAGGATGCTTTTGGGACCTTGAGTGCCCAGCCCTCAGTGCAGCTGGTGAGTCAGTGCTGTTCTTCAGAGCAGAAAAGTCTGCTCTGCTCTGTTGTTCAGAGCAGCAAGCCTGCAGGAGAGGAGGGACAGCATTTCTCAGCTTTTGCTCTGCACTCATGGCCAGGATTGGTGTTGGAAGCTTCTGTCTCCCTCTGAGCACAGCCAGTGCCTCTACTCCTGCCTGTCCACCATCCCTGATGCTGCTTTTCCTGACCTCTGCAGCCCCTCCTGCCCTCTGAGACAAACACACAAACACTACACAAGCTCCTGGGCAGAGTGTTGGTCCTCATGTCAAAAGTGCCATTTGAAAAAAACAAACAAACCACAAAACCAAAGACTCCATGAAGTGGCCACCTCCTGCTGACAGCACTAAACTCCCTGAGTGGGAGAGGACACCCAGGCCTTTCAGTGTGTCACCTTAGCCTGGCATCCTTGATGCCAAACCTCCATCTCTGCAGGACCATCCCGTGGCACCAGGCCCATCTCTGCACTGGGAGGTGAGGGATAACAGCCCTGAGGGGAGGAAGGCCTGGATGTCTCCAGGAGAAGAACCCTGGTGACCCGACATGAGGGAGGGCTGGATGTCTCCAGGAGAGGAGCCCTGATGTCCTGAGGGAAGGAAGGCCTGGATGTCTCCAGGGGAAGAGCCCTGGTGACCTAATGGGAGGAAAGCCTGGATATCTCCAGGAGAAGAGCCCTGGTGACCTAATGGGAGGAAGGCCTGGGTGTCTCCAGGAGAAGAGCCCCGGAGACCTGAGGGGAGGAAGGCCTGGATGTCTCCAGGAGAAGAGCCATGGTGACCTGACAGGAGGGAGGGCTGCTTGTCTCCAGGAGAACAGCCCTGAAGTGAGGGAGGGCTGGATGTCTCCAGGAGAAGAGCCATGGTGACCTGACAGGAGGGAGGGCTGCTTGTCTCCAGGAGAACAGCCCTGAGGTGAGGGAGGGCTGGATGTCTCCAGAAGCAGCACATGCCTCCCTCAGACATTAATTAACACTGCCTCCTGTGCCGTATGCCACAGATAATTGCCCTTAATTTCACATGCTTATGCAAAGGAGCAGTAATGGCTCCAGTGCCTTTGTTAGCTCCAAGGGCCTCATTTCTGTCAGGGGTGCAGCCCTGGTTGGGTGGCGGAGGTGCACCATGGCAGTGTACCCTGACAGGCCCCACTCTGCCCACCCTCCCCTTTGCCCAGGGCTGTTGGGACATGTGGGGACTGATGGTGTCAAATCATCCCCCATGGGGGCCCTGAGCTCCTGCTGGGACATCAGCCCTGGAAAGGAGGCAAGGATTTGCCAGCAGGCCTCTGGCTGGAGCCAGTGTTGGAGTGAGATGTTTTCAGTCAGAAAGCTTTCTCCAAAGCATTCAAACAGAACCACCTTTGGTGGGGGAAGAGGGCTGAAGGATGTCACAGGCATCTTTTATGGAAAATCATTTCCTTAGGATTTTTCCTCCTGAGAAGCTGAGAGGTCTCAGGAACAAAATGTAAACATTGATTATCTGCTGCTGTGGAATGCAACAGGTGCATCTGTGATTGTTCTCATGTTGGTTGTTTCTAATTAATGGCCAATCACAGTCAGCTGGCTTGGACAGAGAGCCGAGCCACAAACCTTTGTTATCATTCTTTCCTATTCTATTCTTAGCTAGCCTTCTGATGAAATACTTTCTTCTATTCTTTTAGTATAGTTTTAATGTAATATATATCATAAAATAATAAATCAAGCCTTCTGAAACATAGAGTAAGATCCTCGTCTCTTCCCTCAACCTGAGACCCCTGTGAACACTGTCTTACCCCTTCCAAGGATGTGTGCCAAGACATTGGGGAAAGTGCTCCACACATTTGTTCGTAGTGTTGAATGTGTAAGAGACTACACACCAACCCACATGGAACCCATGTAAGAGGGTTTATACACCCCAGCAAAACCAGAAATGAGACAAATTCAGATGATCCGCACTCCTTAAATCCTTTTCTCCATCTCTTACTCACCTTTTACACCTAACCACCCCCTCCACCCTACCAGGCATTCCTGTTGATCTCTTCCCTTCACACCAGCCCCATTCTGTCTTCCAGCTCTTCTTTCCCTGTAAATCTGCTGTCTGTTCCCTCACCTCTTCATTCATGACACTTCAGGTCATGACAGCCATGAACACAGTGTGTGAACCTTGAATTATGCTCAGAATGGGTCAGGAAACAGGAAGTTGGAGATGTTCCACAGGTAATTTCCTCAAGCTTAGTTTCTCTGCCTAAGCTAGAACAACCATTCATTGCAATAATCCTGGCTGATATGAATGATATCTCAGGCATACAGAAATTCTCCCCTGGACACTCTCCTACTCCCCTCTTGCTTTTGATGGCTCAGGAAGTTCCTGAGCCAGAAGTGGCTTCTTTGTGATAGGATTCAACTGCCAGGGACAGTCACTTATTTGCTAAGGCTGTGAGAGAGCAGGCAAAGAGGTTAAAAATACATAGAAAGCTCTTTAAAAGGATTTGTATTATCTTTTTTTCTGAGGATGTGTTGTGTTCTGCATCTGTGCCTTACCTGCCACAGATAACAGAGCAAAAAATCTCAGTTGCAAGGTGAAATATGCAGAAATTGGCAGCCAGACATGTTTACTACAGAAGGAATCCAGTAGTGCAATATCTGGTCAATGAATTGGGATCTTTCTGCAGCCCATGTTTAGAGCTCAGCCCAAGTTGCTGAGATCTGTGGCTCTGATCCAGCAAAGCACATATTTATCTCTCAGCATGTGAGTAATCCCATTCACTTCATTTGTAGCACTTACTCACTTCAAGATAAACAAATATTTGTGTGACTTGTCGGATGTGGCTCTCACTGAGCCAGAAGCAAAGAAAGAGAGGTGATTATGCAGTTCCACGGGGAAGAATGTTTTGAGATGTTTTTCTCTCCTTCATCCTTGCAAAGGATGCTGTATGAATTAGAACCCTAGTTAATGTTCAGTTACTGTTCATAGTTACTGCCACTGAGTCTGCTTTGGCTGATAGTGACAGGAGTCTTTAGGGATTGCCTTTTATTTTTAAATGTTTGCAGTACTATGTTTCTTTTAGTTAAACAGGTCTCAAGCCTGGGAGAAGTCTTCATGGGTGCTTTTCATAGTGTTCTGTCACTCCTATAATTAAGTAAAGCCTCCTTCTGGAGCTCTGTAAGAATATGCTGAACTGATCTTGTAAAATGAGGATTTTTGATGCATTAATATAGGTGCCAGTGTTCACACAGCTGCAGCTGGTGTGTGTGTGTTTATGCAGATAAGTATTTTGAGCAGGGAGAAGCCTCTGTTGGCTGCACACTTGATCTCCCTGCTGAAATGAATGACGTGAAGTGCTGTAAGACACATTATTCCCATTCTTGCCCCAGGCTGAGACTGCCAATGCTCACATTACAGGAGACCACTTGACCCATCTCCACTTCTGCACACAAAGTACACTTCATGATTTTACTACAGAGTGGATGATTTGCCTCCATGGGTCAGCCTATCATCTTTCATAAATTCCAGAAAGAACAACACCTTCTGGGAGGCAGCCAAAATAAGGACTGCTGGGGAATCTGATATTTGTTTCATGTTTATATTAGGAGGAGTCAAGCAGTGATAGATCTCCTATCACTTCATTCAAGTTTCTTGCACTGGGTTATGGGATGAGAAGCCAGTTACTCCAAACAAAGTTTTATAAACTTGTAGAAGCTGGTAAACTCACAACATACGAGAATAAAGAGTTATTAAAAATCTCCTTTCTCAATTGGTCTTTGTGCTTAAAATGAAACATCTTCTTTTTTACTTTCCTATTTTCTCATTTCAGGGAAAACAAAAAATTACATAAACCCAAATTTTAAGGTTTTGTATTCACTTGGTGTGACAGAGTTCATTGCAGAAGCTTTTTGGGATCTCCTGATTTCTGTTTCTGCTGGAAAGGCTCTTTACCCTCTTTGCAATTTAGTTTTTCTCCATAGCTACACCATTTCTTTGCCCTAAAGACTAAGGAAGAATGCAAGACATTTATATCCTTTGCTATCTGCTGCAGCTGCAGCTGGCATAGTAAGAAGTGATTTCTTCTGGGGTACATAAGTTAATTTTTCTCCAAGAGCTCAACAATGTACAATTAAATTTGGGGTTTAATGAGACAGAGAAATGTCATATCATTCCCATGAATTAGAAAGGTATAAAGCACTTCCCAATGGACCAAGTCAGACTTATCAAATTTTAAATTAACCATCATTATAGTTCAGAATTATCACAGATTATTCTTCCAAGACCTGTTAAAATGAAAATTTAAAAGATCACATAAATAATGCCATGTGCACAGTTTTAACTCTCAAATTTTAGGCCAATAGGAGGCCTTGGATGGAGTCTAATTAGGCACATAGGCCATGAGTGAAATGCAAAACCCCAATCACTGTCAACAGAGCCAAAATTCCAGTTAAAACCTCTGACACTTTGATCCTTATACAAAACTCTCATTTTAACCACAATTTTTTTCATTTATTTATGGTCCAGTCTAAGTGCCTTATATAACCTGGGCTGCTCTCTTACTCAAACATGACTAATTGCCCTAATTGTGCCAAGTTCCTGATTCAGGGACGTCTGGTACAGTAAAGACCACAGGCCAAACCTACAGTACATGAAAGCTATTTTTACCAGCCTGAAACTTCTGATCAAATGAAATTTTGCTTATAAAATACCTTCTGTGCTAATTTAAAAGAGTTTTGACTGTCTACATAGAAAGCATAATTGCCATGTTAACTGCCAAAGTGGGCAAGAGGAGTGGTCATTTCATAGAAATTTATTTGCATTACTCATACTTTAATTTCTTTTCCATTTCTTCTAGCAACTCTATTAATCTATTGTTGGTCTTCAGATCTCTTAAACACTCTTCGCAATGTTTTTGTTCAAAGGCAGCCCTACGTCAGTATAATTCAGTTTACCCTAACTATTACTGAAAAGTCTGTGGACGATATTAATTTTTAGCTCTTTTCATAGTTGGATAGATATTATCTTCATCTTACACATTGGAAATCTAAATCTCTGGTATTTCTTTTTGTCTGCTTTACTTTGCTTTCATCTGCAACGTTGTCACACGTACAATCTGGGGTTTAGCTTCCAAAACCATAATTATTTCAGGACCAGTGAGGGTTAAGTAGTGAATACTACAAGAGGAAATTTAAACTAGAGATTTCTTCCCTGACATCCCACCAGCCTCCGCTTTTCACATGAATTTCTCTCCTGTTATCCCAACATTACCCATGCCTGACCTGTTCCCCACCCCAGACTCCCTCAGCAGGTAGTTTCCACCATGGCCTGGGCAATTTGTGGGCTATGCAACCAGCCCATGAAGGAGAGAGTGAGTCAGCCCAGAAGTATCTGAGAGAAAATGAATCTTTAAGATATGGCACTTTGAAAAGGACAGATGTGGGTTATCTGAATCACAAGTTATACCTATAAAAATATGGCATCAAAGAAGCTCCATTAGCAAACATTCTCTCCACCTCTGCTTGCACCTTTATCTGACTGGGGAGCAAATTAAGCTGCAGCAGCAGGAACAAGCAGGAGAGCTGATAGGACAACCCTGAGCACCTCTGAAGAACCACAGCCCCGGGGACCACCGCAGTGTGAATGCTCAGCAGCAAAAATTCCAGATCAGATGTGCTCTCTTGCCCTTTTCAGAGTCTGCATAGATCTTCAGTACTCTCTTCAGATCTCTCAGATAGCAAATTGCCCAGACCAGATCTGTGGTGGTGTTGTGTGGATCAGCTTTCTTCACATTAACGGAGATTAGGCACGTAGGAATAATCAAACCTCCCAGGTTACTTATCCCACTCTCTTGCCATTGCTGCTAACCTTGCTATCCAATCACCAACACAATCTGTTTTCAGAGCACTTATCTCATTTGTGAGAATATTCCAATACTTTAAACAAACTAGTTTTTTAAAAATTTTATTTTATAGATTTCCGCTATCTCATTTTTTCCCTCCTGAGATACCCTGCACATGCAGATTGTGGTTTCTTAAAATGCTTTCCAACTACTTACTTTTTTCTTTTTTTTTTTTTTTTTTAATTTAGGAAACATTATCCCTAGCCCTTTAATTAACCACACTGCCCATCTGCTCCAAGCTCTCGTCAAATAACACCATTCTCATGGCTGTGCTCTTCAGCTAGAGTTCAGAGCTATCACACTATCTGGCCCCCATGACAGGCAGCCTGCTGTTCCAGGCCAAGGAATCATCTCTGCTTCCATTCCCATGGCTGTGTTACTCTCAGGCACTTTGCTATTAAAAGCCTGCTCTCTCCAGTGAATCATTATCCCCACTGAGCACAGGCAGGATGCAGCCTGGTCCTGAGGACCCTTCCCAGGAGCAGAGACAGGCAGTATCAGTGTGAGTCAGTAGATGGCTCTGTTTCAAGCCATTGCAGCAGGTTTTGGGTCTGTGTGTCTGTGTGGGATGATGTTTTAGTCCTGCTTCTTTCTTTTTGCAAAGTGGGTTCATATCCAAATCCAACTCTCTTCTGTCCAAACTGTCCAAGGAATAGAGCTCAAAACCCAAAATATATCAAATATGTCAAAACATGACAATCCCCATATATCCCAGGTATTTTTCAATCAAATGTTAAGAGAAAATGCTGTGACACCCCTGAGTATTAATTCATCAGAATGACAAAATTAATTACCTCCATCTCCCCTCAGTTTGTCCTTGCTGATGCTGCCTGGAGTTTGAAGGTGCTCAGAGAGGTCACAGCTTTTTAGTATCACACTAGAGACACTGATCTCTGTTGCACAGTATCATTTTTAATTGCACTTAACTATGAGAATGGCCATACTGGATTAGATTAATTACCCATATTGTCCAACATACTGTTTCCAACAGCAACCAACAGTGAATGCCTAAGGAGGGCTATGAGAACATGTCAAGGAACTATGAGATATCCTGAGTAATTGCAGCCCTCAGCCATTCCTGCTCCAGGGATATTGTGAATTGGAGTAGTCTTTATCTATTCAGTAACCTTCAACAGATTTTTCTTGCATGACCTTGTGCAGCTTCCTCTTGCCTCCATTTAAGGCTTTTCCAACAACAACACCCCACACCAAGAAGTTCTACAGCTCATCTACACCATCTTTAGTATGCCTCTTTTCATTTGTTCAGAGATTTCCCTGCCATTTTCATAAGCCATGCCTTGCTCCTGGATCAGAAGACTGAGTGAACAGGCAGGCTCTGCTCCCCTTCTTTGTGTAGTTCCCCATCTAAGAGATTTGTGTTACATTTTGTTCAGTCTGTGTATTTTCTGCCCATGTCCAGATCACAGGTCCAGTATTAGGGCTGGAGATACACTCTGGCCAGGTAATTCACATCTCTGTGCACCTTGCTCAATTCCTACAGCTCAAAAATCAAGATATTCTACAGCTGTGCCAAGAGACTGAGGGGAACTGTGGTGCAGTTCGTGGCATGGCTTATAACCCATTGCTGCCAGCACCACTGCACTGTTTAGCCCTAATAATGTTTTTTTTTTTCCTCAATTTTCTGCCCTGAGCACCAGTTCAATTTGATTTTGACCCATGAGCAAGAGCAATTCTCACCACAAACTGGAGCCAGGTCTTAGACTGTGTTTCTGGTCAGGCCAAAATGACATTTGGTGCCATTACTAGGCAATTTTAATGGTAGTTCCTGCTGAGTAATCATGGACACCAGGCACTTTGTACCTTTGGAAATGTCTCACTAATGGCAGCATGGAGGAGGAAGGAAGTTCTCCCTGTGGAGCCTGACACATCACTAATTCAAGTATGATTAACTCTGCCTGTCCATCAGAGCCCTGTTCCCTGCACTCTGTCCTTCTCACTCCTCTACCTTTACCTGTTCCTTCTTTCTCCAGGTTTGAGCCTGACTCTGCTCCTGGCTGTGGTTCTATCCTTTGGGAAACCTCAGGCCCTCTGGATTTCTTTGTATAGTGTATTGAAAAAATTACCAACTCACTATCCTAGATCTGCCTTTAGCAAGTGAAATTTTCAAGACCCCACATCTAATCTTTTGCATGGTAAAAAAGCCTGTCCAGAGAGATATGGTTACTCCAAAATCCCTCTGTGAAGTGCTCAAACTAATACTGAAATACCTGTAAGGAGGGGATACTGGCACTGGGCACATTTCAGAGACTTCAGTTCTTGTCTTTGATATGAGAAACATTCAAAAGCTGGCAGGAGACCTTTACTAAAGAGTGTTTCAGCTCCTCTGGCTGTTTTGCTCTGTGGACAGGCTGCAAGGCTTTGTGCTGAACTGCAATAAACAGGAAGCATTAACAATAGCTCTGAGACAAGAAGGCTCCCCTGAAAGTCTGTGGCCCAGATATTTGGCTGGTGCTAATCAGAGCCATTCTTTGGGCTTTGGGGAACTGCAGTGAGTACATCAGAACCAGTCCCAGATCACATGTCTCTCGTGGAAAGAATGGGTGACAGCAACAAAAAGTGCTGGGGAAATATTTTATTGTCCAGCTGGGTGTTTCTCATAGGTCAGAAATGATCTCACTTTCCAACCTCATTGCAATCTATGCAGTAAATATCTGCTGGTTTATTGGCATTTTTGAATCACCCACAGGAGATGTTGGCCTTGTGCATCCTCTGGAAGGTTGGGTCACCCAATTCATCATTTCACCACAGGAAAATTATTCTTTTCTGTGTCAGTTCCCAAGCAGCATCTGGTTCATAGTGTGCAAAACAAACCAAAGGAGCCTGGTACCCATGGGCAGCTTTGGAAGGAGTATGAGTGCAAAAGGTGCAAGGCAGGAAAATCCCTAATTACTGAAGTAAGTAAATAAACTTACATTTCCACTTTCAGGGGGCAGTTTGCTCAGCTCAGCCACCAGTTATCCCCACAACAGGATTTTATCCTTCATCTACTTCATCTAGAGGCAAGGGGTTTTATCTTCAGGCAGATGCTGGTGCCTGCCACAGGCTGGCTCAGGCTCTGGGCTGCCTTTAGATGCCGCTACAGCCCAAATAAACACAGCAGGGCTCAGCCTGGTGTTCTCACGATGGAGCCCAGCCCCTGCTCAGGCTGTCCTGCACGGCAGAATCACCGGCAAAAAAAGCACCGAGTCCATCACAATTACACCGAGCAGGAGTCATAAAACTCTCGTGGCTCCCCGTGAAAGAGGCTGCTGGATTGGTGGGGTTTTTAATTTTTATTTGTATTTATTCCACAAACTGTTCAATTCAAGTGACCTGATCATTCCCAAGCTATTCCTTTAGCCCTTTTTTTTTTTTTGGCAATTAACTGCTTCCTAGAAATGGGTGATTGCAGTTCAGCTGCCCTGTCCCTTGTGTGGGCAGCCCCACAGATGTCCAGCTGCTCGATCAAACACTTCCCTACCTCCATCCTTGCAGGTGCTGTGGGTTTCAACTAATTCCTTCAGGGAAGGAAAAATTAATGACAAAATTGCTCCAGACTTCACAAAGTGTGCTAAAAGCAGTAATCCTTCATCCTCATCAGTGCAAGAGCTACGAAGATTGAGGTGAAGTGGTAGAAGAGCAGGATGGAGATCCAAGCTGAAGTTCATCACTTTTGAGATTTCTGTAGGTTTTGGTCAGTGTCCCAAGATGGCCCTCACTGCATCTGCTGGCTTTTCCCATGGATCATGGATCAGTTTTTCCATCCTTTGCAGCCAGTTCCTCTGATCCTCTGCTGTGGGAACAGCTCCTTTGCTATAAAAGCTTACTCTCCTGTTTCTCTCTTCTGCCCCAGTTTTGTTTCCCCCTTTACAATTTCTTAAACTGAGAACATGCTGGTTTCTTTTTCTCCCCATCTGAGTATTCCTTTCTCTTCAGACTGCAGAGTTTCAGATCTCAGGCCAGATTCACTCTCTGAATCTCTGGCATTCAAGCAGAGCCTGGAATGAGACCCTCTTTTCCTTGCTGCAGAGCATGTTGCCATGATATGGACAGGAAGAGTGGAAACATCTCAAGGATACTTCCAGGCTGTAGCAAGCTCAAACATAATATTCAGTAATGCAGCAATTTCATTAAAATGACCCAAATTCATCAGTTATGCAAAGCCTCTCCACAGCACACCAATTAGTGAGGTTAAACCAGAACAAAACCCTGTCCCTGGGATAGGCAGTGACTTGCCCACAGCCCCGGAAAGAACAAGATGGAGATTTGTTTTGTGCCCACGGATATACAATTTCTGCCCTTGAAATCATTTCCTCGAAGGAAAGAGATAAATTAGAGGCTCTGCTTCCCTCTCACCGTGGGGGAAGCTCTGATGTTGTTTTTGCCTGAGGCAGGTCAGGAGCTAGGTTGGAATTGTTTATGTGGGCATCTCCTGCTCACCTGTAGGACCAGTCCAGAGTGTAGGTGATGCCAGGGACACCTGGGCAGCAGCAGTGGCCAGACCCAGACACATCAGTCCATGGGCACATGCCAGACAGGTGTGGCAGAAACCAACCCTGTGGAACAGTTCTTTCTATGAGCTCAGTGCTCTTCTAAATCTTTCCAAACCACTCACAAGTGTCAACATACTCTCCATTTCCTTCAGAATTACCACAGCTGGGATGGAAGTGTGTGCATGAGGACATGGCAAGAGAAGGTCACTTTCTTCCTATTAAAAGAAAAGATAGGGGGAAAGGATTTGGGCTAAGATGTTATGGTGTTTCAGCCATGCTGAAAGAATCTGATGCCAGAACCAAGGCAGTGGGGCCTGTGGGTGTGGAAGGAGCATCTCTTGGGAACCAAGTACAAGTTTTGGTGCTCAATGTTGTGCACCGAACTCCGTAAACTGTGGCCAGAGTGTTTTAACTGGGCTGGGTAAAGGCTTGCTTCTCATATTACTTCCTGTGCTTTTGTGCATTGTTACTTCTCGAGTTATTCAAAACATCTAAAGGAGGCTGAAGCAATTACACTGCAACTAAAATAAAGTCCTAATTTTGTAACCCACTTCCCCCCTCACCCACACAGAAAAAATCCACAATGAAATATAGTGCATGAGAAAATACAGAATATTCCACCTACCCCTCAACAGAGCATGTATGAGCACAGCCCTATCACAGCCAGAACCAGTCTAGAGAGCTTTTCATTAATTTGGAATATATACGGGCAGAAGCTTGATAAGCAAATAGCAGTGTTCCCAGCACACCAGCCAAGCCCCATGAAAACTAAAAACAATAAATTTATTGAAAGCTTTTTTAAAATTGGAGGAAATTATTACTCATTTGAATTCTGTTCATGTTAAGGTCAATGGTCTTTTTTTCAGATTCTGATTGTTAATATTAGATGAAAGGACATTTCCTTTACATTGTATTTATGAACTCTAGTGGCACAAGGAGGATAACAGCCACATACGTTGCGCACCAGAAACATTTCTCAATTTTGCATTGTTTAAGATTTAGTTCATTACTCATTTTTCCTTTGACCTTTAGATTAAAGCCAGGGTTATTTAAATACATTGGGCCTGATTGTGGTTCTAGAAATTGTGTGTGGATGCATGACTTGAATTCAGTAAATGCAGCTTAGACTGTGCACATGGATAAGACTATGGTTTGAAAAACACTGGTCTGAGGGGATTCAGTTCTGTCATGTTCTGTATGATGGAGGCAAAAATCCCAAGAGGTTGTAGGATGGGATGAGTATGTTCAGCATCTTCTGTCGAGATTGACAGAACAAGACCTGTTTATGCCCCTGAGGTGGAACACCACAGCATTCAGCTGAATATGCCTGGCTTTGCATGCTAAAAGTTGCCTGCATTGCATAATGCTGTGGGTATTCAGGAGGAAATTTTTGATTGCTCAGGTGAGAGCTTTCACAACGCCACACGAGCACAAAATTATGGTCTTAGATTTGCTGCGGCTTTCTGCTAACAGCAAACATAATTTGACAGCTGAAGGTACCCCAGAGCCTTTTGTGTGGTCTGTACCTTGGAATAATTATCCACAAAACAATATACTGCTGGTGACACTTTTATTGCCCCCAAAACTGCTTCCTTTCACTTTGCTGGTGTTACTGTCATTTCATGCTAGTCAGAAGCTTTCTGTTCATGTGGCAGAAAAACAGAAGCAAAATTCTCTCAGATTTGCCTGTGTTTAGGTGCTGGATATTGCTCAAGGTACATTCTTGCTCTGTGTGATTGCTAACAGGGCCCAAAGAGCTATCAACACTGTCAAACTTTCACTCAGCAGTGGAACCATGTCAGATGTGCCCTGATGTCTGTGAGAACCAGGTTTGGCTCTGGGTTTTCCAAGTGCTCCCTCCCTTTACATCAGCTGCCAACTGTGTGTCTTTGTCAGCCAGACAACAGAACTGTGAGCTGAGCTCCAGCAATGCTGGCAGCTCTGAGACCTCCACCAAATACCTGTGAGCAGTGGCTTCCTCCTCACGTGGCTGCTGAGACACTGCTCTCATTTTTCTGGTGACAGTGACACCAGAGTGTGTCCTTTGGCTCCTGAAGGCATGACAGCCTGTGGGCAGCATGGCTGAAACACCATAACATCTTAGCCCAAATCCTTTTCCCCAATCTTTCCCTTTTCTTTTAATGATAGGATGAATGTGGCCTTCTCTTGCCATGTCCTCATGCACACACTTCTATCCCAGCTGTGGTAATTCTGAAGGAAATTGAGAGTATGTTGACACTTGTGAGTGGTTTTGAAAGTTTTAGAAGTCTCAGAACCATTCTCCATCACAACTGATATCAACACAGCAGCAGCTCAGTCTGTCCCCTGCAGTAATTGTTAAAGGCTTCTAGAAAATGCATTAAATTAGTAAAGGCATTTTCTGGTTTGGTTCAAAAAAACTCTTGGGTTCTCAGAGTCAGAATTTAGCAACAAACTCTATGTATGGCTATCACTGAGAAATGTTAAAATATAGAAAAAATTATCAGCATTCTAACAGAACGAGGCAGGCAGCCTTCTCCTTCCACTTTCTAATCTCCTCTGCTCACACATGACGCACAACACCAAAGCTGCACAGAATACAGAACAATTCTGATTTTTGAAGAACTCCACTAAAATTTTAGTCTCAAGTAAAATTTTAGGGCCTCATTCAGATTTCAGAGTTTTGGCCTAAAGAAAACACAGTTTGCTAAATTATTAGTAATGATCTGGACAGCCACAGCTCATTTCAAATTAGCAGTAATATTGCCACTGTGATGAATAGTCATAGATTTTATGTGAAAATTTGCAGAAAAGGCATTTGTGGGGTGCTTTGCAGTCTTTTGAAACAGTGCAAAGAACACTATTTTTCCCATTAAACTTTCAAACTCACATGTCTAAGGGCAGCTTAAAGTGAAAGACACAGTGAGGGTGTCCCAAGGCCGCCCCCGCTCCAAAATAACAATAATACACAAATAGTTCAGCTATTGAATAGGTTTGGGTAATCCTTTGTACTTTTAGTATTTCACCATCTGCCATGTCTAAAAAGAAGTACATGTAGCCAGGAGCAGTGTGAAAGACAGGCAGGCGAGGGATCATGACCCCTGCTTTTGACCTTGATGCTGAGAACTCCCGTCTCAAAAGAGATCTGGGGCTGCAAACCCGTCCCCAGCCCTGCCCTTCGGGGCCAGACAATTGGCAGGGCAGATTCCTCTCTGTAAAAATGAGAAACTGTTGTGGGGGGCTTAAGGGGAGGAGGGAATGAACACCAGGGAACAACAACTGCATTTCAAATAACCTCACTTATTCCTCTCAGCCCTCCTATCAGCATTTCCCTTCTCTCATTTCCATACCGAAGGCAGATATAAAGCTGTGAAAGATGTTCAAGATGTGGCACCCATTTGGAAACCTCCCAGGCAGTTGTACTGACATGTTTTTAAAGACTGCCTGTAGGTCTTTCGTCTGGATTATCTGCACATTCTTCCCTTGGCTCCTTTTCTGTACTGAAGAGCTCACTCACTTTTATCCATTGCAGGACAAAGTTCCCCTTAAATCCCCACCTTAGAACTTGCTAATTTACACAATAGAAGAGACTTGCTTACCACCACTTTGCATCTGTATTTACACACGAGGGGCACCTGGATCCAAGTGAAGTTCCTTTTGGGGATTGACTTCCCTTTGCAAATCAGGAGTACATTCCAGAGCTTCACTCACTTTAAGTTCACACCAAATATGTAAGTTCAGCTGGCTTGTTCATGAGAGTAAGGCAAGCAAGAGCTGGCCTCCTACTCGACCTTACATATGAGCAAGGTCTGTCTTTTCTTTTTTATAGGTTTTTCTTGATTGGTAGAAGCAAGCAGAAGTTTCTACTTTGAAAGGAAGGACTGGTGGATGCAATACACTGATCTTGCTGTCCTGGTCTTTTTCATTAGGTTGTTTTTACATTATTGTAGAGGAAAATAACATAGATTGGGGGGGAAAAAAATCAGGAAGGTCTATGCCAGACACATAAAGATGAGGTGTTCATGTTTTGCAAATTGTTTCTTCTCCTGTTTGCTCATAGATAATGGAGTTTTTGACATCGAGCCACAGAAAAACAGTAAAAAAATGTTGCCTGCCTTGGCCAACCTATTGAAAGAAATAATCTCCTCTTTCCAGTTTGTTTCCATTCCCCTCATTAATCCTTCTTTCCTGCCCAGCTTAACTCTCCCATCCTGTTATCTTCACTTTGTGAAGTTTCACTCAAGACAAGGCTGATCCTACCATAACAAATTCCTCTGAGAGACCTGGCAAAAGGAGAACATGACAAGAATCTGCAGGCAGATACAAACCTGAATGGCTGGCCTTAAGCTATATTGATATTTCTGTAGTGATATACACAGAGACTGCAGTAAAAACCTAGACCTTTGGCTCACTAGGGCCAGTTACCTGTTTTTAGATGTGGCTGCTAATCAGTCTTTCAAAGGAAGATGAAAAGTCCCTGTATCACACTGAGCTCTGGTGTTTTGCTATAGAGAGGAATTTTTCCTTGACCTTACAAATCAGCAAGATATGTAATGTTTACTCCAATATTCTGCTATCCAAATACCTACAAATACTATCAATCAACATCAAATAACCAAGTCCTACTCAAAATCCAGGATAACAAATACGTGAATGAGACAATGTAATTGGGTAATTGGTCATCATATGTTGTCCTTTTGAAATGTTGTTTTCCCTTCATCATGGAAAGGTTGAAATAAATGATCTGATTGTCTCTGACCTAGCAAAGGGAAATGAAATAAGAACAGCTGGGTAGGTCAAGAAGGAGATGAGTCATGTTACATTCAACTCATCAGGAAGGGCCAGAAATCTGGACTACAGTAATTAGGACAGCTAAGAGGGAGAAAAGCAATTGTAAGTGTATTGGACTTTTATCCAAATCCCTTCAAATGGCCTTTGGTTCTTGCAAATTCAGCAGAAAACTGGCAATATATTGCTGGAAATGCTTGACAAAAGTGGAAAAGAAATTGCTTTTAACACAATGTTCAGTGGAAAATGTCAGTGCTTCATTTGAAAATATGGGCTGCTGTCTTAAAACCTGGAAGGTTTTAGCAGATAAATTGTGGCAGCAATATACAAATTCAATTAGGTGAAATCAACAATCTATCAGAAATGTTAGAAGGTTTCTTAACCTGACTGGATGTAGACTTTTTGGATTTCTTATCACTGAAATATATTGTACAGTCCTAAATCAATACCCTGAAATACTGGCAAGCATCACCAACAACACATATGCTTTCATTTTACTATTAGTGGCATTAATGCTAGAAAGAGCAAACTGTGCTCTTTTATATGTATCTGATTACTTCCATTTACAAATATGGATTTGCTTTAATAGTCTTCTAGAACAGGACACACCCTGCACACTTTTCCCCCTATAAATCATGCCTAAACTCCTTCCCCTGGCCAAAACTGACTGCAGAATGTCTCATGATCATTTCCACTATTTCGGCTTCTCATCCACTGAGTTGATTCCACAGTGTCCAAGGTTATGAATGTCCCAGTGATGTCTCAAACCAAAACCAAGCCACTATGGATAAGTCAAAAAAGCTCAGTCCACACAACCACAGATAATGCTCAAAATTCAACTGTGCAGCAAGGCAGCAAAATAACTGGAAACTTTTTTTAGGTCAATGAAGATCAGGTAAAATTGGAGGCAAGCAAAGGCAGGCAAACAGTTTTTGGATTAAGCACACGGGTTTTTTGCTCTATGATTTTGCCTCAGGTTCATTTTGAAGTTTATAAGTTTTTATTTTTCTTAATTATAGCTCCAGTGTTTGAGGTTTTATTGGAATTTGGGGGGTTCTTTTTTCTTTTTCCTGGCTAAAAAGAATATCAAAATAGGATAAATGCTCAGACAAACTGGCAGGAAATATTTTCTGAAACCAAGAGGAACAAAGATGAAGATGAAAGCAGCAGCAATTCACATTGTCCTAACTAGTCACTCCAGCACTGAGGGTAACTGTTCTTTTCATGAGGAACAAGAAGGAATGCAAATCCTCTGAAGGACCAAGGACCAGCACTGTGTTGCCCAGCACACAAACTCCTACTGGGTCAGTGCTGAATAGCTGCATGGTGGGATACACTCAGGTACCCCACAGCATCAAGAGAGCAATGAGTGCTTCAGAGAGTGACTGTTGTGGAGTCTCCATCCTTGGAGGCACTCCAGTCTCAGCCAGGGATGACCCTGAGCAACCTGATCTGCCTTTGAAGTTGCATTTGGCTTTGAAGTTGGCTGTGCTGTGAGTGGGCGTGTGACCAGGTGACACTGAGAGGTCCCTGCCACTCTAAGATGTTCTGTGATTCTCTCTAAAGCTGCTCAAATTATCTCCCTGTGCAGCCAGAGTGACACAAAGCCAGGCAGTGATAATGCTTTAGCACAGAACCTGTAGCCAGCAGCATGTCTCTCTTTCCAAGGGTGAAGACAAGATGTGAGAGTTGCTAAAGTAATGAAGATCTAACGACATAAACAAGGCAGTTGTTTGGAAGGTGAGATAGCATCTCTTTATTAATCCCGCTGATAACGGTGGGAAAACAAAGATAAGGTTGGGGGAATGTAAGACTTTTTCAGGTCTGCTTTTTTTCATGTCAGGTCATCTTCAGTTGATCTTGTAAATAATCATAATTATTGCAGTGCTAAACTATGGAGAGATGGTGACTCCATGCATATAATTACTTGAGAAAATGAAAAATGTGAGATTAGTCTTTAAAATGTGCCTTAAGGAGATGTACAGACTGACAAAAAAGGAAATTTGAGTTTGGTTTGAAATAAAATACAATGTAAAGGGAAATTCTGCAATTTACTGCAATTCTGCAATTTAATTTACTTTCAAAAGTAATTTTAATTTTCATTTCCCTGGGAGATTCCAGTTTGCACAGACTACAGAACTACAGTTCAGTTCACTGGAAATGGTGGTGTCTGGGGAAGAGAATCTCTTGTCTGGGACAGCAGAGGACATTTCAAGTCAGAACTAAGAACTTCTTTGCTATCAGTGATGGCCTTCAAAGAGCTCTCGAGAGATGCACTTGCCTCATGTCAGCCCTGTGAGTCACTCTTTTACACAAGTAATAAATGTACCCAGATTATATATACTGAATGAAAGAAGCAGGCTTTATATCTTGTTTTGTTAAAGATGTCTTATTTCCTCAGTTGTTCAACATGAAGACATCTCTCCAGTGCTGTGTGGCAGCTGTGTGTATCCTGAATTCAGAGGGCTGTCTGACCCAGTCAGGGCAGGTTTGCAGTTCAGACAGATCCAAACCTCCCATACTTTTGCCCTTAGATTACCCTCTAGATTATTTGTGAAAAAGTCCCTGCCATTCAGCAGCAGAATAAATTATTTGTTTAGAGTTTGAGGAGAACCCCAAAGATTTCTTTCCCCTTGTTCCATGCAGCTCAGCACCTCTCTTTTGCTACTTTCATTCTGTGTGGATCAGCTGAGGGTCAAGTTATCCCAACAGGTTCCTGGGGGGCCTCTTGGGCCTTGTTTCCAAGTGTTGGTATTTTTAAAGAATCCAAGGTTATATGAGGGGTAGGCTACCTATGTCCAAAATGAGGCAGGCATTCTGAGAGAAGCCGGGATGTGCTGGTTGGAGAAGGCACAAAGGAGCCACATCCAAAGCCCAGTGGATCAATGGAAGGATGTGCAACGCCCTAATCTGATGAAGCACGAGACACTCAGAAACTGAAGGCTTTGATACCTGAGCCCTGTAGCAAAGATTCCCTGGATGCCATGAAGGTGAATTGAGGTTAGCAGGGAGCAGATAAATGCAGGAGGGTGCAGACTTCCATACACCTGATGAGGGAGCACAGTTTGCTTTCATCTCAGCGGGGCCCTGTGTTTTCTAAACACTTCAGATGCTGCGTTCTTGTTTTGGTTTGGTTTTCATTATTAAAAACGCAGCAAATGAAACCCCCAGAGAAGAAGCTGGAAGGAGGGCTGCTCCCACATTTTCACCTCTAGGTGGATTGCTTGACCCTGCCCACAGTCCCACCTCAAGTGAGTAACATAAAGCATAAATCCCTGTGGGACACGGGAAGATACAGGTTTTACGTACCAGCAGAGTGTGCCTCAGGAAAAGGTATGAAATCACTGCCAAGGAATTTCAGCGTTTATGTGCAGCTCCAATCATCTTCTGTTTATTGCCTGGGTAAAACCCTTTATTTCTTGGGTGCTGCATATTTGAGTTCCTACTTACCACAGACAAAACATGCATTTTGTTCTTGCAGCTGCTCTCTGTATCCTCAGAAGTGCCCTGTGCTCTTCAGATTTTCCCTTATTTTCTCTTTATTGGCATAATTTCCTTCACTGAAGAACTATAGCAACATCCTTTTTGCACAGGAAACAATGACATATACCAGGGCTACCATGAACATCCTGTTATATGTAAGAAATGCTCCCTATGCTTATTTTATCACTAAGAATACTTCCAATTTGCAGACCAAAATGGCTTGAAAACTCATTAGTTTACACAAAGCTGTCCCGTCTTATCAGGCCTGATATTTCTCTGAGTATAAGGCTATGAAATCCATTCTCAGTGAATTATGTCTGCAGGGTATCAAAGGCCCTGTAGGGAGGGAAGACAGTTCTCTATAACTCTCAGCTCATGATTTAGGCAGTGACACCAGTGCCAGGTGTGCCTGAGGAGAGCAGAGTCAGCAGCACAAACCACCCTGTTCCCTCTGTACATCTACTACATGTTCCAGTGATGCACCAGCTTCAGCACATTTCCTGCAAAGAAACAGCTGATGGAGAACAGCTTTTTGACCCCTCCACAGACTCCAAATTTTGAAGAACATGGTCTCTTCAGTATGGGATGAGAAGCAACATCTCAAATGACATGTGACCTGTTCCTAGCTTGTGACTATTGGTCCTTGGGGGCCAAGGCAAGGATCACCCAGGCTAGGAAGATTGTTCATGTCCTAGACACAGACACCCTCAGTCCTGGCAATGGCAAATTAAATGAGTTGAGGGCATTACAGACAGAGAATCTGTTCCTGGGTGGTGCCAAAGCTGACTTGAATAAGGCTCAACACAAAATACCATCAACTGGAGAGATTTACTTGAGCAACAGCCCTGGTATTTCTTATCACAAGCAAGTTGTGTCACAGACAGTGCTTTAAAAAAAATCAGATCCATCTGATTTTTTTGAAGCAGTGTGGCCAGTGCCTCCTGCACAGCCAGTGCCTCCTGCACAGCCAGTGCCTCCTGCACAGCCAGTTTAGTCCATCCCCACAGAGGTTTGTGGCCACCATTGGCATGACTCAAGCTGTCCAAGAGGTTTGCGGATTAATCTCTGCATGCCAGCTAATGAGAAGCCACTTGGGTGCAGGTGGTGGGTGCATTTGCTCAGCCCACAGCACTCAGGATGACTTGGATCACCCTTTCAGCAGTGTGCTACGTTGGAAAACCCATAAAATGCTGACAAATACAACTGTGCACTGTGTGAATGTTACAGCCACCAAATTTGTTGTGGGTCCATGAGACTAACCAGAGCTCTAAGATTTTAGTAGGGATTTAGTTTTGTAGTATCTCTTAAGGGCATGTGGGAAAGGCACCCTTCCTAGAATTCCTTAGACCCTGAGGGGATGTGACACCTGTATAAGTATTAATCCCAGGTAGTTATTCTACAGGATTTTGCTAGAAGAAGGTACAAAGATTTCATACTTTAGCAATCTAGGGCTAAGGAGAGCTGACCTAAATGTCCAATCTTCCACAGACCCTGACTCACTGGTTCTAAGGATGTGCTGGGGTCTGCTGAATGGCACCATCTTCTCTCTGATTATACTCCAGGAGTCTGGCAGGGATGACATGGCATCCCCTGCCTGCCCTTCCCCTCATCCTTCTCCTCCATCCTCTGCCTTCCCAGCCCAGGGCTTGCTGCCTCAGCTGCAGTCCCAGGAGCTGGGGCACAGCCTCAGATTTGTGGCTGCACTCCTGGACACGCTCCTGCTCTTAGGGGGCTGCAAAAGGCTGCTGTACCAAATTACTGTCTCTTGCAGTCTCATTCTCTGGCTGTGCTGCTTCCAAAGCACAAAGAAAGGTTTGTTAACACAGCAGCAGCTACTGTGATTTTAAAAAATCACACCTTTTGCCTTGTGCTGGGAAATCTGTGGGCGTTGGGGCGAGGTATATATACACATGCACTCACAGTGTGTTAGGGAAGTTCTGCATATCTACATATATATGGATTTGTATCAACTTACACATATGTGTACATGTACAGGTTAAGCCTTATCTGTACAACAGGCTAATATGGCCCCTTTTTTTTTTTTGAAAAACAAACATTTATTGCTGACTTGTCAGGCATATTCCTTTGTGTTGTTTTTTTAACTTGGCCAGTTCTTAGAGTACAATAGTACATTGGCCATCTGTGCAGAGGAGAAGAGGGGTTTAATGAATAGACAAAGCAGGGAATGATTGACTGATTGGGACTCTTTCCCAGTCTCATTCATACCAGCCATACAATGGAATCACTCCCCATTTACACCGCCAGAAGTGAAAGGAGAATCACGTCTGTTTTGAGTTCATTCCTCAGAAGCTCAGATCATCCTCCTGGGCAAAAGACTTTAAAGCACGTGCTGCTGAAGCCAGGCTATCTGGTTTATTCAGAACATGCTCCAGGCTTTTATATATGCTAGTAAAATTAGCTTCTCCTCGGCCCCTCTGATGGTGTCATGCAGCAGACGTGGCCTTTGTATAGGGCTAGGACAGTTTGTGTCCGGACAAACTTGTTTATGCAACCCAGTATGCCCCTTCCTTTTTTTGTCCCCATGTATAATGACAAAGTTCTAGGCATGTGGGCAGATCACTTACTTTCCCCTTTTGTCAGAGTACAAATTTACAACAGCCTGTTTGCATACCGTGCGCTGGATTTTAATCAAGTTCACTGTAAGGAGAGATAATAAAAATGAGAACCATGATTACTTCACAGTTGATTTCATTTGAATAAAGAACTGCTCAATGACAGATGGTTTCTAGAGCTGCTCTATATGTGAGCTGCCATGATGTTGAATAGTAAGGAGAACAAGAAAGTATGCTGTTGTGGTCTTTGGGTCCTTACTTTGTCTTATCTATATTCATGTTTTATTCAGAGAGGAAATTAGACTCCACACCATTTTTTATTCAGAAGAGAAGGTTGGAAAGGAATAATACACAGTATGCAAACCTGCCAGCTTCTCTCGGATCAGGTCCACATCCCTCTCCTCTGCCAGTACAGCTTGAACAGTATTCTCCACCAGCAAAATGCCTTACTGTGAATGTAGCTCCTATCAGCGGAGCTGTGCTTTTGGCAGTGTGACTTATTTCACCTCCACCCCCAGGGGCACATGTGTTATCCCAGAATAGCAAAGCAAGGGGTTCTGTTTGTAAAAACCTGTCTGAGGAAGGGGTGTCTCTACGCCCTATCTGATGTGGCTGCACCAGTGATGTTGCAGCACAGATGAGCTGAGAGTCTGTGTCCACTAGCTTTGAATTTGGCTGTTTCTGTGGGTTACTTTTGCCTTATCTAGTGCAGTATTACACAAAACTACTGAGGACTTTGTTCTTAAAGTTTTACTTTGTGGCAGAAATGCTCCTCTGGCATATATTGAGGGAGTATATATAACCTGTACAAACCAAAGATGCTTGGTGACATATCCTTGTATGAATGAGTGGTCTTTCATCACCAACTTACAGCAATTTTAATCTCTCCCTCATTGCATGCTTACCTGATCTCACCTGCATTATTCTGAGCTGCAATGGAAAATCATTGACTTGATGAACTAAAATGTTAAGCTTGCTTTCCATTTGGAACAAGTTTTCCAGAAAAGGCAAACATCTACACTTTTCCAATGAATAGCTAGGAATATCAAAATTTTTCAGGAGTAGGAATAGCTCTTCTTAGACCACCTACTGTGCTTGGAAGGGTTAGGCAAGTTTTTAAGGACACCCCTGAATGTCAGAAAGTTCCAATCTTCAAAAACAGGTAGAGGTTGAAAAGTGTTGCTTTGAAATCTGTTAATAGAGCAGGAAGAGATATCACTTGAGATGAAAGGTAGCTGGTGCCTGTGGCTTGCTGGTGTCAGGAGGGACTGCTACTAAAAGTGGAGTCCCGAAGGGCGTTAGCCTGTGTGGTTCAGAGGGAAAGAGACAGGTAATTTATCACCTAAGGAACACGGAGGTATTTGCTGAGAATAGTTACTGAGGGATTAGAACATGCCATAAAACCACTGTCTTTATTGCATCCACAAATTTTGCATCCAATAATGATTAAAGCCAGGAGGTGAATATTTCAGCTCCTCAGGCCTCATTAATGGAAGTCTTTCCAGTGGCTTTTAAATGCTTTGAGTTGTGCTCACATAGCATTCATCTTGTGAGCTTTTGGACTAAAGTTTTTTGGCTGTTGAGTCATGGGTTCAGCTAGTGACCACCTGTGACTCTTGAGATCACTGTGATTATTAGCTTAGGCAAATGCACTTGTCTTCCATTCCTCCTTCCTGTCTCCATTTATCCTACCAGGGTATTCACCTGTTGTGTACTGTCTAAATCCTTGATTAGGAGGTCTCTGGGTCAGGGCTTGTCTTTGTTTCCTTTGTTAGATCTCTTCTATATTAATCCCTTTCACACTGGCAGTATATGAAAGGTGGATTCCTCACAAATTCTTATTAAGTACCCAATTAATAAGAGCAAGAGCGTGTTAAGAGCACAGCACAGAGACAATGCTCCATTCAGATGCTGCATGAAATCTTGATGCTGATACTGTCACTTGAGTGAAATCTGTCTATGGCTGGAAAGAATCCCAGGATAAGCAGGGGATAGGAAAAATATTATTAACAGAGCTGGATATATTTTATTTATTTATTTGGAATTTGGTGGGGATGTGTGTATAATAAAATAAAAATAACAACTGCTTTCTTTGTACTGTGCACCATTCATATAACTTTTAGAAATTCAGACACAAATTGATCCTGGGTAAAAAAAAAAAAAAAAATTGGCCTAAACATTAGCCCCTGAGCCTGAGCATAATCTGTGGCTTCAATCTATTTTACAACTTTTCTAGACACACAGCACAGAATTTTATGGCTATTTGCAGAAAGAAGCATGCTCTCCTGGGATAGCTCTGTGTTTCTAAGGGACGCATCAACTCCCATGTGCCAAAGGATTAGTGAAATTCAGACATCAGACCCAAAAATTGAGTAGAACAGAATATCTAAGAGCATCAGTTATCTAGTGAATAGCAACCTAGTAAACAACATCCCTGCCCATGGCAGTGGGGTTGGGACTAGATGATCTTCCAACCCAAACCATTCCATGACTCTGTGACCTGGAGGAACACTGTGGCAGATAAACACTAAATAAAAGAGGGTAGTATTGGTCTAAGAGATGAGCTGGGGGCATGATGATATTTGGGGGCCAGTGACAGCAGGGATTAGCAAAGGTGAACTGACTGTGAGATCAAGCAGGATGAAGGAAAATATTCTGGTATTCTTCATTGAGAGAAAACTCAGGGTTTGACCTGAAATGCCAAATTAAATAAGGTGCCAAGCTACGATATTTGCTTCCATAACAGATGGCTACAAATTTCCAGAAGGAGGCTGACACCTGAGGTGGGCCCATACTGAGAGGGCTGAGAAACCTGGCTCTGCTTCCAGGCTCCTTCCCCCTGCAGGCCTCCAGGCTTCCTTCTTCCCTGTCTCCCCATCTCCAGACACACAAAGGTCAGAAAGCACAGCCTCACACAGAGTGCCTTGAGTTCCTGACTCTGCCAGTGTCTCCAACAAACATTCCCACGCTGCACCTCCGGCTGCGGTGGCGAGGTGATGAAGGCCTGTCTGTGTGCTCCCAAAAGGGCTCCCAAAGATCCTGGGTGCTCCTTTTGCCATTCATTGCCCTATAGAGCAGCCTTTGGGCCGCTCTGAATGGTAACAGGTGCTTCTGGCCCCATTGTGCCGCCCCAGCTGTCAGGGATTTCTGGGGACCAGTGAGTGAGATTGTGTAGGAGTTGCTTTAGTGGCTCTTTGCCATTCAGGAATTCTTTTGCGCCAAGGGAATCCTCCAACAGCTGTTTGGGCTGGCTTGGTGACAGCTTTGTGCTGCTGGAGCTGGGCAAAGCGGCCCCAGCTGGGCCAAGGATCTGGCTCCCTGCGTGTAACTTGCTTATTTAGGCCTGTGGCCCTGTTTTGGAGGTAATCACTGCTACTGGTGGTGAATGCAGCAAGCTGCTGAAGGCAGTGGCCTCTGCCAAGGAGCAAAATACCGACTGATGTAATTGGAATGTGAGATCTGCAACGCTTGAAAATTCTGCCAGAAAGTAGTTAAATGGAGATGGCATCTCATTAAAGGGAAGAATGGGGTCTCTGTGCATGTGTTCTGTCCTTAGACTGGGCAATGGATCCCTAGCAAGTTTTCTCTGTAAAAGAAAAGTATTTGAAAGAGAGGATGGGGAAGAGCTGGGTCTGTGAGTGCAGTGGGTAGGTGCAGTATTAAAGGATGTGACATCCAGGTGCAGCAAATGAAGGCCTGGCTGGAGGCGTACAAACAAAGACAAGCTTTGCCATGCCATGGTTTTGGTGGTGCATGTGACCTGAATGTCTGTCCTCATCCCTTTGTGCTATTGCCTATTGAGGAGCCACGAGGAGCAAATCATAAGGGCAGCTAGCGACTGTCTCCATATCTACTGAGTCACGATTGGCAACGCACGCCCCAAGCATCAGCTGTTTGATTATCCAGAGAGCATGTGGCTTTACTCAGCTGCTCCAGGCAAAAAAAGCCAAGCAGGACAACTGACTGATTGTTAGGAAGTGTGGACAATGAGGCAGGAGCGGGAATCCATGTGACTGGTTTCTGAGTGCAGTCCTTCAGCACCCAGTCAAAACAGAATGGGCCTGAGCTGGCTGATGACCTGCATATGCAAAAATATTTGTCCTTATTCAAAAGGGAGTAGGACAACATATACTGTGAATGGAACAATGCATGCAAGCATTTGGAAATCCAACATGTGCCTTGCAGCTAAATCATATGAAATGACATTAACTCCCCCAGTGTATTGTTGGGTGGGTGATCAGGTTCCAACAAAGCTGCAAAGAAAATAAAAGTGGCACAAAACAAACTCTTGCTAATGAGCAAGCCCATTATTTGTCTGCTGCTAAATATGTAAATACTGAAGCAGATTAAGCAACAGTAGCTTAAAGATAGGTATTTTTCTGTTCATTTATCTGTATTTTGTAGCTTAATGGATTAAAGTGTAAAGCTGACAGGCTGCTTTAAAGAGATGTTCCTTGGGGGACATTAAAAAATCTTTATGCATGGCACTAGACAAAACACCCACAGCACTGCCTTTGCTCCAAATGAAAAATCAGCTTTTTTTTGGTCTGCTTTCTATAACCAGCTGCTAAAGAATACTCTTTATTTTAGTGACTAGACAAAGGAAGAATTTGCAATAGAGTTAGACATCACCTAGAAATGACAGTATTTGCCAGTATTTGAAATACATTTCCCTCAGGACCGTTCACTTCCCTCACCTCTGCTGCAAAAACAGTTATGGAATTTTTTGGCTTGGGTTCATCCAAAATAATGCCTTGAATTCCCAAGGGAGGAGCAGTAACTGTGATCCCACACTGCTCAGTTATTTCCTCCTGGACCTTAGTGAAGACACTGCCTGTGTGTCTGACGGATGTCAGGCTGGATGGGCCAAGGGCTCTGTCCCCAGACAGGCTCACAGAGCTGATCTAGAACAGACTGGAACCCCAGCACATCCCCATGCCTGCTGGGGAGCAGAAGGAGGGCTGTGGTGTCCAGCCTGTGAGCTCTGCTCTGTCCAGCTTCCCATGGGACGGGAGAGAGGCTGACTGGGTTTGGAGCCAGGGCTTGCAGCTATTCCCACCCAAGGGTAAACTTCATTTGCACCCAAAGCAGCACATGGGGGGTTGGAAGGAGAGAGGATGGACTCTCCCTGAGGTGATATCCTCCCTGCAAGGGACTCTCCAGGGTTTTTAAGCGTAGGCTGCAGAAATCTTTTTGATTTGTAGATACATGTTGCTCTTCGTTAAAAGAAAACAATTGCCTTTCTTTTTACCCCTCCCTCCCTGGACTACTTTAAAATCTTCTTCTCCCATGAAGACTTTATCCAAAGAGAAAAGATTCCTCATTTTATTTAAAAGAGCCCTTCTGGGTATGAGCCATTGCACCAAATTAAAAATAAACGTGGAAAATATTGGCAATAATAATAATAAAAATAAAGAGCCTGTATGATGTGAGAAAGCACTCTCAGCATATTAAAATAGGAGAGCAAGGGAGAGTTTTCCTGAAGTGGATCCACAAGAATCTCTTAGGGCAAAGCCTGAGCATTGCTGGCCCAGCTCCTGCCCCTCCACTCCTACTCCCATGCTGTAGAGTCCTCCCACGTCTCCTGGCTCTTCCCCGTCACACTGGGCCTCCTTTGCCACATGAACTGGTGAGCCAGATCCATCCCATTGCTCCCACACCAGGGAATGTGGTGGTTCTGTGCATAATCTCGGTGTGGATTTGCCCTGCTCCAAAGTTAGAGCATAGCACAGATTAGGAAGAACAGCTCCACACTCCTCACAAAGTCTGTGTCATCACAAGCTGCTACTGAAGGGAGAGGGCCAGCTTTTTATTAACTTTTTTGCAGTGTTTTTTGTCAGCTTGAGCATGAATAATGTCAGGCTCACTGATATTTTTCATGCTTTAATAAAATGCATCCAACACTTTGGGAACAGGGTGCATCTACATTTTTTTCTTTCAGTCTCAACCACGCTAAAAACCAGCAGCACCAAATGCTGTGCAGTTACCACGACCAACCTACAGTCACTGGTGGTGATGGACCAGATAGGAGAAAGAGAATACTGTTTTCTCAAGACCACTTTTATCTCACACTTTAAACCCCCATCAAAGAATTTCATACATATTTCTCTACATATTGCAACTTGTTGTAGGGGCTGGACTTGGATTGCCTTTTTAGTTAATTGCTACTTCACTTTACATTTCATTTAAAATACACCAGTTCTGAGAAGTTCTACTAAGAGGTCATTGTCTCAGGTACTGCATAAATGTCAGCTGTTTTCATTTGCTCCTTTATTTCCTTTTTTTTTTTTTTTTAGTTTTGGTTAGGATTTTCCTCCAGGCCATTCCTTCTTGAGATTCAGAGTCCTCGAACCTCTGTTCCAGCTTCTTTACTTTCCAGTTCAGCATCCTACTATCATTCATAGTGTAGTTCCAAAATGTACACATTCCTTACAGATGAGATAAGAATCACTGGGGTTTTCTTTGAGGAGCTGCTCTACCTTTGGTCTCACATGAAAATGTTGCCCTTCATAGGAAATAAATTTGCACTGCTTTGATTCACAAATTCATCTCTCCTGTCCTTGTGGACCTAATCCTGTAATTGGATCCAGGCACAGAAGCTACATGTACACTAAATTAAACATGGGCAGCAGCGCTCCTGGGCACTGCAGCCAGTTGGGAAAGGCAGTGCCTGTGCCTGGACTGCCTGGTTAAAGCTGTTCACATGGCAACCACTTACTGCAGATGGACCCTGGACTAAGTGCTGTGCCTGAGAACAGAGTTACAATGGGCAAATGCCCTGAGAAGCTGTGGCTGCCCCATCCCTGGGTGTGTTCAAGGCCAGGCTGGATGGGGTTTTGAGCAGCCTGGTCTGGTGGAAGGTGTTCCTTCTCACGGCAAGGGGCTTGGAGTGCGATGATCTTTAAGGTGCCTCCCAATCCAAACCACTCCAGGGTTCTAGGATTCTATGAAATTCCTGTCAGGATGCTCCAAAATTCTGCTAGTACAGGCACAGTACCTGGGGGTGCTACTGCCACACCTAAATTTACAAGTGCTGCTGCCTGAGTCTCTTGCTGCAAAGCCCTTGCTGTGGGAGCAGCCCACAGGGAGCAGCTCACCACTTTATCTGAGCGAGTGGTGATTGTGGTGCAATCCACGTCTGCGGGGTACTGCAGCACACCACTGGTGTCTCAGCTGCTTGTGAAGGTGCATTTGTCTTAGTTACTGTAAGATACACCATGAAGCTAAAGCCATTGCTGAGTGACACATTTTATCTGGGTGCTGAGGTAGAGAGCAGAGAGCTACATAGACTGATAGATCAGGATTCCTCATCCTCTGGCTCTTCTCCAAAGTCCAATTCGAAAAGATGATGTAGAAGGGACCTCAAAGGGACCTCAGTCCTCAGTGCAGAGCACTGACATAAAAACCCTTACACAAGGCCACCCATGAGTCCAGATACCGCAGGACCTTCTCTCTGGCAGTGACCTGCAGCAGGTCTGCAGAGTCCAAAGCAGGGCACGATGCAGAAATCCTCCTGTGGGCATGGCCTCCTCACAGCTCGTGGCAACCAACAACTCCCTCAACTTCTGCTTTAGCAGACTCTAAAGGAATTTTTCATCATGATTGTTTCTGTTCCTTTCCTGGAACCAGTTATATTCTTGGCCCCTATAACAGCCTGGGCAAGGAGTTCCACCAACCCATTAGATGTGGTATGAAGCAGTATTTCTTCTTATTTGAGTTTGTTGCTTGATCGTTTCTTTGCATGTGTCTCAGTTCTTCTATTGTAAGAACAGCTGTCTTTATTTACCTTTTCTGTGCCATTTGGGATGGAAAACATTTTTTTCTCAGATGTTGCCTTTCATCATCACTTTCTTCCCCATAAGGTAGATTCCTTTCTACTTGTTCAGTCTTTGCATGGAAGTTATTTCTCCATAAATATCACACCATATTCTGTCACAGTTACAGATGTAATATAGTTCTGCTCTGAGCTTTTGAGATGGGAGGACCAGGCTATTTGAATGTACTTGGATTGGAGTAATGGCTTAATAATATCTTTCTTTTTTTTTTTTTTCCCTGTATTCTGTTTCCTGTAATTACCAACATCCCATTTGCCTTTCTGATCACTACTGAGCACTCACTGGTGGTGTGATAATCTCATAGTACTGTCCCCAGTGACCTCAGTTTCCCTTTCCTGATTGGTAATTGGTATATTAGAAGCCCTCATTACCTATGTAATATTCAGATTGTTTTTCTCTGCAGTGCATTACTTTGCACTTTCCAACACTAAATTCCATTTCTGTTTTATTTCCATTTCCATTTCCATTTCCATTTCCAGCCTCTCAGTAACACCAACCTATTCTGCAATTCTTTGCTGCCAGCAGTAGTTTTGACAGACAGGACTTACAGTATTTGGTGGAAACAACCAAAGCTGACTCTTTATGACACCTTTAATTCCTCTCTTTTAAAAAACAATCAATTTACAGAGGAGTCCATTCATTTCTTTGCAGACTCTATCCTACCTACACACTGTTGCAGTTGTCCAAACAGAAATCTTGTCATGGACTTTCCATTCTTCTCCAGTTGAGGTTGAATTAGTGAATTAAATATCTTAGCAGGTTGCTGGGAATGGGACTGGACTTCTCCTGCTCCATAAGTGACACACTGTGCTCCACTGGCCCCCTGCAGCAGTTTTCATCTCCACACATCCAAGTACTTGCAAAGATGGGGGGGTATCAATGTCTCCAGGTGACAGCCAGGGAAACTGATACCCCTTTTAGCAGTAACAGTATGCAGTGTTCTAGAGTGGCCTGAATGCTATTTGTTGAATAAATTAGTTAATGAGTAACAGCAATAGTTGCTAATTAACATACTCAATGAATATTTATGCTGGTGCCTTGCCAGTTGCACATCTTATACAATGTGTCTTTCACTCTCACTTTCCCCTTATTTATTTCATACCGTGAGCTCCCATCCGAAACGACCTATCCTGGCTCTGCCTCCCCAGCATCTGTCACAGGGAGGGCCAGCTCCTTCTTCCCACCCTGCCACAGCCAAACATGATCAAATGGAAGCCTCAAAAATCGTCCCCAGCCCCACTCTTCCCCTGCTTCCACTCTTTCCTCTTTCCCTGCTTCCCAAGGCAATAGATCAATGGCTCCTCCACAGCATCCCTAGGATTTACAGAGTCAAATTGTATAGAGGGAAGAAGATCCCAGTTCATGGAATGAGACAACCATCAAGTGATCTGAGAGATTCAAGGTCACAAATACATATTTTTTGCCACTGTCAAAGACCAGACTCAGAAGAGTCGTGCCTTTGAAACATAAGCATTCTGGGATACTTAAACTTTCATAAGGAAAATCAATAAAAAGAACTTAATCAATAAAAATAACTTAAAAAAATAAAAACCACAAAAAAAAAAAAAAAAAAAAACCACAAAGAAACCCCCCAACAAAACAAAACAAAAAGAACCAAACAAACAAACAAACAAAAAAAAACCAAAAAACTTGATCTCAAAATAGAATATGGAATCCAATCTGCAACCTGCACAGCTCAGGGCCCATTGCTGTACCCCACATCCTGGACTCATTCCAGTGCCTGGAGTAGCCCCAAAGCATCATCATTACACCCATCTCACTAATCAGGCATCTCAACTCTGTACTCCCTGGAGCAGGATGAGGCAAGGATTGGTGTTTGTAATTCAAGAAATGAGGTGTTGGTGTCATCTCTGCTTCTGAGATGTCCAACACACCTTTGGTCCTGTGAAGAGCATCCTATAGGCACAAACCCCAATGTTTGGTGGGTTTTATCCAGTACTTCCCTTAAGGATGAGACCCTAAGTATTATCCCTGTACTAATCTTGCCCAGTTGCTAAAAAGTGAAGGCTGATTTTGAAAAGTGAAACAGCTAATGCTGGTTGTGGAGAGTCACAGAAAATCCTGCTCTACCAGTGACTGTGATCTAACATTAGCAAAAGATGAAGTAGCAAATAAAAGTTTCTTGGTAACAAATGCAAACTGACTCTTACAGGGCAAAAACCACAGCCTAATAATGTCTGTACAGTAATGGACATTACATTAGGTATTTCCTCTCAGGAAAGACACTGCAATCAGTGTGCATAGTGCTTGTAAGTACATAATTCAGGGTCTAGCAGCACTCAGAAAGCAAAACTGAGCATCAGGAACTACTAGGAAAGAAACAGAGAGAAAAAAACCACAGCTGTTCTCATCTCTGTGCTGCTGTGTACACTGATGGTGTGTAACCCTGCAGGCAGGGCTGCTCACTGTGCCCAGGAAAAACAGAGCAGGGCCAGAAATGTTCACAGGAGATCAACAGGGATGATCAAAGCTAGGGAAAGTCTTCAAAATAAAGAAGCATCACATGGGCTGGGACTGCTCAGCTGGTGAAGAGACCACTGGGACAGCAGACAAGAGAGGTGTGTGAAATGAGGAATGGCCTGGAGATTGGAATAAAAATGTGTCTCCCATCGTGTGAGGAGAGCTTTACATGATGAAGTGCCAGGTTTAGAGCAAACACACCCAACACATAAGCACTTTGTGACACCCACTGCCACAGGATGTCCTGGAGGCCAAAGGTATAAATGGGCTCCAAATACAATTAGAAAATTCTTGAGAGAAAAGTCAAAGGCCCCTAGACTGCAGAGATGAAGATACAGCTCTGGATCAGGAAGTCCCTGAACTCCAGACTGCCAGAAGCTGCAAGGATGAAGTGAAGGAAGTATCTCTGTACTTGTCCTGTGCTCTTTTGCTGAGCACTGGCTACAGGCTGGCCATGGACAGGATGCAGTCTGGGTGACCCCTCAGCCTGACTCAGCACTGCCCTTCCTGCAGCCTGGCTCCCTTCCAGCTGGGCTCTTTCACATGATGGCTGCTCAGAGGCTGCCTTTCTTCGTGTCCTGCTGTCTTGTGTAATTTGGGTTATCCAGAACACAGGGTTTTCTCTGCCAGCTGAGACAGACCCTCACTGGGATCAAGGCAAAGTGACCCAAGTTTTCAGACACAAGGATCAGAGCTGAGAAACTTGGTGCTATGAGGTCAAGGGTCCTGATGGAGCTGCAAAAACAAAGCAATGACAAAAAGCTAAAACAGAGCTGCCATGAGCTGACCAGTACTCTGGCAGGACTCATCAGGGGGTAGGAAACCACACTCAGACTCATTTCTTCTGAGACAGTCCCCATCACAATGGGGATGTGCCATATGGAGTGGGAATATGGACGTGTAAGGAATTTTGGATCCATGCCATGCCCAGCACTTAGGCAGTTTCTGCCGACTTCACGTTCCACCAGGCTATAACAGCTCTGGGCTTTGCTCTGGAGTTCCTCACCGAACAAAAGAGGGGGCGAGCCTTGCTCCAGGCTCCCACCAGGCTCTCTGAGACTTCCCAGCCTTCTCATGGCAGATGCACAGAGCTGTAGGAGGTTCAGATAAGGCCTCCATCCAAAATTAAAAAAAAAAAAAAAAAAACAAACCAAAAAGCCAAAACACAAAAAGCCACCAAAAAACCAAAGTGCTTGAGCAGCCAGGTAATGAGCAGCACCTGTGCACCTCAAGGCACATGGAGCTTCCCAGCTGAGCCCACAGAGCTGCTCCACGTGCTGGAGATGGAGGTGATGCCTGCACCATTGCAGTTTTGGGGTGTAAAATAGTGCAGAAAATCCCTCCTTTGCCTCACTTTGCAAAGCTACAGCGTTTGTGAACACCGTGCAGCAGATAAGCAGTGTAAGTGCAGGGCGGCTGTTTTTGAATTACTAAAAATCTCAGCACACTGGCTTTGTCTGTGATAAGCCTAATCTTCTCATCATTATCATGCTAGAAATCACGCTGGAGGCCTCTATAATCTGACTTCATTTTGCATTAACCATAATTGTGAGAACTCACCTTCTGCATGCGTGTTTGGGCAAAGATTGTTTGCCAGTGACTTTATACAATTATTATATTCCAAGTATGCCAGAATTATTTTTTTTCCTTCATTTAAAAAGTAAAAGAGAAAAAAAGGAATGATCCCAACAGAAAAAAGAAAGAGGAGAGGAGAGGAGAGGAGAGGAGAGGAGAGGAGAGGAGAGGAGAGGAGAGGAGAGGAGAGGAGAGGAGAGGAGAGGAGAGGAGAGGAGAGGAGAGGAGAGGAGAGGAGAGGAGAGGAGAGGAGAGGAGAGGAGAGGAGAGGAGAGGAGAGGAGAGGAGAGGAGAGGAGAGGAGAGGAGAGGAGAGGAGAGGAGAGGAGAGGAGAGGAGAGGAGAGGAGAGGAGAGGAGAGAGAAGAGAAGAGTTCTTGTACAGCATGACTCTGAAGTGCACAGCAGTGGCACAAATTTCAGAGTTAGAGATACTGAATAACCAGGCTTCAGCAGTCAGCTCGGTGTGCACATTGCTGCATTGCTGTCACATGTGAGGTCCTCACACACCAGTTTGCAGTGGGGGACACATGCAATGACGTCACTTATCAGCACAGATACAGTGCTGGGGTTGGACATCCTTTTCATTTTCTTCCACTTCTACCAAAATCCACACAGCCTGCTCACTCATAACCTTTTCCTCTACAGACTGCCAGGAGTTTGCCTTGCCTCAAGGGACTGATCCTATTATTTTCAGACCAACACAGGACCTTGCAGGAGGGGTGGACCAGGAGCTGCAGGGGAAGCTCTCTGGAGTCAGTCAGGAGCTACAGGGATCAAAGGGCAGAGCCAGCATTTGCAGCTGCAAAGCAGACCTGATGCTGATCCCAACCCTTTTAGATCCCAGTCTGATATGAGAAAAGAAATTTTCATAGTCTTCCCATTAAACACCTTATCAGGAATATTAAAGCATCTGGAGTGACGGGGTGCTAAGGAGGAGAGACTCGTCAGGAGGGGTTTATAAAGAGGAACACCTAAGAGCATGAAACCAAAGGAATTATTATGGCTAATGAAACAAAGGCATTTGATTAATTACTGACACGGCAGAAGTACATTTATAAAAGTGATTACTATAACTAGAGATGTCGAATGTGATAAGATGCACTAAACAGCATACAACAGGGCAGGGGAAGATTTATGAGATTCCCCTGCACCTTGGCTGCAACAAAGATCATCAAATCCCAGGAGTTCACAGGAAGAGACCTGAAGAGCTGCGAGTCTTCTGCAAGGCCCTGGAGAGCCACATTATCTAACCAGGACTGTCAGTGATCCAGAAAAAATACTGGGGGTCAGCTGGGAGGGGTAGAAGGCAGCAAGGCTGCTTGGGCTGGTGGTCTGCTCCCAGTACAGGGGATGTAGTGGTGGTTTGGCCCTGACCAGGATCCAATGTGTAACCTGAGTTTTGGCTGTGTGCTGGTGCTCTCAGAGAGGTGTCTGAGGAAGAGGATAACAGCAGGGCAGCACAGAGCAGATAGCCCCAGCCTGCTCTGCCAGCCACCAGTGACTAACCTGACCCAGGTTCTGCAACTGCTAATCTATAAGGGGTTGATGAGAAATTACCCATTTCCCATCACCTGTGTCTATAATGCAAGTAGCTCCAGCTCTTGGGGACATCCTGGTCCAGGAGGCTACAAGAGTTTGTAGCCCCAAACCCCTTCAGAGGGCTTGGGGTTGCGGTGGCAAATGAGCTGGGATGTATTCCCTCCCCTGCAGAGGAAGAGGCTCATGAATAATTGTGATCCCTGAAGAAACTGCCCAGGGCCAAATGCTGGAAGGCAAAGGGAAAGGAGAGGGAAGCTTTATGACTCCAGCGTGGCCAGAATGGTTCTAAGCACCAGCAGGCAACTAAGTTCATGTCTGCTGAAATTCTTCTCATGGTGAAACCCTTCAGGAAAACTCAGTTTTACCATGAAGAAATCGTGGTGCTCAGGCTTTGATGGAGCAGTTTGGAGGTGGCAGGGTGTTCTGCCATGGAGGGGTAAAACTGAGTTTTCCTGAAGGGTTTCACCATGAGAAGAATTTCAGCAGACATGAACTTAGTTGCCTGCTGGTGCTTAGAACCATTCTGGCCACGCTGGAGTCATAAAGCTTCCCTCTCCTTTCCCTTTGCCTTCCAGCATTTGGCCCTGGGCAGTTTCTTCAGGGATCACAATTATTCATGAGCCTCTTCCTCTGCAGGGGAGGGAATACATCCCAGCTCATTTGCCACCGCAACCCCAAGCCCTCTGAAGGGGTTTGGGGCTACAAACTCTTGTAGCCTCCTGGACCAGGATGTCCCCAAGAGCTGGAGCTACTTGCATTATAGACACAGGTGATGGGAAATGGGTAATTTCTCATCAACCCCTTATAGATTAGCAGTTGCAGAACCTGGGTCAGGTTAGTCACTGGTGGCTGGCAGAGCAGGCTGGGGCTATCTGCTCTGTGCTGCCCTGCTGTTATCCTCTTCCTCAGACACCTCTCTGAGAGCACCAGCACACAGCCAAAACTCAGGTTACACATTGCATGTTAATTTGTAAGCTAATTTTGCCCTCTTGGCCCTGTTCGTGCTCTGGCTCTGAGCTGCTGCTCACAGTCAGAACTGGCCCTGCATATTTAGACAGTGACGGTCAGGACAGGCAGGCAGCCGGGACTTCAACATTTCCACCTGCACTGAGTTGAGAATATCACCTAGAAACACTGCTCCTCTCTGCAACCTGCATGGAAATAGGGGTTTATTGGTCACAGGGGTGCAAACACAGTGGGCCTGAAGTGGCAAACAAATGGTGATCACAGAAAGAAAAACAAGTTACACAGAAAAAAAAAAAAAAATCAGCTATAAGAAGGCAAGTTGCAACAGTGAACAGTGGGACTTGTCCAAGGGCCAAGAACTAACCCAGTGCTTGTAGGTGCTCTTGGACAAATGTAATGTGAATATTTGGAGCCAGATTCTCAGTCAGGGTAAGAAAGCAATGAGGTAAATTGCGCTAATGTGATTTACAGCCACAGAGACTCTGCCACTAAAAGCACAGATCCCTCCAGAAGAGCAAGGGGCATCTCTGATGAGTCGCTGCATGACAGCAGCTCCTTACGCCCTGGAAAAACACCTCAGTGATTCACCGGCAGACACATGCCCCAAGGGAAGTTTCAAAAGGTGAAAAAAATAACAATATCCTTAAGCTACCTATAACAATTGCTAATTTCCAGCTACTTTCTCTTTTAATCATCGAGACCTGGCGTATGTTGACACTCCTCTATCATTGCTGTTAATCAGATTTTACTATCTCTGTTTAACTACCACCTTCACAGGCCCCATGGCATTTTTTTGCTTTTGTATGACAGCTCCATTACCTTACCCGTGTTGCCCCGCACTGACACGGAGGGTAATGGAACACCTCCAGATAAAAGGAGGGAGGGAGGGAAGGAGGGAGATCCCGGGTGCTGCCCTTGCCAGCAGAGGTCACTGCAGAATGGGAGTGTGAACCTCACCCGGGACACATTTCCAGCCAAACACCTAAAAACGAGATTCTCCATTCCCAGGCATGCACATGATAATCCACACATATTACTTTTTTTTTTTTTTTTTTTTTAAATAAAATTTAGTCTTGTGGAGATCTGAATCCAAGCAGTGCCTTCAGGTGACCCAGTGGATCTCCCTGAGCTCAAGTGACCAGACACAATATTTTTCCAACACTCACTTTTCCCACCTGGCCAGATCACACTGGTTTTAGGTGAGGGCACCCACTAGACCTAAAAATGGTACATTTTCTGAACACAGCAATACATTTTAATATCATTGCTAGCAGATTGGCTTCTGTTGAAAGCAGGTCAGTTACTGTTGATAGCAGATCTATTGTGTGAAAATAAAAGGGGGCTATTTTTTTTTTTACTTATTCTTGTTCTTTATCTCAGTTTCAGGGGTGCTGACATTGAATGCTGTAATCTCAGTGAGATTTAACCCTGATTACCCAGTATGGAAACATTTCTCCCATTCATCTCTCTGGGGTACATAAACACACTGTGACTATGGACCATGTGGGTTTCCCAGTGCACCCAGGGTCATACAGGGGTTGTCAGAGTAAGGACTAAAGGCACTTGGCCTGGAACATCAACTCTGCTGGGCATTCAGTTTTGCCATGGGAGCCTTCATGATGGTCATCTGAACTGCTGTATAACCCTGATACAAAATCATCTCCCATGAGCTCTTCTCCATCTTTAGATGTTGCAGAAGAGATTTCAGGAAGTCATCCACTCTAGATTTAAAAGAGAAAGTGAGAATCCAACTTTACTCCAGTAAGTAGTGGCTAATTACCGCCAGTTTTTTTTTACTTGCCTTCTGTTCTGGATGTATCTAGCATCAACACCCAACCACTAGATTTTATTATGGGTTTATTTTCTGCTTGGAACATCTGTTGCATTTTCCCCACGCTCATACTTGTAGACCACAAGCAAGTCACCCCTCAGCCTTCCTTCAAACAGAAGAATTCCACTGAGTTCTCAGTCTCCTACCATAAAGTTTTCCAGATCTCAGGCTGCTCATGTACCTTTCCCTGATGCCTTTCCAACCTGCCAACATCTCCTTTGAAGTGTGGGCTGGAAAATGGGGCAGAGCGTTCCCATGGCTGCCCTGTGCTGCTGAAATAAATCCAGGTCGTGGCTCCTCCTGGGCATGTCCAGGACATTCTGCACAGCACCATCACACAAGGAGATGACATTTACCTGGCTGCTCACTGTCACCCCTGCATCCTTCCAGCTCCCTGTGGTGCAAGGGATGGAGTCCCTTCCCAAGGGATCTTTGACCTCCCAGCACTGTAATGAAAGGCCAGCCCTGAGCTTGGAGCAGAAAATGGCTCTGCTGATCCTTGGACCATTTGGCTTAGGACCAAGCCCAGGTTTATGTTAGAGCCTCAAGGGAGACTCCCCAGCTGCAGCAGCACAAAAAGGATGGAGCTGGGAGCAAGGGTGGAGCCTGCATTCCTCAATCTGAAAGGAGACTTTTAGTCTATTCCTCACCTCCCTTTCTTTGAAATGTCTCTCAAGAGATGGTTAGAGAACAAAGGCAAGGAATGAATAAAACACACATTATCAGTGCTTTGCATGAGTCCTGCAGGGAAAGGTGGCAAGCTCCCTCCTCATCTCCTCCCTTTCTTGTTCCTCCCTTGCCACAGTGACTCTCTGGCTTGGCATCCTCCTTGCCATTCTTTGCAGATTTCTCCTTGGAGACACTGGAGATGATGGCTCCTTCCTCAGAGAGACTCCCTGCTTTGCTGCTTACTGACATCCCAGTCAAATGGCTTGCTGACATCCCAGTCAAAATTGCCTCATTGGAATGGCACAAATGGCAGAAGCAGAGGAAAACACACAAGAATGGGGACAAAATGCTGCACAATGATAAATGGAAAGCCATAAATGTTGTGGGGTGGTGCACACCACTGACTCACTGGGGAGCAAAGCAGAGCCCTATTACTCACAGCCATCAGGAAAACCTGGAAGGACTAACATTATACCTTTGAACAATGACATTTTTAAAATTAATGTATTCTTTTTTTCTGTCTCTTGCAGCATATTTTTGAGCACCACATTGTCCAGTGCTGCACCTTTTTTTCTTCATAGGATTTTAATGGAATTTGCTTCCTTTCCAACCCATAGAGCTTTATACACATCTTCTCCAAGTATTACACCATTACTGCCATGCAATGGAAAACCAAGCCCTACGGATTGTTCAAATTGTTCAGTTATTTGTGTAGGCCAGAAAATCTTTTGAATGCATTCTCTTATTAGCTGTTAGGGGGTTTGTGCCTTTTCCAAGCAGGTTCTGCAGAAGATGAGCATTTGCTAGTCTGCAATATGTCAGCATAGCTTCATGGATGATGTAAAGCCAAATCTGAATAATGCCACTGCTGTTAATTTGCATGGCTGCTTAACATTATCACAGAAAAGTTGGATAGGGATGGACTGTCAGTTGTTTTTTGTTGTGCATGAACTGGGTTCCAAACAAGAAGTGGTAGCTTTGCATGCAGCAGATAGCAGACCTGTGGAATTGCTTGCCAAAGGATGTTGTGGATGATGAAAGTTTATTAGGGCTCAACCAGTGACTGGACAAGTTCACAGCAGAGAAATGCACTGAGGTTCCTAAACAGACAAACCACACCTTGCTCAGGGACTCTCTGACCTGAGAACAGCTGATGCTGGAAGGGGAATGTTTCTTACAGGTTTTCTGCTTCCTTCCTCTTCCCAAAACATCTATTTATGATTTCAGTCCAAAGCTGGATGCCAGTCAAGATGGACCTTGATGTGACCTGGTACAGCTGCTCTCCTGGTTTTATGTTTGTGGCACAAATACTGGTGACAAGGAGGCTGTAGCTCATGGACTCAGAGAATGGTCTTGGGTTGGAAAGGACCTTAAGGATCATTTCATTCCAGCCACCCTGCCATGGGTAGGGACACCTCCCACTAGACCAGCTTGCTCAAACCCATTTACTGAAGTGTTTAGTTTTTAAGAGAAAAATTGCTTGGATATTTGTATTTACTTCTACCATTACATAATGCTTTGGGTTATGCATGGCTTTCAAAAAGTAATGCTGGTTAATGGCACTATTACTTATATTTTCTGTGGATAAATTTTACCTTCTTTATTCACATTCTTACAAGAAAATTAGGACAGTAAAAAAAAAAAAAAAAAGGAAAAATTAAAAACAAAGAAATCAAGTACACGTGTTATTTTGACCCAAAACAAGTCCATGACAGCTAGTACACACAGACATTTCAACAGGCATGTTGGCTTTATAATCCCTTTTTTTTGGCTTCAGCCTAAGTGATGAAAGGTAGCCATGTGTCCAGATAACTCCATATGAGTGATTAGAAAACCTGGTCATTTTTCCCATGGCACAGGCCCCTACCTGCTTCTTTAAAGACAGCTTTCATCCCAGATGCTTGATGAACGCCAGCTTGTTGCAGTATTAGCAGTAATGTCATATACCTGTGAATGTGCAGCCCAGCCCTGCAAGAAGCAAGTGCCAGGGAAGAGGATGAAAAGCAGCCCCTAAAAGCCTGAATACTCCAGATGGGCAGGCTGTCCCCAGGGATTAGCTCTCCTCTTGTTTCCATCAGCAAGCAGAGGGAAACAGTTAAAAGAAACAGGCCTTGTTTGCATTAATATTTAGAGTGTTTTGCCCAAAATGTAGCTAAATAATGAATTTGAAGGTACTAAACACTGTTGTGTGAAGCTGCAGCTCAGACAAAACAGAGGAAAAGAGGTGGCAAGAAGGCAACTTGGGGAAGCAGAGACTCTGCTTGGCTCTGTGTGCCATCAGGATCTTTCTGGAGGATTCCACAGAGATCAGACTGTGAGACCATGACAAAAACCTGACAGCAACCTCAGGTGGAAACACTGATGCCAAATAAATGGCCACTGGAAATCTTCCAGTGAAGCAGGTAAATGCTGGCCCTCAGCTGACAAAATCCAGCAAGGGCTTGTCTATCCAGCAAGCTGGAATCATGTTCTGAACTAACCAGTGAAAGCAGGAAAGGCTTCACTTTCCTGAAGGGATGGACATCACTCAGGCTTCCCTAGGACTGGTCAACAGAACAGTGGAGGAATGGGCTCCAAATTAACACCACTCCATGGGATGTTCAAACTGCAGGTGGAGAGCTGAGCTCCAGAACTACTGACAAGATGCTTCTGGGGGTGGGAAGCAGCAAATCTCACTTAGCAGCTCAGATTAGATCTAGATGCAGACGCAGATATTGTTGGTTTATTAATGCGCCTGCTCTCGAGCTGGGTGGCAAGGCCCCGGAGGGGCTGGAGTGCAGAGGGTTGAATAGTTTACCTCTGAGAGGGAGAAAGCAAGAGTGAGGCAAAGCCCCCACACTGCTTCCCTCTGTGTTAGTGCTTGGATCAGCCAGAGAGGCTTCCCCAGGATGCCAAGCCCCACAGGCCACATCCCATGTCCACGTGGAGCCCCTGCCCTGCAGTGCCTGTCCTTGCCCAGCTGCTCCCACCATAGCCTGGCACTGGCCTGGCTGCATTCCCAACCCTGCACCAAACAAGCCACAGCTATTCCTCCTGCTCTCCCAAATTAGGATATTTTCCCTGGGGACTGCTGTCTGACTGTGAGTTTTTCCAAGCTGAGGCTGTGCCAGCTTTGCATTTCCTCTTCTTTCCTCATACAAGCTTTGTCTGTGGGAAGCTTTCTCTCCTAAAAGCAGCTGGTGAATATCCTGGTTTTCCTAGGCTTCTGGGCTGGGGCGCAGGCTGGTGGTAGCCATTATACCTGATGGAATCACTGGGCATGGCAGTGTCAGCCAACAGGTTGCAATATCAGGGTATACAATAGCAATTTATAACCATGAATAATGTGTAAAGACTGACCAAAGACTGAGGTTCCATGTCTGATGTACAAGTGCTCCTACTGCAGAGAAAAGTGGTCAACACTGATCTGCAATCCTGATCCTCTCAGTTCTCTGTCACCTGTTTTATTTCTGTTCATGCAAGTATTTTGTTCATGCAACCTCTGGCAAAAGAGCTTGGTCCTGGGTCTTGCTCAGGTGCAGCCACACCAGTGTCCTTGTCTGTGCCCAGGGCAGGGCAGAGAGCCATTCCTTGCCACCTGGACAGCTCTGGAGCCACCACATTTGTCAGTGGTGTCCCAATCCTCCTTCAGTTCCTGGACCATCTGGAAGAGCATCAATGCAGAAGAGGTGTGAGAGTGGGTCAGAATAAAGGGTTTTTTTTGTTTTTTCAGTGACTGGATGCTGGTTGAGGTCCTGCTGCAGCCCATGGGTGGTCTATCACAGCCAAATGGTTGGGCAGGAGGTGCCATTGGGATTATCTGATGGGAAACCGAGGCTGGAGGTGACTTAGTGACCAATGACCAGACCAGTTCGCCTGGGGCACACCACTGGAAGTGCAGAAGTCAAAATAAAAAAGATCACCCAATGATGAAGGAAAAGGAGGAAGATATTCTGCCTTGGCCTCTCCTGAAGATCATCACAAGTTTGAGTCCTGAGTGTAGGTTGGAAGAGGGCTCTTAATTTTGCAATGAGGAATGCAGAGACTGGGTTTGATGCTGGAGAATTCACCACTGGAGAGCTGGTGACTTTCCATAAACAACCCCAACCAGCCGAGCCTGACGCCACTTCACAAAGAGCTGAATTTCATCCTGAGCAGATATATTTGTTTTGGAAAGGTGTCTGTAAAGCTGAATGTGGTGCAAGTATGCTGCTGGCGGTGAATTTTCTGGCAGAGTCCCTCTTGGCATGCAGCAAAATTACCAGTCCAGCCCCACCATTCATGCTGGGCCTCAATCACCAGCGTGTTGCTGCAGCTTTGTGCTGGTACCATTCCAGAAAAACAAGGGAGAGGCTCCAGAGAGCTCCTGAGCAATGCCATGTCCTGCCTGCATGGCAAAGTCCATGGCAAAGCTGCCTGCCAGCAGCTGGCTCTTTGCAGGAATGTTGCTCCAGCCATGTCAGCATCCTCTCAGTGTCATTTGCCATCTGCCTGTGCCTTGTTTTCTCTCTTGGTCCTACACCAGGCTCGGTGGGCAGGGAGCAGACAGTGAAAGGGATTAGTGGCTCCCATGCCTCCTCCAAAAAGCAAGAACTGTGTCCCAGCTGTGCTGCAGAGGGATGACAGCAAGGCCACAGTGGAAATTGAGGAGAGACAGAGAACCCTGGCAAGGTTGGCATCTGACCTGTGCTCAAGGTGAGCAGAGCCCTGCCTTGCTGGAGGAAACAGTCAAGTGACATCAAGTCAAAGGTGTGCCTTGTACATACAGGCAAAAAATCATTTTGAAGCTAAAACCCTCAACAAAGCCTTGCAATAATTTAGCTCTCACCACTGTCACCACATCCACGTGTCACCCAACAATGTTATTTCTCTGTGCTTCAGTTCTTTCCCCTTGGAATGGGGAAATCTTCTGTCTCCAGCCCTTTGCTGCTCCTGCCTATTTAAACTGCAAGCTGTTCAGGCCAAGCATCAATTCTCACAAGGTGTACACACACAACAACATATTCCAGTGCATATTCCATACCTCTAGGAATAAAAACAAAAACTTGGGGCTCCTGTGAAACTGTCAAGTCTGGATAAGGGACATGCTCACCCTGCAGGCTGTGTCTACCAAGTGGCTGCATATGTGGCCAGGGTTTTGAGAGACATTAATGTGATGTTTCCTTATGCCCTCAGTCTCTTGGACTCCCTGTGCTGCCAGACATGCATGGCTACAGCAAGGCTCCCTAATCACTGGCTGCTGGCAAACACACAATCAGTCACCAGCCACTTTTGAAGTGTGCCAGACACATCGTGGAATATGTGCTCCTCTCAACCCATCTGCACAACAGGCTACAGATGCCAGCTGCTTTTCTTGGAGTGCCATGGATGGGACAGAAAGAAGGGAAAAGGAGAAAACAAAGTAACTAAAAGCCACATTCTCCACACTTCTTTTAACCCATTTCCTTCTTGCCTGCATACTGATTGCAAATTGTTTTTTCTCCTTTTCACTTTTCCAGTGATTAATTAGGCCGTCATTGAGTCAATGAGGTTTTACTCATATAACAATAAAACAGGAGATTTCAACAGACCTGACTCTGAAGTTTTCTTTGGGAATATTTACAATTTTAAAAAGGATAAGCTAGAAAAGAGCACTGAGGATAACAAACTTAACCTTCTTGTCCCTTACACTTTCCCAACACTGCTCTGACTTCACTGACCATGATGACAGTATTATCATGTTGCAACACTATTAACAGGGTGATGATTTCACCATGATGCTTGTGCAGGATCATAAGTATTTTGAGCCAAAATTTTAGGAAGGAAATTCACTGAAAATTTTTATCCCCCCAGTGCAAATCTACATGCAAATCCTCTTTTAAAAGAAATATAGCTGGGTATATGATTCTGCACATGAAGGCACATGAGCATGGCTGAATCACCTGAATGAATCCCACTTCAATGGGATTGAACTAAAAATGCTACCCAAAGTGCATTGGAATACTTGGACATAGGAAAAAAGAGGAAAGAGATCTCACCGTGAGCAACTTTTCCTTTTGAGAGCAAAATGAATGAAAGCAAGCAAAGGTTAATTATTTCATGTGCCTTCAGTTGAAAGGTGCTTGATGAGCACAAGAAGTCATCCTGGGAATTCTGTGTTTTTTAGAGCACAACTTTTTGTGAAATTCTCAATCAATTCTCATCTCCCACATCAAGATCCCCAGCTTATCTGGGGGCCCTGCACGCCCTCCCCTCGTGTGTAATGAATAAATCAGGATTGCAAACAGCAGAAACCACATTTCTTCTGAGCAAGGTCTGTCTGCACAGACACACCATATGAATGGAACCATTTTCAATTCACAACTCTTAATAATTTGGTGACAGAGGGACAGAACACAAGACTGCTGGGCACAATGAGCTAATTGGATAAAAGGCATGTGAAAACACCATACCTATAATGTACCTTGTTAGCATATGCAAATGACATAATTATACAGGCAGTTAGGCACAGTAATATATTGTCCATGTGAACTGTCTACAAATACTTTTGAGATCAAGAAATAAAAGTAAATTCTTTAAACATCCTAATTGGTTGCCAAAAGGAAATTCATTCCAACTAGAACTTAACTCGGTGTAAAGTAACATAACTCATTTGATCTCAGTGAAGATCAAAAAAACACAACCATCTCCAGAGAATCTTGGATTATAACACACTGTTTGTATATATTTACTACATAAAGTTATTATGCAAAAAACAATCTTAGTGAGATGAAGGCTCTGTGAAATCACTCAATGCTATTTGTTATGTGTTATTTGTGAGTCAAACACTGTCCTGTTCGTGCAAGAAGACTCCAGGCCTTCCTATAGTCTGGGTTTACATGCAGGATTTCTACAAGCAAGTGGATAGTCAGATGTTTCTCATTCCCTCAATTGCACTCAGTGATTTTGCACTTCAAATTTAGGCCAGCCTCTCACCTCTCAAACTATTAATGTGCCTCAGAGACATTTTCTAGGGAATTATTCAGGTAGACAACATTTTTTTCTACTTGATTTGCTACGAAATGACAAGCACTGTTAAACCAAAGGTTAATCATTGATTGAGTTTAATGACACTAAAAGAAACAGGTCATGTGAGAAAGCAATTGCACTTTCATTTTTGCTGTCACAGGTCATTTATAGCTTTTGATTCAAATTCCACCCCACGCAAAGAGTTGCTAACAACATCCTACTTCAAATTCTAATGTACTACAACTGCAGAGCAAGCATGTGAGCTGGCAGTAATCAGGTCATTTGTAAAGCATACACAGATTCTTTCATTCATCCTGGCCATTAAACTGTTTGAAAAGATTATTTTTTTGTTCTACATTAAGAGGCAGTGCTTTTGACAACTTGTATTACAGAGAAGCTCTCCTTTTTATGTGTGTTCAAGGCTGTTCTGCCATTTTCGTGCATTTCAGAACCTCATACTCATCATCACCTGCAGTTCCTCCCAGTTTGGTACGGACACAATACCAAACAAAACAACAGCAAAAAACAAACAAACAACAAAAAAAGGGAAATAGCTTGAAAATAAATAATTTCTTTTCTCTGTGACCAATAGCTCTTGTGCCCCAAAGCGCACGAGGACCTGAAAAGTAAACTGTAAGAGTTTATTATTCTTTCAAGGATGGCTACATCAGCAGGGAGCTGCCCAGACAGTAATAGAAACTTCTCCTGATCTCATCCTCCTTTGTGCCCTTCCATATTCATTTGGTTCCAGGTCATGACTCTTCCTTTACACCACCACCAAGCAGATCAGAATCAAACCCTCCACCTGCTGAGGGAGAATTAGTGGGCACTGTTAATCCAATATTCATCTATGCTTTGGCTCGCTAGACAAAATAATTAGCCCTCTAATGAAGAAAGGACCCTTTAGAAACTTAGACATGGGCAGAAAATAGGCTATACAAGTAGATCATGAGGCTTTATAAATCCTCTGTCACCTTTCTTTTCTTCCTTTTCATCCATGCAATAAGACAAAGAAGGGCCTAGTCCTCTAAACTTTTATATCAGGGTCCTCATATCAGAACCCACATAATTGTACAAGAATTTGCACATATGTACAAGAATTTTCAAAACTGACCTTGTTTGAAAGAACAAAACCATAAAGACAGTGATATAAGCTCGACTTAAAAATTCAGGATTTTTGTTACAAAAAGCAGTTATAGGCAAAGGGGAACTGTACTTTCAAAAAACTAACGGTGGGACAAAAGACATGAGATTGCCTTTATTTGTAGATTGTACACGGATTCAGGGGTGAGCTGGTTCTTTGGAACCAGGCTGTTGCCAGGTGCAAAGCTGCAGGGAACAGTTTGTCTCTGAGGCACAGCACTGATCCTTCCTGCAATGGGCAAACGACTCCAGGTGTGATTTGATGGAAATGGGCTGTTGGTAGAGACCAACTCCAGAGTATCGCCAGAGCTCATAGCAAAAAATTGGCTTTAAAATGGTAGTAGAAGTGAGACAACAAAAGGAATGCCTTGAAGCATTGAAGTGTTTCTCTTTTCAAAGAATGCAGAGAGGATTGTTCAAATCTATAAAACACGAGGAGAGTGCTTGTTCTGCAATAGCAACAAGATTTTTTTTCCCTTTAAACCAGGTTCAGGAATGACCATAAAAAGTCTGCATTAAAACTTCTCATTTTCAGTGTGGCAGAGCTGGACCATTGCCACGGACTTTTTGAAGAGTCACTTCACATCCACCTCTATTTTCACCCTTTCAACCCAATTCTACATTGTTCCTGCTGAGTGGTGGAGCTGCCTTTGAAAACATACAAAGCAGGTGATTTTCAATTGTATAAAGCCATGTTTGACTTCAGGCATTTGAATTCACGGGAATAGCCTTTCAAAGTGCCTGGTCCAAAGCATAGTGAAGTCAGTGGAAAATCTCCAGGTGACTTAACTGGACCTTGGATCTGGGCCAAACTGTGGAGCCTCAAAGTCTGGAAGTCTCCACTGGGCTTGAAGTTAACCCTGATTGTTCAAAAAGGGAACAAGAATTTTGTTAGGTCAACGTCCTCCACACATGCTGTGTCCTATTTTGCAATGGCTTGAGAGTCTTCTTGAAGGCTTGCAGGCATTCAGCACATTACAAAATGACCCTCCCATCTTAGGATAAACCTTCCACAAAAGCCACTGCAGGAGATATGTGGTTTCATTACATTGTCTCAATCCAGCTCTACCAAAATTCATCCAGCTGTGCAGTCAAGTCACCTTTAGCCACAAGTTGTGGTTGCAACTCATCTGATAAATTTAGCAAGCCACATGGAAATTCACTTCTAGGAGACTGTTCCCTCCAGGAATTGGCTACGAAAAATAAAGGAAGAAACAGAGAAATGCAAAAATTTAAATTAAAAATATGATCTGACTTACAAAACAATTCTTTATCCATAAAGTTCCCACCCAAGGAACCAGTTACATGTTTCAAGGGACTATATTGTTTAAAGAAACTGTAAATGCCACACAGTTAAAAGAGAGAGATGCAGCTAGATTTAGTTAAACAATTGACTAATAACTCAGTCAACATTATTCTTACCCTAGGTAGTAGTTATCAGCTTAGACAGCTGTTACAGTCTTTCACTGTAATACTTAAAAGGCAAACCACCAAATTCAATACCATATTGTTTGTGTAGAAGTGTTTGTTTAAAGGTAAATCACTCATAAAAGTGTAATTTCCTGCTGATACATAATCGTGGATAGCGGCAGGAAGCCGGTCGGAGCAGACAGACCCTGAGATAGGCAGTGCTAAATCGCCAGCAGCAGCTACCCCAGCTCTGAAATTACTGTGTTTTTACACCCAGTCACACCTAGATCAGCATCAGCATATTAGGCCTCCTTGCAGACACCTCTCTTCTCTTTGTGCAACAGCACACTATAAGGAAAAGTGCTACAATCGACACAATAAAGTATGGTTCTCCAAATAAAGATTCCCTCCCTGCTGGGGACACCCTGCTGGGCAAAATTCCCTTCCCACTCTGGTTTTCTCACTGATTTTCTACAGAATCATGCTTATATTTTGGGAATCCTTCTGCCTGCTCTCAGCTGATGCACTACCTCATAGGATTCCATCATTTTTAGAACTGCTAATTGAGGCTCCCAAATTCACAGCGTTTTGCTCCCTGGTTTCCAAGTGTCAGTGGCACAGACAGAGAGCAGCTGCTGTTGGCTTTGGGAGAGCTGCCCCAGATTCATGCCAGGATGACCAAAACCCCAATTAACTTGCCAGCATGTGCTGATCCTCCACCCACTGGCCCCTCAGCCTGGATAGGGCCTGGCAGTGTGAAAGCCGTGGGGATGCTCTCAGGGATTCAGCCACATTTTTCAATAATGGGATGAAACATGCCCTGAGAGAAATAACTCTGTGTTTCCATCTTGGAGCTGAGTGCTTTTTGTCCAGGTTCATCTCCCTAAATCTCATGTTTCTCAGTCCAAGCCAGCTCACTACGTGATTAAATTATAATCAATGAAAAGAGAGGCAGAAGGTAATTCATGCTGGGCATTCCATCTACTGGGTGGGTTTTTTTTGGCAGAATGAATCAGCATCCATCTCTCAGACAGTCCCCAGTGCCCAGGGTGGGTGGATATGTATTTCACTTTCCTGCATTTCTCTGAAGAGATTTCCTGGGACGCCATCAGTATGCCTTGATGGCCTGCTGCCAGAGCACTCCCCAAGTGCCATAGGAATGCACTGGATAAAATCACACAGCCTGTAGCTCAAGCCCACGCAGAGTGGGCAGGAAAGGACTCTCACTGCATCTCTCACCCTTTCTCTGCCAAAGCCTAATTGCTCAGAGAGATTAGGAGAATAAAAACAATGTGTGTCCTCTGCTCACTCTTACCATCTATACCTGAGAAGCTGGACCCAGGCAAACCTGGATCTAAGCCACAGAGCTCAGAGGAAGTTTTGACAAAATGAGGATGTTGAGCCTCACATGGTAGGAAGGGCAATTGCTGTGGAATTTGTGCTGAGATTCTCTTGTTCCTCCTTTGGACAGGAGAGACTTCTGATTTGTGTATACACAGATATTTTTACAGAATTCATTTTAGCAGGTCATGGAAAGGAAATAGGAGACCTGCAAAGATTACAGAAAAGTGAATTACTATGCTAAATTTAAATTCATAAAACATTAATAGAAGGCTAAATTGAAAATCAGTTCCATCTTCCTCCATCTGCCAAGCTCTACTTTCTCAGCAGCAATCACATAGCTCAGGGAAATTCTCCCATCTCCCTCCATTAGGGTTTGATGTTATCAGCATTTTCCTGTCATATACAAGAAATTATCTTTAATTAGCTCAGCTTACAGCTACACTACTCAGACTTGGAAACTTCTTTTGGGATATGAGGAACTAGTTGTCTTCTCAAGTGTCTTATGAATCATCAGCAGCAGCAATAAATACATCAAACTCCTGTAGCTCAGGACTGTTGTCTGGCATAACTGAGGCCAATGCTTATCCCTGGAGATGGGATAAGCATTGGGATGGCCATTCCCACAGCTCCTCATCCAGTCCAGTCCATTTCAGCCATCCTTTCCCCATGGCTATCAGCACTGAGAGGAACAAGAACAAAATGTAACCTTGACTTCCAGTGCCAGCAAGTGTATCCCAAATTATGCCTGAGAAAATAATTACTTGTATTAAAATGCTGCTTTTTCCACCTAATTTTGGTTTGTATTTCTCTTTGTTTCATTTTAAAACTCAAGTGCATTTAGGAGCATGAGTTTCCAATGTAGTGTGAGCTGCTCACATTCCCTGAAGTTCAAGTTGATAGAAATGAAGGGGGATTCATTTCCTGGTAAGCTGGACATCCTTTGCACTAGCTCACAACTAAATATAGCACTTGCCAATGCCTTCCTCACCCAGAGGAAGACAGGATTGTCTATTGGTTTCCTCTTCATTAAACAGAGGCTAAAATAAAATATCTTTGTTTAATTGAATGATCTGCTCAGGCTAAACCCCTGTTTCTTCAAACAAAAAGATAACAAAGGAAACATGGATCTGCCACACAACCTCCTCATTTGCTTGGAGGGGAGGAAGAGCTACATGCCAGTCACAGATTCCCTCAGTGCCTCAAGGACAGAAGGAGCAGCTGCCAGTCTGGGGGCAGCAGGATGGAGGAGGTTCACACACCCTATAAAAGCACAATAGCATTTGGAGACAAACTGCAATCAGCAGTGGTTTGGAAAAGGCTGTGAGAGACACAATTTTGTCATGGCAATTCTCTCTGCTGGATCATCAGGCTTCTGCTGTGATGTTCATCACCCAAAAAGTAATCTTGAAACCAAGAGAGATTTTACAAGGACCCAGGCGTTTGTGAAGACATAAAAATTTGGCATCACTTGTGCAAAATGCACCTATTTGGTAGAAGGATTGAGCTACTGACCTGAGTCAAGGATTCGGTAAATGTCTGTCCTTTCAAAAATAAATATTATTTCTTATAATAATATTTATAATGATTTTTCAGGTTTGTACTGCAACCCTGAGTGAGAACAAGACTTCTACACACTTACAAAGGCAGACCGTGCCCCTCAAAACTTGCATTTGAAATCAATGAGAGAGATGTTGTATAGCAAAGATAACAGAAATGGAAAGGGAAGGATTAGGTTGTCATAAATCACACAAGAGGACAGTGTCTTTGCCTGAATGCTGATTTTAGGATGCTAATGATAGAAGGCAGAACTATGGCGAAACAGTTACAGAAATCCCCTATGTGTTCACGGTTGATGATGAAATTCAGGGTTTCTAAATAACACTCTGTTATTCACAACAACATAATTCAGAATTACACACCGAACAACAACGTACATAGAGCTATGGTTTTGCAGTCTGCAGCCCAAAAAGCACAGGAATCTCAGACTTTAATTTTTGTAACTGATCATGAACTTGTTCTCCCTTCAGTTACATTTGGGTTTACTTTGTGGGAAGCCACTGAGTTATACCAGAATGGAACTCAGAGGGAGCAGACCAACAGCAAGTCCCCTGCCATGCAGTTGCAGTGAGACTCTGCCTGCTTTGCTGCTCTAAAACATCTGACAGCCTGTTATTCATGGGAGCCTGAATCTCCTCATCCCTTTCTCCCCACCTTGAATGGGACAGCACATTCAAAGCCCCACGCTGATCCCAGGCTGTGGTAGCCATGCACTCACAGCTCAGGATCTCATGATCGTTCAGTCTGACCTTCAGAGCAACCCAAGGTGAAGAAATCCATGCAGAAGCTTCTGCTCAACCCTGCAGTCTCAATTTGTAGTTGCTGGTGGTTTAAAAAAATATGGCTTGGTCCAGTCTCCTGATGATGGAGAATCACCATATCCCTGGTCAGGTGTTGTTGTGGTTTGCTACACTCAGTGAGTCAATTTACACAAATCCTCTCAAGACTCACAGGCCTCCCATCCACTTGCAAACCTGGAAATCAAGACAATTTGCAGATTTTGTTTCACTACAAGACAAATTAAAATCTCATGTTGGGCCTATTATTCAGCCTAAAGCACCCACCAGAATATGTGGATATTCTCTGAAAAGTGTCACTGAACACTGGAAAACCTTCTTTCTACCTCCATACAAATTTACAAGTTGATGTATTAGCCAACCCAGACGTTGTTGTTTAAGCCAGTCTTGGCCTCAAAGAGACAGTCTAACTTTGCTTAGAGGCTCTTAAGGACATTGAAGCTGAATTTCTTTTCCTATTTGAAAACCTCTCTCTCTGAAACACTCTCTGAGGGAAATCACAAACGCAGGAAACAGCAGCTACAGCGCCGCATGTTTGTCCGTATAGAAGGAATGTGATGATATCATTTTGGAATGTGCTTTCTTTCTCAGGTTTTTGTTTTGGTGATAGGAATGTCACTTTCTTAAAAAGTAAAGCACATTCTTGGCTGTTGTCTCCCTCCCCCTCCCTCCAAATTTTGCCTACAAATCAATATTCCCATCTTCTGCCATGTGTTTTTCCCAACCTGTCAGATACCGTTCTCATGTTAGTAGCACAACCATCTGATGTCAGGCATCCCAACAGGCAATTATAAATAGTCATTTACTATTAGTTTGGAAGGTTTATTTCCACAGATATAAGCTTCAAGATGTTCTTTGCTATTTTAACTTGAAAGCGTTATTTTTTTGCATAGAGTATATGAGCATTTAAAATATGTCCATTTCTGCCTTGCTGTAGTAGAACCAGAAGACAAACCTTTGTTGTCTGAAATGATCTGTAAACACCTAATTCTCTCAATTTTCAGAGGATCCCAAAGGCACGTGATACAAGTCTGACTGGGTACCTCTCTTTGACAGCTCTGTCTCAGAGAGCCCATTTCCCAATGGATATTCCCTAATAGCCAGAGTCAGTGCAGATGAAGTTGGCCAAACATGGAGATCTACTCTGCTATGATTTTCTGTGGAACTTTCTTATTTTTCCCCATTTATGCCTAATCCACATGCTATGCACGCTACTACATCCCTTATTGCATCATGATCTTAAAATTCAACTTCCAATTGTTGTTAAGACTAACTGAAGGATAAGTAAGATCCTAAATCAGTTTCTCAATGCCCCCAAGGGACTGAGATGCTGGAGAACACACCTGCACTTCCAAGAGGCAAACCCTGCCTCATCATGCCAGGTTGTTGTCCTTCCATCTCATGAAGCAATCAAAATTCAAAATCAACCAGGAAACACTTCAGACAGAAGAATCTGAGAGTTTAACACTATTTTTCTCACCTGAAGAGAGCTCTCATTGGGAATTTCAGTGTGTTTTGCAGATGATCAGGAAAGGAATGATCCTTTCAGCAAACAACATAGAGGAAATTCTACATGGTTGGAAGGTCCCCTTGTCCACATGCATGATGAGAATGGCTTTCTGAAAAGGCAACTCTTGTCCTCAGGAGTTTGTCCTGCAGGAATCCTGGACCTCTTCAACTGGATCTTTGCTGGTTGGAAGAACAAAATGAACTTTTTGACCACCCCAGCAGCTGGACACACAGTATTTAAATTTTAATATTGAAAAGGGCAGTGCATATCAAACCAGTGAGCTGCAAGAATCCTACTTATCCCAAAAATCAACATGTTTTCTGAGTGTGTGCTTCAGCAATGAACATCTGGTAAAGAATACAGCAGAGAACAGCAGGGCATTGCCAATATGGCAGGCAATTCAAAAGCAAAAATGTTGCATCCCTGTGTAAATGAAGCTGATTCCAGAAAGCTGTCTTGGAATCTTCTTGTCCTAGCATATCTCATGTCTCAGAGATGACATGGTGAGATTTCTGGGTCTTTATTCTCAGAGAACAGCAGCATTAACCTCAGTCACACTGCAATTTCTGATCAGGATCATCATGTTATTAGGAATGAAGCAGTCTTAGTGAAATCCAGCTCACTGATCTAATGTTCTGTCTGATCTCCAGGGTCATTTGCAATGAGTGCTACCGTGGTTTTTTTAATCACACAAGTCCTTTTATTGAAGAATGTTTGACAAAACGCTAAGGGTCTGTAATTTGCCAGAGAATCAAAATTATCTGTATAATCAAGGACACTTCAAGATCAAATATTGACTTTGCATAAGCAAAGCTGTTGCTACAAAAGAATTTAAAAACCTGGCTGGGCAGATGTAATCATGCAAGCATCAGCCAATACATTTTTGTAAGTCTCTATACTGGCTGCAAAATGCTTATGCAAAACCAGAGGCTTCCTACTGACTTAAATCAGGATTGTGTGTGGGTGTAGGGTGTGCCTTTGTTGGAGCAGTTTAGATGTCAGAGGCCAGAAATGCAACTCTGTATTCTTTAACAATTAGATAAACCAGTAATAAGTTCATAATTGCAATTCCACAAGGTAATTTAATGTGCCTGGGAGATGACAATATGCATACAATTAAGAGAAGAAAGCTTTTCATCCCTGCAAACTGTATTACTGAATTCTGAGATCTTTTCTATTTGCAGCATGCAGAAGGGAGGGCAGAGGTCACCCTGCACAGGGTGGAGGTACCAGGAGAGGAAGAGGGAATCCCCGAGGCTGTAAATTCACTGAGTTCAGTTCCACAAAAAGTATGGAAATGCAGATCTCTCCTATGCTACCTCTTCTGAGCAATTTTCATCTTTTTGGTTGCATGCAAGAGGAAATGTCCTGGGATAAGGTTCTTAGATCTAGTGTAACAAATAGAGTATGAAAAATCCCCTTTACTCTGACCATCTTTGAAATAACAAAGCAGCTCAATTTCTGAATTATTATATTTAAGCTGTCTTTCAACTTTCCTTTTTCCCCTGACAGTTTTAAATCTCTCTGTGGGTGGAGGTCTAATGTCAGCACATGCAATTCTATACTTTAATCATTTTTTAACTACAAGATCAAAGCAAGAAGGTTTTTATTACTCCAGTGTCCGATACTTCAACTTAACTATTGAATATCAGGCAACAGCTCTTCTCAATGCACCACATTAAAATAAATCTTTCCAGCTACACTTCCCTTCTACCAAGATATGTATTAAGTAAAAAAATTATGTTATTAGTCATGTGAAATAACAAGCTTGCTTCTACATTTACTCTGGGGGTGTGCAAGCAGCACACTGCCTAAGAAGAAGCTCATGGCAAACATCATTAATATTCTCATCTTATTTTCATTTCTAACACTTTTCTTCACTTTCCCTGCTTCCACACAGGAACCCAGAGAAATTAATACCTGGCCCATGGCCAGACTGTCTGGGAGAGCAGTCCCCTGGGGTATTACTCCTCTGGCTATGGCAGAGCAGAGCCAACCACATGAGAAGAATGAAGGCATCTTTCACCTCCCAGTGTCAACCCCTCCCTAACTGTGCCCAAATCCCATCTATGGTCTCTCTCCACTACCCTGTCTGTGGGAATTCCTCCCATCCATTTGCTGCTGTCTCACTCTCATGGCTGGGTCTCACAGGAATAGTTTTCTGAACTGGCTGCACAATTGTTCGTCCTTTCGTTGACATGGCCAGTTTTGAATTTGGGACAGTAACTTCAAGACGAGGCAGAAGGTTGATAATTCCTTCATGCTTCTGGAGAAAAGGTGCCACTTATAGTTGCCCATGACTTGTTAAAGTACTCCCCACTGCTCACAGGGGAGTGACAGATTCCTGCTTATCCCAGAAGAACCTTAACAGGGCCTTACTGTGATGACAGCACAAGCTCCAGAGGAACCTTAACAGTGTCTTACTGTGATTACAGCATAAACTCTGAGCTCTTTTTGCACATGAACCACTTTGGGCACGGGGGCACTCCCAGTGACCCTGCCCATTGCTCTGCTTTGCACATGGATGTGCTGGGCAGAGTTTCCACCAGAGCCATGCACACACAACGTCTGCGCTTTGTTATCTTCCCAAACACTTCTCTGTCACAAGCCGTTCCAATTAAGAAGGCATGCAATAATATCCCTAATTACATTTCACTTTGATGAGAGATCTAGGCATTTTTTTGAAAATGCATGTTGTAGAGGGTTAGGAGAGCCTTCATTTCAATTCCTGGCATATTTTGGCACGAGCTGTGTCTCCGCCCTCGGTGGGCTCCGGGCCCTGTGGGGCACGTGCATCCCTCCTGCTCCTGCAGCCCAGCACAGCAACACGGGGCTGGTTGGTGCTGACTAACCACAACTCTGCACCTGTGAGCTCTGACAGCTCCAGCACAAGAATTTAAAAAGGCCCTGAGCGGTCTGGGGGTCTGGAGGGAAGGGTCCTGCTGCAAAATGCTCCCTTGGAGCTGTCAGGCTCAAGCAGGCACTTGGAAGGAGATTTATATTTTGTTGATTACAAGGGTAATAAGCCACAAACACAAATTCAAAGAGTAAGAGTGAACCAAACCCATGTTCCCTTTGAGTGAGATAGCATCTCTACCTTTTACACGCCTATCTATTGATGTGTTCCTGGATAAAATGTGTAATTTTAATTAACTGAAAGTACCTGCCTTTTATATTGGACTTGGTGCTAAAAACAAAGAAAATCACACGGCAAAAATGCTATGCTGGCTGAGTGAATTTTTTTTTTTTGTGCTGAGGAACTGATGTGTGCATTGCTTTCCTCTCAATCAATACACATTAGTGTGTAATTGGTGACTATAAAAATATCCCCCCTCAAGGTGTTCAGGGTCAATTAGCATCACTTTGCTAATTCTCTTGCCAAACAGGTACAAGTATTTATATCTCAAGTTTCTCTGATGCAGGCTCCATAGGTAAATTTCTTTCTATTAGTGAAGCAGCTACAGGGAATGTAATTATCCCTAAAATTAGGAAGGAAAAGAAGAAAACCTGAAAGCTAATGTGTCAATACAAAACTAAAGTTAAGTTCAAGGAGAGTAGATCTTTACTGCAATTTTTTAATACTATTCTAGTATGAAATATTTCTCTATTATTTCAACTATTATGTCAAAACCATGTCCATTTAACAGACATATTTGTAAGTATGGATGGAGGTATATATATTATATTTATCTATATATACTTCAAGAGTGCTGTGGTTTTGTTGGATCTCAGAACTATTTGGTCAGCTCAGATCCCTTGATCATACTAAAGAAGAATTTTAGGTCAAGAATTTATATTTACAGTGAACCAAATATCTGAGCAAATGGGGGTTGCATTAGAGCTAACTTTTAATCTCCATCGGGGCCCAAGTTTCAAACACTCCTTCCTGGATATCCTCTCTCTGCCCAAGAGCTTTGCCATCTCACTCTCTCTTTCAGCACCACCCTGTTGTTTGGCTAGAGAGAAATGTTGTTTCTCCATCTCAACCAAGGATTTTGCCAAGTCCTGTTGCTTCCACTTCTGTAGCATATTTAGAATTCCTCTAGCCCTTACTATCTCAAAATTCTTGGCCCTGCACAACTGTTTTATTTTGGCTGCTAGAAGCCCAAACTAACCTCATCAGATTTTGGCTGGCAACACAGATCTTTTTAACCATGTCTGTTTTTCCCTGGGCACATCCTTGTTTACTGAGTCTGCTGCTGGTGGAACCAGTACAGTAGAACTCAGCACACAAAGATACCAAAGAAAATCCATGCTGAATCTTTAAAACAAATAGAAGTGCCACAATACAGAGTTGAGGACATGGCTTAGCCTGAGTCTCAAATTTTCTTTGTTGGGGTTTTTATTTTTGAGGATAGGTATGTATTTCTACTGACTGCAGCTTCTTTTTAATGTTTCCAAAATGAAAGCATACAATGCACAGTTTTCATTTTTTCTGCCCAGTTTGCACACAGGTGAATGCCCACAAGCAATTCTCTCTGGATAAGGGCAAACATGCAGACACTCTGTGATTCTCTCACTACATCTCACTGAACTGGGCTATTACAGCTAATAATGCCTGTTAATGTATTAGTGGACTGCTGGTTAATGTACACTGGTAGATAAATGCTGATGTTGGTATTGGTGATGGCAGTGATAAAAACATAACAGTACAAACACAGTCTTCTGCTGCAAATTACTCTTTCCTTTATTACCCTTCTCATCTTTGATTCCAGTAGCAAACTTTTAAGCAAAGCTCTGATAACATTTATCCCAGACCATTTTTATCACTATTATCTTCCTTCTCTGCTAGGTTAGATAGAGCACCAACTCCAACAGCTTTCCTACACACAAGGTGCACAAGGTTGCCTTCATTGAAGAGTTGCTTCAGTGGTTTACTAAAAGATGGAGTTCATCTTTCTTTTTCTTATTTTTTAACTTTTTTGAGCTTTTTATAAAACCCATTTTTACTGCACTTGGAAAATGTGACTGTACAATGGGAAAGGGCAGGCCCTCCTTTTTTTTTCTTGTCTGAACACAATGGCAGGATAAGGGAGGCACCGCTCATTACAAGGAATACACTTTAATCAAGCTGCCCAGCACCAAGTGTTTGTCTTCCACCACTTTAGATGCCAATGTTTCTTTTCTCTCTGGGAGAAGAAACAGGCAACACTTTTAATTTTAATAAAAATCTTTCAGAATGAAGCAAACAGATGACCTAATTTGGAGGATCTACTTTGCCTGAGTTGCAAATAAAGGCAAAGATGACTGGCAGGCTCCCATACAGCATTGCTGGAGGAGATTTAACACTTTCCTGCTCAGTTTGTTGGCTGGGAAGTGTGAGATGGATTCCATGCTGTTTTATTCCACTTTCCCTGCTCCAGCAAGTATCCTTACTATCACATACTGCTTGGCTTGAGTGGGAACTGCAAAATATGCTGCTGTGACTAAAGCTCCAGCTGGAAAGGTGAAAATCTGATTTTATTAAACACATGTGGATGCCTGTTAAAATTACTTTGGCAGCTAAAGCCAAGACTTCATCTTCAGTTTCACAACAGTCTCATCCTCTGGTATGAATCCATTGTTTCCAGGTTTAAGGATATCAAAGCAAATCTGATGTGTTTCTTTAACCTACAGTACTGGGTGTCTACACAGACAAAGACAAGAAATCACTATCATAAGAAAGAGCCATGTTTCACCTAAATAATTCATTTCAAGCTTCCATGTTTGTGAAGAAAAACACAAAATGATTAAAGACTCCTAGTGCAGGGAAATTGAAATGCTTATTTATTGTGAATCCTCATGGCCAATTCCCAGGATTTGGAACTCGAATGCTGCATTTTTTTATGTTGTTGGCTGACAGCAGATAACATTTGAGGGCTTCAAGCATCTTGTCCTGTCTGCATGTATCATCCAGTAACAGCAGAAACTTATTCTCTGTGACCAGGTAGAAATAACTGCAGCCTGAAGACTCCTGTTCTGTTCTAGGATTCATCTCCTTCAAAGCCAGATCTCCCAGCCTTTTCTCCCAGCAGGACTGAACTCCCAAATTCAAGGGAGGGAAGCACAAAAGGAAGGGTAAGGATGCAGAAACATGAAGCCTAAGTCTTCTTTCACCTACATCACCTTAAATATCAAGGGAGCAGCCCTGTTGTCCCTGAACTGCAGGCACAAAAGGCGCCAGCCCTGCAGTTTGACCCCCTGAGGTTCCCTGCTGGAGGGAACACAGGATGGACACCAAGAAAGAGGACACAGGAGGTGGTGGAGGACTGGAACCAATGTGTTTTTCTGCCAGGCACTTCTCCCCAGACAAATCCCTACTTGCTTTGCTCACAGTCTGTAACAGATGAAACTTGGTGTAATCTATCAACTTGTCTATAAATTACCAAAAATTATGATACTAATTATCAGTAATGAGGTGGTTTCTCTTGGAACTTGTGCTCTCCTGGTGACTGATTGGAAACACACTTCTTAACTTTCATTTAAACTTGTCATACTGCAGCTTCTTACTGCAAATTCTGGCTATTGCAATGCCATAGAGCATCTCCCTGCAAGGGTGAATTGGGCAAAGCCGAGGCACTCCATGATATTCGTTCTTTAAATTTTGTGAACAGATTCTGGGACCTGCTCTTCTGCCTGTCTGCACTAGAGCATACAGCAAGCATTACTGACAGCAAAGAGCTGCTTTGGAGCCCCAGGGAACCGTGCAATGCAGCAAAAGTACAAAAATGCATGGTCTGTTGTATGGATCTAGCCAGTGAAATCTGGCTGAACAATGAACACCTTGAGGGGAGCACTGACTGATGACAAGCATGGGATTCAATCTTTGTCCCAGATCCATCCATGAATGGATCAGTCCTCATTTTCATAAAATCACCGTTTATTCTACTGGGCCACTAATTGCTACTATTAAAGCAAATGGTGCCACATATGGCCTTGCAGAGTATCAACAACCCCGAGCTGCCAGGCACTCAGGTGTGCAGCAAGGTGCCGCATGCAAACACCTCCACCCAGAGGATGGGCATTTCTTTGATTATTGCTCTGCTCTACCTCTGCCACCTCCTAGGGCAGTTCCCCCCATGGGCACTGTCCACAGACACCAGCTGTCTTCCTGTCTCAGCCACCAGCTGCTACCAGCTCTGCACTATTCATTTGGCAGAGCTTTCACTCCTGAGCAGGTTCTGATGGTTTATGGGCATTTTCCTGTGTTGGAAGGACCAGGAATGAAGGGGCTTCCATGTGCTTTTGGCCCATATCTCCTGTGTGTCACATACAATATCCAGCCCTCTGAAGTCACATCCCCTGTTTGCTGTTGACATTGAGGAACCACTTGGCTTCCAGGGTACAAGATGTGATTTGCTATGTAATTTTCCTTCCAGACTCTGTAAAACACCTTGGGGTTTATTTTATAATTTATTTTAGTATTACCAGGAGGATGTTGGATTAATATTTTTTCTACCAATATCAGCAACACTGTCAGCAGAGAGCCTGTCCCACAAACTGGATGGGAGCCAGGCACACAGGACTCCTGCATGAACAATGGATTGTTCTGGAGAATAATCTGTAGAAATCCTGCTATATCTCACCCACAAAGAGGTGTCAGAGATCCCAAGCTGGGGCTAAGGAATAATTGTTGGCACCCTGCAGAGATTCCTGAAGACTTCACTATACACAAAACAGTCACTAGGCTAATCAACTCCACTGTGAGGTTTTCATATAGATCAAAACAGTTCAAAACAAACATCTCACAATTTATCAGTTATGCTCTTTTCTCTTTTTTTTTTTGTTGTTGTGAGAAAATGGGCAGAAAACAAGTGGAGAAATACAAATTTATTTTCCATAGACTGGAAGTACTTCTTTTTCCGGTCAGCTCCATTCCTGAGTCAGCTATCTGTGTACACTGCTAAAGGAAGTAATGGAAGTTGTCTATACAAAAGAAAGGGAGCACAAATCAACAGGAGAGAAAATTGGGTTTATCTTGAGCCACTGGCAAAAACAAAGCTATCAACCATGTGAAACAAGACAGGGCTCAGTGCAGAATTGCAGAGCCCCTGGACGGTATTGATGATATCTAAATTGTGTGACTGCTTTGCAGCTCTTTTGCCTTTAATCCAAATAGTGTCAGTCTTCAGATTGCTTCTCAGTGTATGTGTCTGTCTGCAGACACTACTGCATTGATTTCCATCTGGTGCATGTTTTAAAAGTTTTCCTCACAACCTTAAGGATTAACTGCCCTTTTTTTTTTAAATTTTTTTTTCTCTCCACGGAACTTCAGATTCTGAAGCATGCTGAGGAAAACAATCACAGCAAAGAAGCACCAAATCTCCTGCAAGCTCTCCCCTGATCAGTGGGCACACAAAGATCCACCAGCAGCTGCTAATGTTGCGTTATGGATGATTAGCAGGACTTCCTGTGTCTAATGAACATAGCTCTTTCAGTGAGGAGACACAGCACAATGCTGTCCCAGGAACATAAAAACGATGTAACATCCAGTCAGGAATGCATTTACTGCATGGCCTGGAATGGTGAATTGATCTCATGCCTCTGTAACAAAGCTTTCATCTGTAGTCCCCATGCACTGCTGGCACTGGCACGGCTTCAGAACGAGCCCGACCATCCTGCTCCCAAAAGGAACTGATTAGGAAGGATGTTCTAGGAGCCATTTGATACAGGCAGCACAATCCAGAATGCAATTTATGGAGCAAAAATAAAATAATACAGCAGTCTTTAGGTATTTTTATGTCTAAGTACGCCAACGGCATCTAACTGACAGTGAAAATAAGCATTTAACACCCCTATAACCATGGTGTTCCTGGATTTGAAGCAGGTAGAGTGGATGGACAGATGTTTTGGTGTGAACATGGCACATAAGAGAAAAAGGTTCAGTTTGGTTTTTTCTGCTTTCCTCTTGATTTTAACTGGAAATATATAAAGATAGGTCCATTTAAAATCCCTCTGCTCATATCTCTATATCTTGTTTCATACATCAGGCATCTAGGATATCCAGGGATATGTGAAATAAAATGTGAAGTTGTGGAATGATCTATATGGTGAAGAGAATAAGGATGATGTAAATAACACAGGCAGCTTGTAAGAAAATCTTTTGCCAAATATCTACCTTATGGCAACAGTGCAAGAAAGGGGGTGAAAATGGACTTGGAGTTTTGCTTTGTCAATACTATAAAATAAACTCAAGTTAAAATGGGTGTTACCCAACCCAATTGTCAAACATCACCACTGCAATACAAAGACAAATGTTTATTGGCTTAACTTTGAAAGTGCAGTAAATGCTCTTCTATTCAATTAGATAAACAAATACAGGACAGAGTATATAATAGGGTCCTTTCATGTAAATTATGCTTTCTAAGTCACGTGTAAAAGAAAAATGACTTTAATGTTTATATTTCTGTAAAATAAAAAAACCATCAAGGTTCTCCTTCTGATATATTCTAAATATAAAAAAATGAAGAATGTTTAAATGATGTCCATTTTATGACAAAGTCAGCAAAGCAAAGAGGCATAACCAGGCTGACAATCCAGATTTTCTTCTCACCATTACAAGAGAGGAGGAAAAAATTCTTTATTCTGTTCTCATTTACAGTAGCAAATCCCCAGGAACTGCACTGACTTCAGTATGTTATTTTGGATTTACAGCACCCTAAAAGAGATTAGAATTCAGTCACACATGAATGAAGAACAGAATATCCACATTCATTCTAAACATATTTTCCTTCCTTGTGTACACAGAGCAGCAATGCTGTCCTCAGCAATGACAGATTATGTGCTGTTTGTTTACCTGCTTGCCTAGAGGTGTTTGTACAGGTACCAGGCAGGATGCCTCAGTGAAGGAAGCACTTTGATACCCTCTGCAGCAAATGCATCCTGATTTACATCCAGAGAGAGCTGCCTTCTCTGCAGCATCAGGGCATCAGGCAAGGGGCTAAAACATACTCACAGCATTATGCACCCAGTGATGAAAACCACCTGTTTGTGAGCCTGTTCTATTGTCTCTGCCAAAGACTGCCTCCAAGCCCTCACAATTTCTCATGCAGATATATTAGCATACATGGACTGTATATCTTTAAAATACAAGCAGAAAACTGTGGTAGTTTTTGGAGAGCACTGTGGTCAAAACAATATATAATTCCTGATCTTGATGGAGGAGGGCTATTTCTTCCTACAGGTTGCTTAGTTATGAGAATCTCAAATCTAATCTCAGCAAAAAGGCAATGCAGTGAACAGATCCCCACCAGTTTAAAAGCACTGATATCCCCTGCCCAGCACAATCCCCTAACACCCCATGCCTTGTCCAGCGTGTTCAGCTGAGCTGCAAACTCCTCACACCGGAGCAGGGAGCCAAACAAAGTTTTCCTTTGCCTTTCCTTTGGTCTTGACACCTGTCAGCATTAAACACATCCGCCTCTCCTGCTCCACAGCCTTTCTAATGAAGTGGCTGCAGGCAAGGAAGAGGCATAAGAGAGGGAGCACTGCAGAAGTAAAATGAAAATAGGCTGCTCCAGGAGATCGACAGAGATTAGGGCTGGATATCCCCAGGCTCAGTTTTACTGTGGGCATACTAATGCCCACATCTCCAACTGAAATGCTCTGGAAACCTTCTCTGCAGCCTCCAAGAACACAGAGCAAAATAATAATTCCAGCAAGATAGATCACAAATAGGAAAGAGGAGGAAGGGTTGATTTCTGTGGTTAATTTTTTTTTCTGGACTACAACTAAAGAATTGAAAAGTATGCAGAACATTTATTAAAAAAGAAAAAAAGTCAAGGTTTCAAAGTCAGGCACTTTCCCAAGTTAGGAAAGGTCAGTGCCAACAGTTTTGAGAGTCCAGTATAAAATGCCTAGGATTTTGTTTTTCAGAACTTTGATTTTTATGGAGATCCAATCTCTTCCAGACCCAATCTTTTAAAGACCCATATTCTAACTTTCCAGCTAGCCCTCAACAACAAATCAGCTCCACTACCTGCAGATTACTTGCTAAATCATTTCAACTGACTCATTCCAACCCTTATATTGCTTCCTGACATCAAGTCTCTGATAATGAAATCCTGCTGCTCTGTATCTCCAGCCCACATCCCACACTGCCACTGCACTCCCAAAACCATGGTCTGCGCTGTCCTTCAACCACGTGTTTTTTGAAGAAAAGTTACAACTCCTTGAACTTGTGGGGTGCTCACCCTGTCCTTCCTCTGAGCTCTTCTCCAACTCACTTCCAACCACAAGAATCTCAGGAGAGCATTTAGGCTGTTTTGTTCTGTGATTCGATACCAATGACCAACATAAAGCTCATGGTTCCTAATCACTGGTGCAATAGAAATAAACAGGAAAATGATAAAATACGTCTAATGAAGAGGAGGCAGGAAAATGGCCAGCTGTGTCTCTCTACCTTTCTATCACACAAAACACATATACATATATTTATATTTAAATATGTTGAAATAGAAACCATGTACCTGCTCCCTATATCTGGTGAAAAAAGCCTCTCTGACTATATTTTTATTTTGGAATGTCTCAATTTACCAAACAGAAACATTTCATCCAGACAAGTATTCAATTAAATTCCTTTGAAAAACAGGCAAGCTTCCACTGGAGCCCTGCCAGCCCCAGCTTGTGAGCAGCCCAGCTGGTAGTCTCCTGAGCACCAGGGCTTCCAGCTCCCACAGTCTCAAGAAATCTTGCTAGACAAACTGCCTGAAGATTAAGGACCCTTGGGCTTGTAATGCCCCCATCCAGGGCAGAGTACCAGGCACAGCACAGTGCTGTGGTGGCTGGGGAGCTCAGAGACACCAGGCTCATGGCTACAGCCACAGCCAGCACTCCAGTATCCAACAGCTCCAGCTCCAGTCCTTTTTTACAGGCAATTTCAAACTGTTGGAACATCAAGGTTCCCTGAGAAATCAAAATACTTTTCTCCTTCCAGCTCTATTGCATACATATGTGGCAAACAAAAGAAGATCCTTCGTGATCTTTTGCTCTCCTTCAGCTGTTCCCTATTACCGTACATTCATCTTGTTTGTTCTTTTGTGCAAATTATTTTGCTGGTTTTTTTGTGAAAGACATCGTTTTTCTACCTGCATTTGAACAGTTCCCAGCATAATGAGATCCAGATATTGGTTGTACATAGTTATGCAACACAAACAATGTAGTGTTATCATTTTCTTTTTTCCCTCCTTAGAGAGAAGTTTATTGAAAAATCAAAGCACTCCCTCTGATCATTTTCACTCTGTTAGCTGTAGGCAACATTTGTTGGATAGTAATTAATATAATATAAAAGTATCTAAATTTTGCATGCATATTGTTTTTTTTTCACACACTGTTTGTTCTTCTCCCAGCTTAAAAGCTAAGAATGAGAATTTACTTCCCATGTTCTCACCTCCCCTCCTCTACTTCATACCATATTGCAACTTGTCATATTATATTGTGAATAACTTAAGGCCTATTTGACATATTAGTTACACATTTATGTTGTAGAGCTTTTTTCCTTCACTATTTTTAGAGACCAATTTTACATGTCATGATATCCATATCTATATTTATACTGAATATGTTTATTTTTTTTTTTCTTGCCATATTTAGTTCAAGGCTTTTACTGATGATAGGCAGAAAAAAAAAACTTACTAATCAGACCTTCATTTCACAAGGCAGATGGATAACTTGTAGCTCTTCTGGGAAATGACACTATTCTAACTAGACCTAGGTGATTTTCCTACTACAGTCATGAGACAGTTCTTGACTTTGCAAAGTAAAGACCAAGATGGTTGTTCTTATTAAAAGAGATACACTTTTGCTGAAAACAAGGTGGAGCTAATCAAAACATCTAAGGGAAACAAACTGATATATTCCTCTAACTCACTGTGGTACACATCAGCAATACCACACACCATGCCTGTCTTGATCATGCTGTTAGTCCTTACAAACCAAATTCAGGAATAATTGCTCCAAGTTCTTCAGACTGAGGCTATTCATGGATTAAAGCAGCACTGAGCCAATTGATGGTGAACAAAATTGTTGGAACATAATATCATATACTGCAGTGTGGACCTCTAATTTTGTATTTTGTAATTGAAATGTAAATAATTTATTAAAATAAAAAGTTGTCTCTCAGGAAAGTTACTACTAAAATCAAAACAAATTTCTCTAGGGCTCTATTTACAATGCCAAAAGAATTGCATAAGCACAATTCCTGACTTTCATGAATGTAACCAGGGTGGTTATGCCCCAGAACTGAATAATGATTAAAAGTTAGATATTGGCAGCTTCAGGCTTGCTTTTCCCCAGGAGCCTAAGGGGTAAGCTTTAGAAGGCAAACTTCACAGCAGCCACTTCATTACAGAAAGAACATGCATCTGATCCCCAGAAAAGCACTCAAAACTAACATCTCTGTGGCGATGCAAGGACGGCCCACATGAAGAGGATACAATTTCATGCTGTCAACCATAAGGATTCCCAACATGAGTTTACAAAATAGACTTCATTTGGGACACTTTCATCCATCCTTCTCACTACGCCTGTACAGCAAAGGTGTTCTACTCTCCTAATACCCCTATATGACCTTAACAAAAACTGCATGTGGCCCAGGGAGCTGAGGCAGAAGAAGTTGTTCTGGGAGCAGTTTCTAGGCAGAAGACAATGGCTTTGACGGCATCCCAGCTGGATAGGGCTGATGTGGGCACACAGCTGGATCCAGTGCCTCTTGGATTCAGCAGCCTCTGCTTCTGCCCAGAGCTGGGGATCCAGGCTATTTGTCACCCCTACAGCAACGCCCTTCTACCAAACATGTGGCATCATCTCCACTTAACAGCTCACAAACCATTAAGTTTGCCATTATTTTCATTTTCATCATTTGCATTTCCCATTTTTCCCTGCAACCATGAGGGTTAGAAATATTTTTTTAAAAATGGAATTTGAGAAGTGCAAGTCATCACGTCTCTAGTTGCTGAGGCTTTCATACTTGTAGTATCTTAGTAACAGCTGTACTCACAAATATCAAAAGTAATGATACTCTGCAATACATTAAGGAGTCCTCTGGAGATGAAAGGCTCAGGACCTGATGATTTTTTGTTCATGAGCCACGGCATGTCAAAGAACAAAGTGAGCCTGGCAGGGATTGACAGAGATTAAAAGTACACACACAAAAATCACTATGGAAAATGCGTTCCCTAACTCTGCACGAGTGAACCCAACAGCTCAGGCACCTCGCTAAGCTCCAGTGGGAAGAGGGAAGGGACATTCCTGGGTGTCCTCTCTCTGGAAGCCTGGGCTGAGGTGAGAGGTGTGCTTGGCTGCCGGGGCCAGGCGAGCAGACGGAAACATTCCCGGTTGTGTCCCAAAGCAAACAGCAATAAAACCAACTGCTAATGAGGATGCAACGTGACCCTCTGCAGAGTGCCTGCCCAAGGACTGCGGGCTGCAAGGGGAAGGAAAGGACTGTGCCGGCAGAAACTCCAAGCTCAAGGGGATTTTTTAAAAGAGCAACCAAAAAAAAAAAAATGTTTGGGTACTTTGCTGGTAATAAAAGTTACTCACGAAGTAACCCAGAGCAAACACTGCTTTGAAGGAAAGAGAAGTCTGTTAAACAAAGAACTCTACTCTGCAGAAAGAATTCCTTTTTAACACTAATGTACACATTTCATTTTTTGTAATAAATGCCAGTGAATCTTCCCTTAAGACTCTTTACTCCAAACAGGACACTTCTCTTTTTTTTCCCTCTCTGATATACTCTCCTTTCCAGGAAAGACACAAATTTTTATTCACACTTTCTGCTTTTCTTCATTGGGCTGTTTATCACACTGTTACACAAACCATTCTCAGCTAATACAGCCTAGGGACAAACATCTGGATTTTAGTAATTTACAGCAGGAGACCAGCAGCTCCAGGAGACTGAAGAACCCATGAGCAAACTACCCATGACAGCATTCACAACTTAGTATCTGTGTTTTATTGTTTGTTTGCTTTTTTTTTTTTTAATAACAAGAAAACAATCCAGAAGCCACTGTTAAGGGAGAAAAAGGAATGTATTTAATGTAGTGAAAGGCAACCTGTCATTCTGACACATCCTTGGTTTTCTGGAAGTCAAATTAACAGTCATATTTGGCAAGAAAGATGTGATGGCATAAGGCATTTGGTTTGTGGAAGGACATCAGAGGTAGTGGTTTTGATTAGAAGTGCAATGATAAACCTGGACAGTGCCCTGCAAAGAGACTGTGACAGCCAAGAGTAATCCAGGGTGTAAGAAGTTTGGGAACTGATGAACTAGGGACAGGACTGTAGAAATGTAAATTATACTAGAATAATGCTACTCAAACTCAAAAGATTCTGCAAGCAGTTAAACATGGACTTAAACTTAAATATTGGAAATATCTCATTGAAGGTAATGGGCATGAACACAGTCCTTAAACACTTTGGAATTATGGATGTTTGTTTTCCCAAGTTTCTGGACACATACCACTGCTAGTATTTCTGCTTTAAAAAGGATCAAGCACACAGGGATTTCAAGAAATACACAACAAAGTAGTTGGGGCAGTTTACTGAGCAAACACACCATGTCCTTTGGAACCCAGTGGGAAAGGAGCTCTCCTGGCCCCTGAGCTGAGGGGCTGAGCAGCCTCTCTGCACTGTATCATCTCCTAATCCTTGCTGTGAACTCAGGGCACCTTCAGCCAGGCTGGTGTCACTGTGCCAGTCAGCCACAAAAGCAGTGAAAGGGAACAGGAAAGCAGGAGTGTGTCTCACCCATACAAAAGTAAGCTGTTCCCCTTTGTTATTGGCCCTCTGAATAAATGATAGCTGAGAGAAATTTCCTTTTTGGGATTGTTCCTGCACTAGCAAATGCAAAACCACTTGCTGCAGAGGCCATCTAAGCCTTAATAAAGAACTGTAATGAAATTCAGGTCCAGGTGCTGAATGATTAGTCCCTCTATCAGAACATATTTTTCCTATTTATTTTCTTGCTCAGATTTCACCTGTAAAACAGGAACATTAAGGCAATTCCTCAATCTCAGCCTGTTAAATCCTCAATTCAGCTGGCATACTCACAAAGAAGATTTTCCAACAAAGGAACTGACAGCTTTCCATTGCAACTGCAACACCAGAGCATCCCAAAATGCATTTTCCTGTGACACTGTGCTCAACTGCTCCAGGTACATTAATGGGATCAGGTCTGTGACACATCACAACCCAAAAGCTTCCCACCTCAGCCTAGGAATGGAATAAGCAATCCATCACACAGTGTGACACGTTCCCCAAAACACACACACACTCAAAACCTGAGAGTGGTGTCAGAATGTTTATTGAAGAGGGCAATCTGACTGGCTGAACCGACCTGGGTAGCCGGTAACTTTTAACATAAGCAAACAGAGATACTGTAAACCTGCTGTGCATGGAAACTGTGTTTATACTTAAATTGGACTTGGAAGACTGAAATAACTTACTAGAAAAATATAGCTAAAGTTCCCAGGAGCTCTGAATGACCTTGAGATCATTCTGAAAAAAACAGAAATATGTAGACATATACAGTGATGCAAACAGAGTTACACAAATATTTTTGAAGTCAGCTAATAAAATACATTTCCTTGCCGATTTTTTATGATAGCTTTGCAAACATACTTTTAAAACCACACTTTTCAGCCCCACCAAGCATTTTTTTTGCCACTTGCGTTATCAGAACTGATGGTAAGCATTCTGCAATGTAAGTGTTGCCTCATTTACTTCTTAGTGAGTTTTGTAATTGCTGGATCTGTTCCTTTTAGATAGACTGCTGAAATTCTTACTACCACATGACAAGACAATAAATTTTCTTAGTGATGCAGTGGAAGTACAGAGGAAGACAAAAATAGAAAAAAAGATATGAGAAACTTCAGATTTTTCTCAGTGTGGCCAATATATTAACAAAATATTTTTATTTATATGGCACCTAAATTGTTGTACATAGGCACATCTGCATGGAAAGTGATCACAAATCAGAGAGATAACAACCACCAAAAATTGTGAGCTCCGTTGCTCATGAACCTGGAAAAAAATTATTAGGAGTATTAAAGCACCCAGAGTAATGTAACCTAATGTTGCATAACTGTGATAAAATGTCTACAAATACCAGGAAATTGTTAAATCTAGAAGTGTTTTGCTTAAAAAATAATGACATAAAAGGAGAGGGGATAACTGTTTTATAACTTGAAAATAGCCAGGGGAGTCTAACCAAGCTGCTTTTATTCTTCTGCCATGGGCTGGGTGCATGGCCAGTACTGGAAGCTGACTGAAAAGGAAAACTGGAGATGCATCAAGTGATGGATTGCAGGTTATCCACGAATCTGTACTTGTATCTGAATTTTCCACACCACTCATACAATCTCCATTTGGCAGGAAAGCAGCACACAAGCAGGCAGGCAGAAGGGCCTGTGCTTTTATCAGCAAGGTGCTCATCTGCAAAGCCGATGGTGTCCAGGAATGGGATAACCTGGGAGCGCGTACATCGCATCAAGGCTTTGGAGGAGAGGGGCAGGTGTCAGTTCAATGCCGGCATACCCTATCAATTTTGGTGTAAAGTGTGGGAATAAGTGACCCTCTGAGAAAATCCGCCAAGTTCCAGAGAAAACAGGATGGTGAATAGGTTCAATAGGTGTTTCTCGAGAACAATTTCACTCCGTGACCGGAGGTTCTAGTGCGGTGGGGGCGGGCCGGTCTCTTCCGTGCCTGCAGTGAGAGAAAAAGAATAAATGGCCTTAAGCTAAAAGAGAAGACATTCAGAATAGACAGTAGAAACATTTTTTTCATTGTTATAATGGCCGGACATTGCAAAGGAGCTACCCAGGGAGATGGTGGAGTCACCAGTTCAAGAGGTGTCTGCATCTGGCACAGAGCTACGTGGTTTAGTGAGGGTTACAGGGGCAGTGCTAGGCGGACGCTTGAACCGGATGATCTTAAAGATGTCTTCCAACCGTGGTGATTCTGTGAATAAAGGCGGCGAGGCTCCTGTGTCCCGGTTTGGGGCGGTGAAATTCAGCATTCCGTGATTCCGGCTCCCTCTGAGGGCCGAGGCCGCAGAGCGCCGCGGCCGCGTCCGTCAGCACCGGTGCCGCTCCCGGCCTGTCCGCCGGCGGCTGCGCGCGCCTCTCCCCTTCCTCCTCGTCCTCCTCCTTCTCCCGCCGCTGCCGCTGCCCCCGCGGCAGGGATGGAGGCCATCGAGGAGCTGGCGGTCCAGCCCTGCACCTCCTCCCTCTACCTGCGGCCTTTCCGCCTCTCTTACCGGCAGGTGAGTGGCGCCGCCAGCCCGCCCGCCGTCCCCGTCCCGGCAGGGCCCCTCAGCCCCCGCCTGCGCCATTTTGGAGCAGCGCCGCTGCCGCCTCATGGCACCCCCGGGGCGGCCGCGCTGTCCCCGGCGCTCCCTCGGCCTGCCCTGAGGTGGGGTTCGAGGAGGACAGACCGTGGTCACTGCCTTGGGGTGGCAGCGGTTCCTGCGTCCCCAGGGGTGTCCCCCTGTGCCCTCCGCCCGCGCGGGGCTGTCACTTTCACTGTCACTTTCACTGTCACTTTCACCCCGTGCTGGTGTTCGGGTTCACCTCTCTGGAGACATTCCAAACCCAGCTGGACTCATTCCTGTCTCACCTGCTCCAGGTGACCCTGCCATGAGAGGGGTTTGGATGAGCTGATTTCCAGAGGTCTCTTTCCACCCTGACTATTCTGTGATTTCGTGAATAACCTCAATGCCCGCAGGTGGGAAGTGGGGAAGGAAATCCTGTCCCGTATCATGTTTGTATCAACATGAGTCACCTTTCACAGGATCACTGAGAGCTGGTGCTTCAAGCAGCGGCAGGAATGAGAGCTTTGAAAGGAAAGTCACTTGTCACAGCACAAAGCATTGCATGGTCCTCGGGTGCTTTCCTTGGGCCTGCTTGGTGGCTGCTCCCAGGGTGAGTGGTGGAAGGGGAAAGGAAGGAGAGTTTAGACAGACCTAGAAGTGGATGGTGGAAAACACATCTCATTTCTTCTTTGCTTTGCTTCTAAACACATCAATTGGAAAGGCAGAAGAGGAAAGTATTGAGTCCAACAGTGAGATAAACCACAGAAAATTAAAAGCAAGGGTTCAAATAGGTTTCATCAAAGCAGATGAGCTGATTTTTAACATTTTTAAAAATGCATTTTATACATGATTTTCCTAAAGAAAGCTCTCTTCTCATTGATTGGGATAAATAAACTATTTTGATTCATGAACAGCTGAGAGCTTTATACTGAGATGTCTTTTTAGGTATCAGAAGTAAACTGTCACGGACATCTTTTGTGAAAAATCCTTTCCTTAGGATTTTTTTTCCTGAAAAGCTGAGAGGCCTCAGGAACAAAATGTAAACAATGATTATCTGCTGCTGTGGAATGCAACAGGTGCATCTGTGATTGGTTTCATGTGGTTGTTTCTAATTAATGGCAAATCACAGTCAGCTGGCTCAGACTCTGTCTGAAACAAAAGCTTTTGTTATCATTCCTTCTTTTTCTATTCTTAGCCAGCCTTCTGATGAAATCCTTTCTTCTATTATTTTAGTATAGTTTTATTGTAATATATATAATAAAATAATAAATCAAACTTTCTGAAACATGGAGCCAGATCCTCGTCTCTTCCCTCATCCTAAGACCCCTGTGAACACTGTCACAGTAAACCTGAAAAACATTCTTTCACGTTCTGAATTTTTGCTGGCTTAGCTTACAAGTGATGGGTCTTACTACTTAAATTAATTTTCACTTCTGAGTCATCCTCTATTTACATGAAAAACGGGATTTAATTAAAATGTTTGAAACAGTATTGCAAAATTACATTTAATTGAATGGATGTGCCTTAGATGTGATGAGTATTGTAAAGAAGAAATAAGGATATGTTTGGTCATGTGCTGTGAATTGACAGAGATCAGCACTGCCACTAAATGAAGCAGACTTGCCCTTCTTGCTACTTCCTCTCTGCACAAGTGTCTGTGCAGCAGCTGAGTGAGCTGGACCAGGGTAAAACCTAATCTAGCCTAAAAAAGAAGTCAGTTTTAAGCTAGACAAGATCAGTGATTCAGTTCATTATGCTGGCAGAGGGGAGGTGGTAATGTGGTAGTTAGGGATGAGTGTTTGGGGCCTGGTGAGAGATTGTTTCTCTTGGCTGCAGCACTGTCTTGAAATGAAGTTGAAAATGTAGTTTTTATGGCATCTGTGCAGAGGCTGGCCTGGGTCCAGCCCACGGAGAGCATGAGCTCAGTGTGAGCACAACTGTCTGTACCTGACCTGAGAAACAGGCCCTTGGTTTATTGAAGCCCATTTTGCATTTAAAAACTGACTTACTAACCAGAGGAAATACTAAATATTTTCACTCATTTGACTAATTGTTTCAAAAGCATTTAGGTCTGCTCAAAACCCCATTAAACAGTCAAGTGTCTAAAATCCAAGGGAGTTAAATGCCTGTTGTGCTTAAGAATTTTGAAAATTCCACCACTCCTCTAAAACTGACAATTGTTTCCAAAATATAGCCCTTGATCTTAATGCTTTTATACTGAGTAAGTCTTCCCTTGTCCAACTATTTTAATTCACTATCTGGAAAAAGAAAAGAAACTTTTCTTCTTCCCAGCTCCTAATTGTTCCTAAGTAACATTAATTTCCCCCATCCATGAATTCCCTGCACTTGCTCGCTGAACTTGACCCAAATCTAATAAAAAAGTCTTTCTGGATAACAGAATAATCTAATGGGTAAAACTTTTGAATAATGGCATTTTTTGCACTGTGAAAACTGAAACTAATTTGGATGCTTAAATTATGCAATATGTGGAATTATGATGTAATTGGAAGGCTTGGGGTGGTCTTATAGGTACATTTTGTGAAGTTATGACACATCCCCTATAATTCATTGTAGGTCTGAAAAAGAGTCATTGATGCATTTTTTGGTGTTCACATGACATTAATGAAGGAGAATTGGGGCCTTGAAGACTGAGAATTTTAAATCTATTTTCAAAAAGCTTTATTCAAAAAACAGGCATTGATATTTAACATAAATCTTCTGTCCAAGGACATATAGAGAGTGAGAGTTTTTTTTATTAATTTGTTTTCTTTCACAACTACTGCTTTTCTGTACAAATAGGAAATTAAAAGAATTTTTACATATAGTGTAGGATTTTAAGATTGTTTCTAAGCATTCATGAAAGCTTAAGTAACAGCATTGATTTCTAGACATTTCATATCAAAATTATGCTACTTGTATGGAGATAATTTGAGTCCTGTTACTATATCTAATATAGCAAGGTCTTTAAAATAAACATAATTTTTATTATTTTAAAGATAAATTTAGATTTATATTTCAAGATACCCTGCTAGTCTGATTTTATCCACTCAACCTGCACCCCACTGAGTTGTAAACCACTGTTGTTCTCAAAGCTTTACAGACCACTCAAAATCTGTAAGACACCAGAAGAGGATTCATTTGGGGGCTGAAATCTAAACAAAATGCTGAATTAATCAGCTCAGTTGGTCAGAGCATGGTGCTAATAACACCAAGGTCAAAGGCTCAGTCCCTGTAGGGGCCATTCACTCAAGAGTTGGGTCAATGATCTCGTGAGTCCCTTCCAACTCAGAATATTCTGTGATTCTGGAAACACTTCTGTAAATCCACACAGGTTACACATCTGAACTGGTGAAGAGTGGAGCCACAGAGTCAGATGAGTCTACCTGCTCTCAGAGGCGTTTTACACATTTACAGTTGCAGGCCCAAGGATTGCATTGATGTCTTGGCCAGCTGAGTATTTTCCTTGGACATACGGATGCTCAGACTGGAAACTGTGGACAAATACAAGGACAGAGTTGTGTTTACATCAAATCCAGTCAGGCAATTACTGTCATGTTAGAAAAAACCACAGCACCGTCCTTGTAGCTTTTGCTTGAGTCCCAAGTTCCCCTGTGTTGAAAGAGGTTGAGTCATCCTTTAGACTGCATTTGGTTACATATAGAAATACTCTTCCAGAAGTCTATGAGAAAAATGTCCTTTTCTGGCTGTTTCACTGAAGTGAGGATTGTAAGAAATCATGGAAGTTCCTGAAGTAGGAATGGTAGAAAACCATACAGCAATTTATGCCCATGGTGGATTCTGTTCTTCTCATATCTTTTCATATGAGGTGTTTCATCATCCTCTCCTTCTGTATTTTAAATGAAAGCAGGGAGCTCTGAATTTTTCCTGTAGAGCACAAAAGTAGTTGTATACCCTTCTGAAAGACTTCCAGGTTTCAACCCTTGCAGGTTGAGGCACCCTGCAGCTTCATGTTGGGCATCCAAGCTGTGGAGAATAGCCTGGCTTGCTGGACAAGTCACTGCACCAGTGACTCATTTAAATTATTAGTTCTGTCTTTGTGTAGTGTAGAGGTAGAAATGGAAGTCCAGCCAAGGAATTGTGGAATTCAGCAAACTGCAGTCAGATTTCTGTGAGGGCCAATATGGAGGGGTAAAGTACAAATTAAGATTATATTCTTCAAAATGGGTATCTGACAGAATTTCAAAAGGGACCTCAGCTTCTGTTTGGGATTTTCAGCTGTCAGCCCTGCTCTAGGTGGGGCCCTTAGTCAAATCAACCATGTTTGAAGTGATGTGGCCTGGGTTTGGGAGATGGACAAGGTACCTCTCTTAGCCTGAGGAATATTTTCTTCATTTTGTCAGTAGGAACCTTTATTCTGGTTCTGCTTGGTAGTGAGAGAATTCATTTTTCTCACACAGAGGAGAGCATCTGTCTAGCTCTAATATGTGCTTGCCCCCTAAGTGCAAATTGATTTGTTATCTAAATTGGCTTTTTTTTTAAACATACATCACCTCCTGAAGAATTGGCTTCTTTACCAGGAACTCCATGGTAAATCTCTTTTCACTTTTTCCTATTGAAGTTTTTCTGCTTTTCATAAATAATTTATTCAAGAGACCAGAGGGATGGCTAATGAGAGATTAACTCAATGCCCAAGGGCTAGGGCATTTCCCTGGGATGTGGTAGAGTCAGGCTGCAAGATCTCACTTCAATTAATATTGCTTCCCACATCACAGGAGAGTGTGCTCACTGCTGGGAAACACATTTGTGTGTAAATCTTCAGCTCTCTTTTGTGTATGCTAGCCAGGCACTAGCCTATATATTAGATTAAAAAAAAAATCCCAAAAAGAAACCAAAACAAAAAAACAAACCCCAAAATGAAAAAAACCCCAAACCCAAGTTTAAGAACTCTGCTGAGACTCCAAGTCATGAAGTCAACTCTGCGAACTCTGAGTTGTCAACAGTTAAGGAGAGTAGTTATGACTTGAGCAGCATTAAGTATCCAAATGGGATTTGGGTACAATGAAATCTTAATCAGCACCAGAGCAGGGAGAGATTTCAGTGGTTCTGCATGTTGGATTTGGACCCTTACACAGGGATTTGACAGAGCTATGGTGGATCTTGCTGTAGCAATTTAAGAAGTTACTGCATTCAAGTTTTCTCTGTGCTAATGGTTCTTACCCCCTGGGAATCAGCAGAAGGTGCCTTTGCTGCAGCTCTTGCTCTGTTGTTCCAATTCAAACCCACTGCCATCAGCCCTTTAAGCCAAATCACTGAGCTTTACACAGAACTGAGTGAATTGCCTTTGCATATTCTTTTTGGTGACCTCTGTGCTAGGGACAGCTCCCTTCAAAGGGGAGGCACAGCATCCATCAGCTGGGGGGAAGCATCTAGCTGCTGGAATAATACCTTGAGCTCTTATAGAAACTTTTGTCCAGAGCTCACATATCAAAGCCTTTGTGGATCTCTCCCAAACTCATATACCTTTGTTTTTGAAAGTTGTTCTGGCAGGGGAGCTCTTGCCACTGTTTCCTTGCATTCTATAAACATATATGTGCCTTCTGCCCAGAACTTTTAGAAGTTTGCCACCAGACTAGAACCAACTGTCAGTAATTTTCCCAGTGTGTTTGTGAGTGAGTTTGTGTTTTGGATCTGTGGAATGGTGAATGGGCATCTGTTTCAATGCTGTGGGTGGGATAAACCTCAAAAACTCCATGCATATCGACTGAACCATGCAGTCAGTTATGGTAAATTGGAACTATTTGCTCTTTTCTGAGCTTCACATTCCTTCCACACTTCAGAGTAGGTCAGTGCCTTAACATCACATTTCTTCTATTGATTTAATCCTTAGAATAATTTATTTTAAAGTTAAACAAGAAAAAATTCTCCCTTCGAGTTCATTTTAATGCTTGATGTTTTTCATTCACTGTTAAGGGAATTAAATTATTATGTCTTTGAGTTTTGAGTAGTTCTAAGGCAATTTTCAAGGCTGCTGTAGATTTTTAACACCTCATGAACTTTGTAATGGGTAGAAAATGTGCTTCATGAGCAGTTCATCAGTGAAGAAAGAATTTCTTCTGAGTTTGCTACTGCTTTCTTTTGTGACCATGAGCAACCACTGTGCCTTACAATTTTAACTGTCTTGGAGATGTCATCAAGATTAGAATATGTGTATGCATGGAGAAAGAAGTGAGCCCTGTATCATTAATGCCATGAAAACTTTGAAGATGAAAAATCAAAGCAGGGCAGTGTAACAATAATATTAACAATCTTATTTTGCATTTAGGAATTTTTGTATATGGTAATAGCAACATAAATGTGCCCAGCTGCCTGAAATATTCTCTGGAACTTCCGTCTGCTTTTTTATAAACATAAAACATTCTTTTCTTTTTTGACAGTTAAAAATTATGCTGTTGAGGGAGTAAACAGATTTTTAAGTTACCTGTTCAAACAAGTAAGTCTTCTGTTGAATCTTCAAAAGGTTCCAGTAGTAGGAAATATGTTACCAAGTTACACATTTATTTGCAGTTCATTTTTTTAAAGCAGTAGTGCAGTGAAAGGAGATGCCATTTTTTCCCTGTGAAGTTTGTCTCATTTTCTTCAGCTTGTCAAGTCTGTTATGTCAGTGTTGAGTATTAATCTTAAATGGAAACATAGTGCTTCCAGCTCAGGGAGTCCCTGAGCTGCAAATTGCAGGAGTCTGAGAGTGTTTTAACAATATATTCTTACTTGGGCATCTTGGCTTCTGTCAGAGGTAAATCTTGGACGAGACTGATTTTTGATCTGACTGCTGCTGTGTTAACAGTGAATGTGGTTGAGGTGCAGTGTAATTCTTTCATATGTGTGAAAGAAAAGATTTTGCAAAGACAGCATTAGGGAGTTGAATACTGAGGGTTCCTTTGAGGGAAATGGTGTTCTCTGCAATTAGAACACAGATTTAAGAAAAGGAACTCAGGAATCTAGGCATGTCTGCTTCTGACTCTGCCATATGCTTTGAATTCAACTCTGAAAATTTGTACAAGTTATTTTTGTATAACACATTTCTTAATTACTGAAGGGGAAATGAGAAGCATTAGTTAATAAGAGCAGTAGTTGAAAAGAACACTAGTGTTCTGAAACAAGTGTTTTTGTTTCAGTGAAATTATGTCATGTTAGTCTTAATTTCTTTATCCAGCATGCTTTGACAAGTGAATGTAAGCTTTGAAGTAAATGCATGAAAAATAGTTGACAGTGACAAAACTTCGTATTTTTAGGTCAGTCATACTACAATTTAACACACTTGTGACAGCAAATGTCGCATAATGGAAAGAATAAGGCCTTGTTGAGCACCTTTTGTAGCTGAAATGTGTCTGCACTTACAGAAACAATCAGTAAAATCTCATTTAATGCCATCAGACTACTTGGGTTACTGCACAGTAACTGTGAAGTTAAGGCTGAGTGTAGGAGGAGGTACAGAAGTTGTAGTGAGCCTGAGCTTTACTTCTCAATTTCTGATGTGCTGCTCACTGAGGGCCATTGCAATACTTGCAGGTCATCCACATGAGGCAGCTGAGAAAAGCAGATCAATTATTAGCAGGCTTCATGTGCTACAGCTTCCCTGGAAGATGTTTCCAGATCTGAAATGGAGAAGTTGAAAACCATCAGCTCTGGCAGTACCACTCCAGTAGCCTCATGTGCAAGGACTTGTCTGCACAGGACTTTCCTGATTAACTCCATGTCTCATTCTACAACAAAGAGTCTGGTTCTGTTTACGTTAAACCATTTTCAAAGTGCGATTGCACTTTGAATTCATACCCTACCTTAATCCATGTTAACTTTCCAGTGTGTGCCCTAAGGGAGCAGTAAACTAAACTGGATGACTGTGTCCACACAGGGGTTTAATGGAGTTTAAGTAGCAGAATTCAAGTTCATCAAGGTACTTACTTCAGATTCATTTTCTTGATGTCCTGGTATAGACAAGCCCTAGGAATAAAAGTGGTTTAGTTCTAAGTGAATGAACTATGTTGTAAAATTCATCACTGAAGTTTTATTATACTTTTGTGTGTGAAATACAGCTACTGTAGGGTATAAAGTAGGCATTTTTGTCTCATTTGGTACCATCTCTTTTGTAGTAATTGCAGTTAGATCTGAGAAATAAAATAGTGCTCATGTTCTTCCAACAAATAAACGCTGTATTTGTTTTTCAGTTTGGATCAAAATCTATGTGTTTGCTTAACTAGTAGAAACTTTTCCTCATACAAAAAACTTTTCCTCATACATCTGTCATCTGAGTCACAATCTCAGCTATGACATTATGTGTATTTGGTATGTTTTAAAGCAGATGAACACTGTAAAATTTTAAGTGTTTATAGCAAGTCTGAATATTGTGGAAATTAGATTTTCTGTAAATGGCAGTATTCTTTATAATGTCATTGTTTGATGTTCATAGGGGATGAAACCATCCTACTCTATTTCTGAAAACAAATGTATTTCAAATAATTTTATCTCAACTGCTGCAGTATTTAAAATACATTTGTATTTTCAGCTGTAACTCATAAAAGGTCAGCTCCCATGCTTTGAAAACTCTATACAACTTGATACTGCATAAATGAGCATGTTTTACACAGCAGGCATATAATGTTATCTGCCCCTCTGACTTGCACTCAGATTAATTATTCTTCATAATTTTTAACCAGAGTTAAAGAACTTTGCTTTCTGGTACCGTCCTTCAGACATTGATCAAAATCTTGTTAATATAGTAACACTAAAGTTTAAACAAAGTAAAGCTCAGTTTTTCTTAGTGGTCAGCTCATGTCACACTAAAGCCCTGATCACTGATCAAAACAGCATTAATTATTTGTTTCACGTTGAGGTTGCTGTGTCAAAATCCTTTAAATACCTCTTGGAGCAGAGAGGGAATCTTACAGCCTGTGACAGAGCAGCTGGTGTGGACATGGGCTGATGCCCCAGTTGACAGGTTGTTGGATTAGAAAGAATATCAAAGGCAGTGAGTAAGATTAGGGATAAGTGAACATCTGACAGCAGTTTGCAGCAGGGGAGAACAGATGATAAACAATGGGAGCGGGGTGCGTGGGGGGGTGAGAGGTGAGAAGGCCATGGGAAAAGTGTGGCGGCAATCACTAAAGCTCCAGGTTGCTGAGCCTCATGAATAGAACAGGAAATGGGATTTGCTGGGACAGATGTGCTGAGTGGTGATGAATACATTATAGGGAAATGAGGCTAAACTCCTGAAGGTGAGAGATGGTCTTTCTCTTGAAATAGAAAATATGGGAAAAGTGTAGCCTTCTAGAGAATCAAACATTCTTGAAAATTAATACATAAAGAAGTAATGCTAATTTAAATTAAATTATTATTCTGCAAGAGCGCTCATGATAAACTCTAAGTCGTGTACTTCCAGCGTAACAATCTTACAGCGCTATTACATATCTAGGACTGAAAGTGTTTATTTTAGTCATGAGACTGCACAAATGGTGGAATAGTTTGAATGATGGAACAGCCTGGAATGGAGGCTCTGACTGGATAATGCTTAGAAGCATATTCTGTATCTGGCATGTATTACATAGCACTCACATAACATATGTTTGATCCTGCCACTGTTAAGAGACTTGTACTGAGTGATCTTGTGAGGTCCTTCTAGCCTTAACATTTTTTCAATTCTGTAAAGTGATTGAATGCTTGTAGAATATCATACTTAGCTCCTCCTGTTCCTTAGGGTATTGTTTCTTTACTTCTTGGACTTCCTTAGTTTATATTCTTGATGGATCCTTTTCCAATATTTATGGTATAGTTATGTCAGAAAGCAAACAGAAACTTTTTGCATGTTCTCTTAGAGGGTTGTATGTCAGTTTTCTGACTTAGAATTTCTTATGAGATTTTTTCTTTTAAATTTCTGTAAAGAAAAACTCATTAAAAAACATCTCACACTAACATTTTAATAATGTATTACTTTAGCTGAAGGGAGGACTAACAGAAAGTATAATTGTTAATGTTCTGAGAAAGTACCAATCAGATTTGTTCACAAGACATCTAGAAATTTATTCCACAATGTATTCTCACAGTTTGAGTTACAAATACAAGCTTGGTAAAATAATGCAGAAACACAAACTGTGAGAGTCACCAACTGGCAAATACAAAGCTCAATGCTGTAAGGACAAGAGGTGACTTAGCTGTAATGGGAATGCCCACCATCTGTCCTTCCTGACCTCAAATCCCTCATATGTGCTGCCCCTGTCCTCCAGCTGAGGAGACATGAGGCTGGCCTCCTTCAGTCCCTGTTTGCTCCAGCCATGTGTCCTGTAACTGTAGCTCTCATTTGTAAAAAACAAGGGATTGTAAACAGAATCTGGGATTGATGTGTCCATAGCCCTGCTTCATGGAAATAGCTGTTCACATTTGAGAAATTCCATGCTCAGTATCTTGACTGCAGTGACATCACTTGAATACAGCAACTGAAGAGCTGGGAGAGCTTTGGAGTTACAGACGTTCCACAAAATTAGCAATCAGTGAAATTTGTCCTTCAGCCAGCCATAATCAAAGAAATAAAATTATGGTGAGCACAGCAAAACAGAGATTAAAAAAATCTGCTCGACTGATTCTAATTAGCATAAGTTCTGTCCTAATAGGTGTATTTTCCATAAAACTGGGATTTCTGCATTTGCATGAAACTACAACCAAAGAATTTACCATTTGTTACAGGCAATTCCCATTTTAAAGACCATTTATAGTTGGCTTGCACAGTTCTTTATTTCCAGTATTGAAACTGTTATATATTGAAAGTGTTATGTATTGAAACTGTCATGCAAGTTTCAGAAATCCTGCAGTAACACATAGAACTGTAGATAAATCACTAATCAATTAATCACTAATTCAATCAATTTACTGAATGCCAGTAGTATTTAAGTAACAGGTATGTGTCTCACTAGTAGTGCACTCTGTTAGAATGGATGAGAGATTAAAGGTGTTCATAAGTCACTTGAATCTTTCTGTGCATTTCTTTTTCCCAATGGGAAGATGATAAGAATGCCTCTGTGGGAACAGATTTCAGTTGAGTCTATCAAAATTGAGAGGTAAAAGTGAAATTAAGAAAAGAGCAGAATCTGGAGCTAGTTGGCATCTGTCACTTTGAACTGATTTTTGGGAGGGGGTGGGGAGGAAGGAGAGGATGAAAAGCCCTGAGGATCTTTGTGAGGAGGGTCTGTGAGAAAGTCTTAGGAGAAAAATCTAAAGATTGTTCCTAAGCCTTGGCTTCTGTTAGCCCCCTGCTGCTGTTCTTCATCAAGTTGTTTTAATGGCTTTCAAAGCAAGTGAGTGGAAAATGGTTTCTCTGGAACTTTAAGGAGTCTGAACTGAAAACTGTCATTGCTTTATAAGTAAAACACATCAAAGATTGATGGAAGAATTGCTTGTTAAACACATTGTAGATTTAATTTAAAAAATGGCTGATATCATAAAAGAGACATCAGATCATCATAACTACCTAAAGGTGAAAGTTTAATGGCTTGTCATCTGCTCAGGAACCTGTGTTAAGTATCTCTTTCATAGCTTTTGTGACCCTCTCTATATCTGCGAGACATTTTTTTTTCCATGAGTGTTGCAGTTTTTTTCATCATGTATAGATGGAAAAGTACCAAAGCATAAAAATATGTAGGTGGTCGTTACTGTGCTTTTTAATTTTCTGTCTGTCTTAAGGGATGCCTTTTTCTGGTATTTTTAATTAACTAGTGCTTCAAATTCTTATCTAGTTCTGAAATAGCTGTTTTTCTTTGTGTTGCAGTGCATAATATTTGTTCTGTGTGTTCAGTGTGTGCAAAGTGCATTTGTATATCATCTACTAATTGCATATGTCTTCTGGAACCTGCCCTCTTATTTTCCTCTCCTCTCCCCACTGACAGTTCTCTCCATAGTTCTCCCAATCAGTAAATAGTGTATTTTTTACTGTTGTGTTGTAGATCTAATATGAAAAAGTGAAGAAAAAAAAGGTGTACATTGAAAACAGCATTTCCACTGAGAGTAAGCCTCATTTTTTAAACCAAATGCTTTTTCTGATCTCATGCTGCATATGATCAAGGTGCACTTTTAGTAAGCAAATACAAACAATTCTTTTTAAAGACTAGAATAATTCCTCAGCAAGCTGATAAGGTACAATATCCATCTTCAGATTTCAAAAATATTCAGTGTTGTAATTCCAGTTTTAATTCACAAGTTCCTTCTGGAGTGTAACAGTTACATCTATGCATGATTCTGACTCCAGATCTGATTCTATGAAATGCAGAAAATTGTTTTTCCCAAGAGCCTAATATGTGATGACTGCAATTACTGGATTTTCTGCAAATGATAAGGCTTAGAAATGGTATGTTTCACCAAAAGGCATGACATTATTTGAGTGAAATCTGTAAGATTTTCATGATGTACGAGATAATTTAAATAGGGAGTAAGAATATTGACTATCCAATCACCTAACATAGAATTTGATCACTTGATGTTACTGTTTTCAGGATTCTTGAAAATGATATTTGTTTATGAAATTATATTTGTCATTTTAGATGATGTTTTAATTAGTTGTAATGGTTATTTGTGAACTTAGAATGGATATAGCATTCTGGTTTACTGCATAAAAAGATTCTAGACAATAAGTGGGTCTGGCCAGATATTAAGATCCCCATTATGAATTTTTGTAACTTTGTGAAATTCCAACATTGCTGAATAAAATGGCATTTTAGTTCTTCTCATTGATAAAGCCAGGTTGTCCCTTATATTGTTTCTATTCAGTCCTGGTTTAAGCAAATTCAAAAGCAATTTGAGTAACTTTGTTTTTACTTAGTAGGTAAGCTTGTTGGAGTAACAGCAGTTCAGTGGTTTTTAACCAGAAATTATATACTCTGACAAACTGAGCTGGGGAATATGGGGAAAAAATAGGGGCAAACAGTACATTTATGTATTGACAATAACATTATAAATAATAATTTAAAAATTTAGGCTAAGACACTGTATAGCTTTGTATGTATTCTTATCCAGAACTGCTGAAATAAACTATCACTGTTGACTTTGTTTAGTTTCATATTGGCTTCATTTTGGTTATCATTATGCCACTTAAACTTGTTGAGCTTCTGAAGCAGCAGGATTAGAAGAAAAATTGGCTTTCAAAAATCAAATCTTTCGGCAAATCTGCTGTAGAATTTCATATGTGTGTCTGCACTTAGCACTCTGCTTTCAGCATTGTACCATTTCTGACACTTGAAAATATTGGACACAGACAATTTCTGGCTTACTTTGCAAAGCTGTGTTGCTCTTCAGAGTGACATTTCCATAGCACTGCAGTTTGTACAGCCTAAAATTTTATCTGTAACTCATCTGATTTGTTCTGTTCAGATAAATTTAAAAGCAGTATGAGATTATTTCATGTAGTGATAGGACAAGGGAGAATGGCCTTAAACAGAAAGAAGATAGATTTGATTTTCCATTAGGAGGAAACTCTTGGCTATGAGAGTGGTGAGGCACTGGCACAGGTTGCCCAGGGAAGTTGTGGGTGGATGCCCCAACCCTAAAATGTTCAAGGCCAGACTGGATGGTGCTTTGAGCAACCTGGTCTGGTGGAAGGTGTCCCAGCCCATGGCAAAGGGTCTGGAAATTGATGATCTTGAAGGTCTCTGCAAGTCCAAATCACTCTGTGAATATTGGCCTCCTGTTCAGTGAAACCAATCAGTAATCATTAGTATGGAAATTACTGCTGTAGTATTTTACAGGATAGTTCCACCAAATCTGAAACACTAATGTCTCCCTTACTGTTTCTGTAAACCACCCTTATTTCTTGACCAGGCGAGGTGGTTGACCTGTCAGTGTGGAGAACCCTCTTTCTTTTTATCTCCTTACTTTCTCTTGGATGTGTCTAGGAGTTCAAACCTCTTGGCAGAAATCTGACAGGACTCATGGGAACACATGAGCCTCCCTAGAGCATTATGGGACACTCCATAGAGAAAGATTAATTTGTTAAAATAATAATATGAATGTTAAGATTTAAGTGTAAGAATTATGTTGAGGGGTGGGAAAGTAGGGATTTAATCACACCCAGGGGCTGAAAAAGTCAGGGAAATGATTTTATTAAACAAAAAAATTGTCAGGATATTTGCTTTTGAAGTATTTCTGAAAAAACCTAGATGAATGCCAGTTGGTATTGTGTTTTCCCTCCCCTCTGTCTGTACCCTGTTCTGCAGCCCATGGGATAGAGCAGTGTCAGGCCTTCCAGTCCTGCCCTAAGTGGGATTATAAAGCACACCCAACAGTTGTGCCTTGAGGAGAGGATGAAAGGAAGAACAACTTTCTGCAGTGGTGTGTTATGTGTACATTTTAGTGAGAAAAGTGTGTCTTGCTCTTGCAAGGGAAGGTGTGGAATTGCCTGTAGTAGTTGGGAATGTTGGATCTTCATTCTCAGACCAGCCCTGCTGACCCTGTGGGGTGAACTTGTGACCTTCATTCTTTGTCTAAGATTTAGGCTCTTCTGTATATGCTGAGTTTGTGCCATTGCATGCTCAGAATGAAGTCTTAGGGCTTAAAGTCTCTTGGTGTCTCCTGAAGGACCCAACAGAAGAAGCCAAGAAAAAGTTTTAATGTGCTCACAGTATTCAATGCTGCTGAGGAGACATGCTCAAAATCCTGGGACTGTGTCTATGAACATATTTAGGGGAAGTGGTAGCCTTGAGTTCCTGTGAGGTTTGCTGTATAGGATGTGTCCTCCCCTGCTCTTACTCACCATGGAGACACAGCAGTGCTGCTCCTGGCTTTGTTCCCAACTTTGTGGAGGCTCAGAATGTACCAAGTGCTGCCTACTAACCTTGGTCAAGCTTGTTAATGCTGGATCTTTGTTGGCAGGTGCCAGCCTGATGTGTAAGGCCAGGTGTACAGTTCATTGAGCTGCATTTTCTGCATTGATTTGAATGCTGCATCAGAAGTATTTTGTCCTTTACAAGTTATATATGTAAATGAATAGATTTGTGAACCATTTTAAAATCATACTCATGTGATCCATGATATTGCTTATCAGGTGCATTAGGAAAACCAAGTAACTTGGCAGTTATGCATGATGGATTGTTTTCTGTGTTGTTTGGAGAGTTTCTTAATCCAATTTTAATGATACAGCAGTCTGTGGAGACAGGATTTTTCTTAACAGCATTCTGCTTCAGGTGACACAGTCAGTAGTTGTTGTTTTTTCTTTTTTTAAATTAGAGCAGCATTCATCAACTGCATTGCTTTTGAATGCAGATTTATTATCTGTTTAAATGTGGAGTGGCCCAGTATTGTGGTAGAAGAGGGATAGTTTTATTTTCCTGCTGGCTCTTTGTCAGCCAGAAAAGATTTTAATCAGATCCTATATAAGTTGCCATGAATTGTTAGAATGACTAAAGAGGTAATGAGAAATATTAGACAATTGATGGTGGTGATTAGCTTTTGGCTGAAGTACCAGTGGCAAGTTAAACTGTGGTTTTATGGTGTTGTCAGTGTTGTTTTCCCGAATGACATAGCAAAATTAATGATGAAAGGACAGTTTCTTTCCTTCCTATCTTGGATGAGGGTCATGACCTAGGGTAGCAAAGATGATGAAATTATGCTTGTAGGCGTAGTGGTTGCCTTGGGACTGATGATTTTAAGATTCATTTACTCCTTCTGCCTATTATACTTGTGTTTGCTTTTCTGCCTGCTGTGCCTGCAGGGATGAGGTGAAAGCCCTAAATCCCAGCTAAGCCAGGGGGTGAATCCCTCTCTGAGTCAGAGATCCTACGTGAGGCTGTGCTGTACCAGAACTGACCAGGCAGTCATAGCAGTGTTTGCCCTGTGTGCAGCATTTGGAGAATCCTCTTGCTAAGGGGCTGAAAGGTTGTTTTGACTGATGAGTGCACAGGATGAGTACAGGAAAGAAGCTCAAGAATATTCAGTGAGAATTCTCATCCATTGTGGGGTCTCGAGCTTGCAATGGGTACTTTATATTGAGTTTCATTCTGTCTTGAAACAGCTACAACAGACAGACATGATTGATCTAGGTATGTTATGATGAGTGCAGAATTATTGCCCCTGCCTGTCATTAAATATCACGAGTCTGAAATTTCAGTCAGGCCCTTTATCTTGGTAACTCGTCAAAAGGAGCAGCTGCCAGTGGACAAGAAAAGATGAAAACAGGTTTCCTGGAAATGTTTTTAATTCTTTTGGTCTCTCTTAAAAAAACCCAACAAAATTAAGCAATTTATTTATTTTTCTCATATTTATGTGAATCTCAGTAAAATTTAGAAGTTTGGAAAATATTGTCTATATTGACTTAGGAGTTTAAGTGCCGTTTTCCAAAGGAATTTTCAGGAGTTGGTCTCACTTAATTTCCCTAACACTCCATTAGGTAGTAGAGCAGAAATAATTCTGTAATCCTAGACAAATATTGCAGTCTAAGTCCCACCACAGAAATTACATTATTCAATAAAGATGTTTAGATGCAACTGGGGGGTTCTGGCGTTAGGCTGAAATTGCAGTGGTCCACAGTAAAGTCTAAATTCAATTCTTCCATCTTTCTAGTGAGGGTCTTAAAGGTGAAGGATATTGAATGCTAAAAAGTGCTTTTGTAAATCTCATATTTTGGAGTTGTTAATGAATTATTATAAATTTGAAGTAGGGCTATGAACCCACGTCTGTGTTCCCCAGATTAATTTATTACTGAGCTACAAAGGCCATGCTTGTTTGTTTGTTTGTTTCCAACTACAACAATTTGCAATAATTTATACAAATAAGGAAAACTCCAGAAAAAGTACTGAGGCACAGAACACCCAGGAGGTCTCAGCAGCTTTTGGCTGAGGTATTTCCCTGGCGTTTATTCTCTGAGCTGGAGCCAGCAAATGTGCATCCTGCCCCCTTGGTTTCTCAGCCTCCTATTGTAGTTATTGCAAATTGTGTGAGATTTTTTCTTAAACAATATCAGAAAAAATATTGGTAAAAGATTAGAGAAAAGGCCTTTGGTGGGGAGGTTTTCAGCAAGTATGGGTACAAGTGTGAGATGTGTAATACATCTGTTTGAAAGTACAGCACTTATTTACAGTAAAGAATTTTGCTGTCACATCAGCTGAATGCAGTTTCCAAATTACATTATCTCTGTTAAAACTTGTTTTGTTATTAGGAGTATTTTTCTTATCTACATCCTGTCAAAGTTAAAAGTTTTATGTTTTCCTATAGTGTTCTAGAAAAAATAGTGTGAGTAATTTTGGAAATATGGAAGGCGTATGTTCCTTTTATCCCTGCAAAATAAGAAAGTGTGCTACAAACTTCAAAGGGAAAACACAGTTGTGAAAATGGAGAAATACATGCAGCAAAATTCAATAATATAAAAGGAATTAATTCAAAAGAACAGTTGAATATTCACTTTAAATTTTATCAGTTGTATACAATGAGAGAGGAATCTGAAGTTAGCAGTTGGTTCCTTTGTACAGAATTGGATTTAACTTAATACTAGGAAATCCCCATCTGTATCTCAACTTATAACCTTAAATTATATGCTGACTTGGCAGTAAAATGATGTGAGAAAAGTCATAAATTTGACCTTTGTGCATATTGTGTTTCTTAATGTCCTTATTCTTTGTAGTATAGATTTCAATGCACTGCTGTGGATTTGCCTTGGAATAAAGTGTGTTTGATCTGTACATGCAATTGTTCCTGATAATGATGTATATTAAAAACAGAAAAACAAGGTGAGAAAGGAGATTTGATTGTATTTAATGTACTTATATATGCTTAATTCTCATGTTTTATAAATTTCATTCAAAGGTAAGTGATATTAATGATAGCTGAATGCCAAGGTAAACTGCAACAACTCCATTGTTGAAAAGTACACACAAAAAAACAAACTGTGACCTGAAAAGTAAACTTCCAGAAGATTATAGGAGAAAGTTTACTTACACATCAGGTATCTTACTTGTAATTGTTCTGGCAGTTGATGTACATAAAATGAACAAAGTGGCTTGGCCCAGTGTTGCATTAACAGTTGAATAAATTAATGCATTCTCCATTGTTTACTTTACCTCCCAAAGTGTGAAAAAATTGCACCTTTGAACAGTAAACTCTATTGCTATAACCATCTGTTTGCAGTTTCATTACACACTCCTACCAGAATAACCTTCTCTTTGAAGAGAAAATTGATATGGGTTGTAAAAACTACGGTCTCTGACCTTAGGTTTTATGTCCCTTGAGGTATCCCTGGTGTGGTCTCCACTGGTGGATGTTAAGGTTTCTTCAAGAAGTACCTTTATGTCTCTCAGCTAATTTCAGATAAGAAGCCCATGCATCAAAGGGTTGCCTGTCACACAGTGCTGAGCACTCCAGTCTCTTGTTCAAGCCTTAAAATGAGCTGAGTGAGACCCCACAACTTTGTCCTGCCCTGCCCAGAACTGCTGGGCATCTGGCATGATGTCCTGTAGTGTGAAGGGTGTTTGTCTGCTTCACTAGCTCAGTCTTGCTTCTGAAACTGTTCCTATTGTCAGTTAAGGACAATTAGCAGCACTAGTATTTAGCTTCAGGTAGAATTTTCACTTTTAATTCTGTTAAAATGTCATGAGTTTGTGTAATTTTGGGTGCATACTCTACAAGGGCACTAAACTGAGTAATTTCCAACTGAAATACTTGAATAGGGAAGTTAAAAACTGAAAAATGCCATTATTTGTAATCATGATGTTTTTAAAATAAACACTCTGGATAGTTTAGTAATGAAATATTACAAGCTTTGTTTAAAAAGCAAACACTCCCCCCCTTCCTCTTGAGCTTAAACAGTGGCTTGTTTAAAAAACCCAGTAAAATTCCATAACACTTAAACTCTTTTGAAGTAGTTTTTCAACATCAGCAAGTAATTCTGCAAATTGCTTTTGAAGATGAGGCTTCATTTACTCCAGCGTGTGCAGTCTGATGGAGTGGATTAGTGGGTGTGGACTGAAATGGTAATTTGGGCTTTTTTGTGTGCCTGGGTCTCTCTGCAGAACACTCCCTATCTCACACATCTCTGTCCTCCTGCAGTAGTTGTGAGAGGATCAAGGCTGTTCTATTTAATAGTCACTGCTGAAGACTTGAAATCTGTATGACTGCATTGCATTCATGTTGACAAATTTTTTGTTTTTCACTTCCATTCTACTAAATAATTTTTAATCAGTTTTTTTTTTTTTCTAGAGCAATTTTTTTTTTTTTTATTAGGTGAGTTCCCAGAGCCAGCCCACACAAATATCAGTGGTGAGGTGAGGGTAGAGTAAAGATGTGCAGGTGGGGGTAGGAAAAGGGGCTGCTTGCTTTTTGTCTGACTTACATTATTTTGGGACTGCACCCCAGGACAGCGTGACTTCAACATCACATTTGAATTAGTAGTTATGTTATAAGACAGCCCAGCATGACAGTTCCCTAATACTGCTGTGTACATTCTAAAGAAAAAAAAAATGGTCACTCAACTAATGCAAATTGAAATTATTTTATTGATTTTAATATTTTTCTATTATTATAAATAATAATACAAATTTAATATTTTTGTATTATTATAAATAATACTATAAAATATTTTAATATTTTTGTAACTGAGTTCATGGTTTTATGCAAGCTGAAAGTGCTTCTTTTCATTTTGAAAGATAATGCAGAACTTTCTATGAAGTCTGTAATTATATAAAAAGAAGACAGCATTCTCCCTGCTTGCTACAAATCAAACCTTTCAAGTAGACAAAAAAGTTATGATAAGTCATTATTTCAAACAAATTTCAGATGCAAAGTAGTCTTTTCAAGACAGGATTTATCTTTTAGATGAAAAAGTTGAATATTAAATGTCATTGAATTTTTGACTGTTCATTTGCAGCTTTTTTTCATGGATGAAGATTTATAGATACAGCATGGTAGTTCTTCAGCTTCTATATAGAAAAAAATCCACCCCACTGACTCATTAATCCAATAAAAATATTCAACAGGAAGCAATAAAGCTTTTAAATTTTATTGACTAGTTATTGAATAGGTATTCTGTTGTCATTTTAAAATCTTGAGGAGTCCAAACTTGCTTTAGCTATCTCAGTTTTATTTTTCTTCTTCATACAGGTTTCACAGCATTGTGGTGACTACCGATGCTTTATTTCTTTTAAAAAATTCCAAACTTTGTATTTTGAGAGTGATTTTTTAATCACATAATTTTGGTATATCCTGAAAATACTATGAAAAATGTTCAGACAGTGCAAGGTAATTTGGTGACTAATTGTCTCTGATAATGAAGCGAAAAGAGTAAAGTCCTAAGTTTGTCCTGGAAGTGCAGTTTCTTCAGGCACATCATTGTGGGCACTGAAAACATTTTGTATTGATTCTATAGAACAGAGAGTTCCAGCATTAATAATTGAGGTGACAAGAAATTGTTTACATTAGGTTATCAGTGTTCATATGTTGCCACTGAAAACCACTGTAGATGTGACATCACAGAATTACAGAATCACAGAATTTTCAAGACTGGAAGAGACCTATAAGATCATCTAGTCCAGCCGATGTTCTAACTGTTCAGCTAGATCATGGCAGCAAGTGCCACATCCAGTCTTTTTTTAAATTCTTCAAGGGATGATGCCTCTACCACCTCACTGGGTAAATGATTCCAGTTTCTGACCACTCTTTCTGTGAAGTATTTCCTTCTTACTTCTAACTTACATCTAGCTTGACGCAACTTGAGACTGTGTCCTCTTGTTCTATCCGTTGTCGCCCGGAGAAAGAGGCCGACCCCCAGCTCACTACAGCCACCCTTCAGCCACCCCCAGGTTCCATTAGGCTGGAAAAAGAAACATAACAAGGAAGCCTCAACTGGTAACAGCACTTCTTCAGCAGTGAGAGGAGGAAGGAAGGGAAGGGTTCATTTGCAGAGGGGTGAGGACAGAACTTTTATGGCTTTACCATAGGGGAAATCCACTCTGTTAAACCCAGGGTCTGGGACTTGAGAAGCAGCAGCTTACACACATCTTTCCTATTGTAGAACCATATCTTTTATAAACCAAAAAGTTCTGAATTTCTGAGTTGCCTTTATTGCAAATTTATCTCTTGACAGCTTTTATTGGTCATAAAAAGGTGAATATGGCTGAAAAGCATTAAGCTGAGACACTTAAGGAAATAAAGGTGGCAGGAGGGAGCAGGTGCTGGCTGTGTTGGTGCAGATTTTTGTCTTCTTGAGTCAGTTTCTTGACTGCTCATTTGGAATAACCTCACAAAAACCCATCTAATAAAATGAGAAGTTCAGTGTTCTCTTGCTATGAAGGTTTGGGCAACAAGTTGACACCTCCACAGGAGAATGCATGGTGAATTTCCAGATAGAGGCATTGCTTTGCCCATTGGTACTAAACTTTGTGAACACATTTCTAGAAGATTGGTTTAATGTGAAAATAAGTGCAATGAAAAAACAAGTTTTATACTTTTTGAAAGAAAAGCATAACCCTCAAACGATTAAAAAATTTTTCTTGAGAGCAGAAAAAAAGCAAAAAATTGATTATTACTCTAGGGAGTTTTACTGCTTTGGTCCATGTAAATCATTAAACAGGGACCTCACTTTTGCTTGACTTTGCTGATTCTGGTTTAAGACCATTATTTGCCAATTAATTCTCTTATCTGTTTTTCAGCACCCATAGTAGAATTATTTTATTACATGAAGAATGCTCATTATCCCTTTGTATTAAGGACATGAACTGCTTTTGTGTCTTAGGAGTGGAAACAGAGGAGATGGAGCAATGAGGACAGAGTTATTTTTATTTTATAATTGTTTCAACTTTTCCAGTGGGATTTTTTTTTCACAAATACGGAACATTTACTTCTTGGGTGACTGCTTTAAACCAAATCCAAATGGTAAAGACTGGGGGATCACGACTTGTTTGTCATTTTAACCCTCATAACTAGTGCCTGTAGCTTATCTAAATCAGAATGTATTTGTCTTAACTGCCTCTGTTTGTTTACATCAACTTTTGTCTGGGCTCTAACTGAATTGTAAGATCATTGAACAGGAACTGTTCCCACTATATGTGTTTAGTGCCTTTCACAATGGGGCACCAAGCCTCATGTTGTCTCTCCTGTAATGTAAACAGAAAGAAGTTAATCATTGTCATAGACAGATTTCTTTTCTTTTTCTTTTAGTGGTATATGTGATGTTAATTTGCTTATTTCGTATTTTGGACATATTTTGGACACATGCATTTTAAGTGATCTGCCTGCATGGCCTGTTACTTTTCTCTTCAAAAATATGTAATACAAGGTTCAAAACCTTTTTACTGAGGTGGTTTTGGTGTAACTTTACAGTTCTTGGCCACTTAGACTTTCTCTGCCGAAGCAGAAGTGGATAAACGTGGGAAATGGCATAAGGCAGTGCCTTTAATTTGGTCACTTTTTAAATTTTTAGATACTTGTATAAGGCAAATAATATAGGAGAAGCTTTAAGTCAGTTTTGGGTAAAGATTATTTCTCCTTCACTTCTATGTTGTCTGTCCAGAGCTCATTTCAAGGAGTCATTAAATAAGTGACAATCACAGTTTTGTTGAATAAAACTCCCAACAGAGTAACTAGAGGAATCTGTTACTGTAAACCTGTGTATGGAGGATTTATTTTATACCTCCTTGTGTGATGTTGTGAGAAAATTATTACACAAAGTTAAAGGAAGCATTAGAGTAGTTTTGTGAGTGTTCTTTCACTTGTTACACCAACATGTTTTTGGCTTACTCTTCAGAATTAAACTTCTAACAAAATCTAAGAAGAATAAGGCTTTAATTGCACATGTTTAAAACATACATGTAATGCAGTTTGTCTGCAGCTCTTTCAGAAGCTGTCAGTTAATTCTTTTATACATAAGCAAGGCAAACCTCTCTGTGCAGCTGCAGAACTTGAGCACTGGTTCATTGAGATGAGACAGATCAGAGATCAGTGCCCAGAAAAACCTCAGCCTTTTTCCCAGGGAGGCAGATATCACATAGTGCTTCTATATTATGAGAAATAGTGAATATTTTTTCACCATCTCTGTGTAATTCATGGTTTTACAGAGTTTTGCTGTGTCAGGCCTTGGTGTGGCACTGTACCAAGGTTACCATAATCTGTGTGCCATGGATTACAGCATCTCCGTCCTTTCTCTTCCTCACCCTGAAACTCAGTAGCATCTTATAACTGGAGTACCACAGCTGTAATTCAATTAAATTACTTATGAAAAGGATCTCGTTCTTTGGGAAGATTCTTGGAATGATCCTTGAGGAAGAGCCTTATACCTCTCTCTATAAAATTGCGTTCGAGTACTTATTCCTTCCATTTGAAAAAGCTGCATCTGCAGAGAAATTGTGAGTGTCTGGAGGGCTGTACACCACAGCTAGACTGAGGGGATTGGTTTGTTTGGGTTGGGGGTATTTTAAAAGCCCAGGATGGTATCAGATCAGTTTAACAGTGATGAGTATTGGTACCTGTGCAGACACCTTACCTCATGTAAGAGCTGCTTCAAGAGCTGGTTCTTCTCAGATGGCAGACTGTGCATGGGCACTGCCCTCAGGGAAAAAAAGGAGGAAGGCATTGAAGCTGCCCTAAGTGAAGACTAAAAACTTCCAGTGACTTGTGTCAGAGCATGTCCAGGGTCTGTCACATGTGGAGCATACCCAGTGTCACCCTACAGTCAGTGCCAGTGAATGTTTCTTTCTACATCATTAGCACGGCAAGTTCTTTTTCTCTTCTTTGTTGGCCTGCCTGGGCTGAGTCTTAGACAAGTTCCTCTAGCAAGCAAGAGTTATCCTTTAGGCATTCTGGCAGTGATTTGACCTTGCTGTACAGATATTTTGTTGCCTCAGGTGGTGGACAAAAGCAAAGGACAGCAGTATCCCTGGCACAGTGATTCTTAAGGCATTTTAGCTAGAGGGCATGTGATAAAAAGAATGGTATTTTGATAGGCTGCAGACAAGTCCAACTTATCCATTACAGATAGTGTGAAGAGACTCCTCCTTGTAATTACGGCACTGAGGTGGTGCAGGAAGAGTCTGAAGAAAATTATTTCAAGGATGGTATCAGGACAATGTGAAGATCGAGTATGGGTGATATAAACAGCTCTGCACAGGTAGGAGTCACATCTGCTGAACTTGCAGCCACTGTCAGCACTTGTCTAGCAGAGAGCACTTGGCAGTGCCTGGTTGTCCTGCAATCACCTGAAGCAGAAGGCAGTGAGTCTCCTTGTGCAGACTGCCAAGCTGGGAGCTAGCTGTTGTTAATTCTGATTTAGTTACCAATGCCATTACCAAGTCAGTCTTACAGACAATATGGTCTTGTGACACACTTTGCACATTCAGGTAGTACTGAAATGGCTACTTGTGCTCTCTTTTTAGAGTTGAAGGAGTGTGTTTAATTTGGGTGCCTTTTTAAGGCACTGTCTTTTGCCACCCTCTGGTGCCTTTTGCCAGACATGAAGAGTGTTCTGGGGAAGCATTGCTGTGTGCTTTCTCTGTTCTTAAATTTTAGAGACAGGTTGCCAGGCAAGATGGACATCTCGTCTGACCTGGTATGGCTTTCTTATGCAATTAGTACTTATGTAAGTGATCTGTCTTCTGTGTAATGTGAAACGAGGTTGTCTCACATGCTGCCTCTCCTAGAATACAGCTTTATTAATTTACACGTACTATATGCACTAGTTGAGTGTTGCAACATCACAGAACCTGATCACTGAGCACAGAACTAGAGTGTGATTACTTTGTGATTAAAGATTTACCAAATCGATTATGTGTTACACAAGTTGCTGCAGTATCAGAACTGCTATTCTGAAGAGATTAAAACTAATGTAAAATAATTCTGACATATTAATCTTTATAAACATCACAGGACACATTTCCTGTTTGAAGCATAATTTTAAAAATATTTCTCAAATGTCATAAAATAATTCTTTCTCTTTCCTGTCATCAATGCTTAGATCTCCCAGCAATCAATTATACTCAGTTCTCACTGCATTGAGAGATGCTGTGATTGTTCCTTATTGGACATTGGAGAATGAACTACTTGTAATAATGCAATTACATATGCTTATTAAAAAGAAAAATGTTAAGGGTTTGAGAGAGCCTTTGTGTTTCACAAAGATACTTCTCTTTTTCAGGAATGATGTTGACCACTGATACCTTTAATATTGCAGCTATCTGTAACTGTGGTGATAGCAGAGCTTTGTCAAAGACCAGGATATATAGAGCTGAACAGTTTAAGAGGTAATCATAGCCACTTGGCTTTTAAAAGCATGAATCTTCATCATTTCAGCAAGCAATACTTTTGTCTCAAAGACAAGATAGAGATACTACATGCAGGTTGATATAGTTGGTTAGAATCTGGCTGGAATTAATGTTCTGTAAAGTATGTAAAGCAGCATAAGAACCACTGGTAACTGTTTACAAGCTATTAATAATTAGCAACCTTCCTAGCAGTCTGTTAGGAAAGAACCATGCATTGGGTACAATAGAAACTTAACTCCATTCAGTTGGGTTCAAATTACATTTGACTTCGACAATGGGGCATGAATGGGGCTCATTTGAGTTTCTGCCACTGTAAACAAAGAGATGTTGGAATGTTTCATTTGTTTATTGATTTATTTATTTGGACAGGTGCAACTTGATCATATGAAAAAAAAATTAATTCAAATATAAGCAGAAAATAGCTTAGTAAGCATTGTCCAGTCGGAGTATATGATATTAACCAATGTCTTGACTCAAAATAATTTAGTCTGTGGCTGGTTTTGAATTTGGGTCTTAGAATACTCAAATCATGTTCTGGAGAAAGTGCTTTACCTGGACCTAGAAAATAGAAAATACAGATTTTATTTTCTGATTAATTTATTTTTATTAAAGTTTATCAAAGTTTCTTCTTTGACTTTCTGCTAAAAATTATGTGCATGTCTGTGAGGTAGGCTGTGTTAATGGTAATAGAGCTCATCCTTGGGAAGAGGTCATTCAGTTCTGATGGATCCCATCTGTATGAGGATGATTCTCTGGGGTGTAATTTTCCTCAGCTATTTGAAACCCTCTCATAAGTGCTCCAAAGCGATCAGGTTCTATAATTTGCAAGAGGAAAGAGCTAGGAAGATTGTTGGTGTGGTTGTATGTTTAGAATGCAGTATCACAGGACTAATAGCCTAAATTAATGCAGGGAGAGAGTTGATTCAGGCTTTTTTTTGGCATCTCCAGCACCTGGACACCCACATTTCTCCAAAGTGAACACTACAAAGGGAGAATGGATGATGGTAGCACCAATTTAGGATTTGGGGCAGGGGAAGGTTGAGATTAGAGAAACAATATGGAGTTACATGCAGAAGACGTTACCTGTGGTACAAAGTTTTCCAGTTCTTTTGTGTTAAATGGAAAATTGCTCAGCAATCTGCTAACAAATCCCACAAATACCTTGCTTACAGGTAGAAATAAACTTACAGAAAGATTGAGCTGACCTTGCACATTTAATACCTTAAATTATCTTACCATACAACACAGCCCATGTTGCAGCTGTCTATTGTATCATAGTCCTATCAAATATGTTCCTCTGTCTCTCAGCAGGTGGAATGAGCTGGATATACACTCAGATTTGGAAGCAATGCCTTTAATATTTCAGTTCACACTAAGAATCTGCTGTCTTTATTTTCCTTTCAACATTACATTGCATTTGAGCAATGACAGGGCTTCTCCTGTGCTGCACACGTTGGATTCCTGTCAGTGCTAACAGAAGGTATGTGCACACACCAATGGAAGCACGGATTAGAGTTTCTCTTGAGGTGAACAACTGTTTATAATTAGAGTTGTGGGAATGAAGGAAAACCCAGCTAGCAAGCAAGCAGTCCCTCTTCCAAAAAGCTTGGTAAACTCATAAAGCTCAGGGGCTTAATCTCTGAACCAGAGTGCTTGTTATCTAATCCCCACCAGCTGTTGTGTACTTGGTAGCCATGACATCTGTAATAGAGCTGAAGGGCCTGTCTATATTGGTTGGCACCTTTACCCACCAACTGAACTCGATTCTTCTCTCATTGCTCACATTTACCTGCTTTAAATCATTAACCAGTTGCTCAGGGTTTGATCATCCATTTAACCATACTTTATAATAGAAGTCAAGTGCTGCTTTTCACATTAAGCATATTTTAGGTGTGTAGGTCTTCAGCAGGTCTCATTTTTGTGTTGCTTATAAGAAAAAGGTATCAACCATAAGAATTTCCTCTGGTTTCATACTGATTCCTAACACAGACTTAAAACTGACCTGGGAGTGAAATCTCTTGAGTTGTATTTGAACTGAAAACCATCACACTTCCAGTAAACAGAATAAAGAATTATATGCATCTCCATTCACTGATGTGTATGAATTGCTATAGGTAACTATAGAAGGTATAATATAAATGTAAGCAAGGTATATGTGTTCATTATAATTGTGAAAGGACACTTGTTTTCAGAGATCACTGTCAGCTAGTGGATATTGTTCTTTTTGAGCTGGCAGAGGACAGGAATTGGCCCATTTTGAGAAAATCAGCCATTTTACATCTCCCAGTTCTTGAGTGAGCGCTGTGAATCCAAGCCCTGAGCACCACCAGCAGTGCAGAGGAACAGCTGCTGTGCAGAGTGGAGTGTGACCCCTTCATGCTAGGTGTGGATAAAACTCCTATTTTGGTCCTTGTAAGGGCTTAGAGGGAAGGTGCCTTGTTCCTGGGTCCCACATGGGTATAGTTAGGAGCTAAGGGCTGAGCTGTTCTCCAGGTAGGAGCATTTCTGGACATGGAAGAACATACTTGTGGGTTATTTTACTGGTTAAAACAGAGCTGTTTATGGCTTCCTGGCACTGTGAATAGTTAGATTGGGCAGCTGAAGTTGATACTGTGGCCAAAACTGGGCCTGAAGGCTGCAATAAATGTCTGCTAGCTGTCATCATATTATTGTGGGTCTAAGATTTTGAACTGTCCTAAGACAGCTCCAGTGTCTGTAATACCAGCTGTCAAAATCCAGAATACTGGCCTCATAAATAAAGCTAACTATACTAAGTTTTCAAAGAAATGCCTCTCAAGTTTTGTTAAATTTCATTATAGTAATTTTTCAGTTGGAGTTAATTTGATTGATTTTTTTTTTTTTTTTCCCCCAGAATGGCACAAAGAAGTTCTGGGATTTTATGAGGACACATGACAGGTAACAATGGCATCACATTATTTCCCATTATCTTCTGTTGTATTTCATACTGTGTTCTCTTTAACTGGTCAAGTGTTGTTGATGTTTTCTTTCCTCCAATTTCCTCTTCAATTCTCACTTCTTGTGTAATACTTACATGTGGTTTTCTACTGTTTAAGATAGAATTAGCAGAAATTTTAAAATCTCCTTGTGATTTATTATGTTTTTAGTAAGTTTTGTCTTTTCTTGACTGTTCCAGTATTAGAGTTTTAACACATAATTGTGCATTAACACATTATTGTGCACATTATTTACACATTACATTATTAACACATTATTGTACATTTTAATGATTACATAGAAGATGGAACTGAAAGTTGGGATTGTATGAAATTCTCTTTTTTGAGTGAGAATTTATTACCTGAAGGAAAGAGTTTATTCTGTCTTCCCAAATGTATTTCTGTGATCAGAGAAGAAAAGCAATTAACTTCTGACTTCAAAGATCAGTTCATACAACATTATAACAAATAAGGTGTATATAAAACAGACCAAGTCTCAGTGTTATTAAAAACTAAAATATTTATATATGTCTTTCAAAAAGTATTAATATTTAATCTGTTTGCTGAAAATTCAGGCATTAGAAGATAAAAATAAAAAGCAAGGGTAACAAATTTTTCCAAGAAAAAGCTTTTCTAAATCTATTAAATGTAAAAAATGTAGCAAAACACTAAAATAAATTGTGACATAACCAGAGCAACATCAGGAGATGTGTTTTTTGTGTGCATTAAATTACTAAAATCCGTTGCATTTTGGGAAATTCTTCTCTGTTGAAACCCTCTAAGTCCTTACATTATTCTTTTTGTGATGTGAGTCTTTATATGCATGTGGGTGCCTGGGAGGGATATAAAATTCTAGCAGCAGTTTTTATCTATATAAAGATTATGAAGGTAAAATTTTCAGGAGAATTGGGAAAGTATTAGTTGGATTAAAAATGCCTGTAGTGCTTGAGAATGAGGACAGAAAAGGGAGTGATATTTCAATACTGAACTTCACACTTGCTTTTGGAATTTGCCTGGAAGACAGTTCTGTCTTTGCACTTTGTCTGTCCATATGGGCATGTGCCTGAATTTATGATGGCAGATACAAAGGCTGAAATGATAATTGATTGCTGGAAATTTAATATATTCCCATTCAATCAAGTGAATCCAGCCTCAAGTCACAGTGCTGAGAACATGACTTCCAGATGAATTTATATGACTATTTTTGTTTAAACTTTGGTTTATCACTGTGTGATAATGTGTGAATATATGCAACTCACTGAGTGGGGTAAGTATTAAAGGATCAGTTTTCCATGAACTTCTTGGGAACAGTATTTCTGAAGGATTTTTGTGGACATTTTTAAAATAGTTGAGAACATAACTTTATAAAAATGCTACAGCCACATGTCATGCCAGTCATCTCTGGTCACATAACATTTGTTAGCTTCAGATGCACAACAGCTGCCACCCCAACTTATTAGTGACTACTGTGGAACTGCAGAATGTCTAACACTCTTTCACAAGGAAATTCATGGCAGCTTCTGACACCAAAGGTAGTAATGTGAACTTCCTGCATAGGAAATCCATGGGTTTACATAAATTTGTTTTTGTGAATAGGAAGGCAGTTATTACCCAATACATTAGTCAGATTCAAAATCCCTTATAATACTTTAAAGCTCTACATTTTGATGTATTTTAATAGCTGTGATGCTTATTATGTGGAAAAGTCATGCTAACCAGTTCCTGAAGATTATAAAGAAATTCATGCTGAGAGAGCTCTTACAGGCTCATTACTGTCAATGAAAGATAAATATTGAAGAAGAGGAGAGGTTTCTGGGACACAGTTCTGTTGGTCAGGATTTCCTGGTGTGTATGTCTGCTTGAAGAAGATTGTACATGTTTTCCAGAATTAAGATCCCTTTTCCATAATATCTTTTCATAAGTATTCATAGCTTACAATGAAATGCTCCAAGTGTCTGCAATAAGGCTGTTTACCTGAACTGAGCATGTTCTGTAAAGATCTGTAAAGAACACATGTATATATTATATATTTACATAGAATTTATATGTATTACAAATTTAGTGATGATGAATTAAAAAAACAACTGTGTAATCCTGTAAAACCAGATATTGTGCCTAACCCATGTCTTTATTTCTCATCCTCTTTCAGCAGCACAAGTTAAACATGCTTAAGACTGACTTCCCTGCTGCATGGTAGTGAAATGAGAGCTTGTGTGCTCCTTTGGGACCCCAGTGTTCTGTCTCATTTCCAATTAGGTCAATGTAAGCCAATATTTAATAGATTTGTATCAGAAGATACAGGAAAATATTTACCAAGAGAGATGAAGTTATTGTTGTATAAATGAATCCTTTCCAACTGTTCAGATGAGCAGCTGATTAAATTGTGCAAAGACAAAAGCACAAGGGCTGCAGTAGTCACTTCATTTGCCTTAGATGTGAGTCATCTTTTAAAATCTCACTATATGTTGCAGTAGGGCAAGATCATTTAACCATATGTAGTCTGGTGGTGTAACTCTAGCACAAGGTAAAATAGCAGAATTGGTATTACTTTTCCTTTTCTTCCCTTTGTTTCTTTTCTTTCCTTTAGTTATTGCACATCTTGGGCATGAGTCTACAGTATGTGGTTCATGAGCTGTCTTAAGATCAAGATCATTCAGAACTAGACATCCATCCTGATGTCACTGCTGTAATTCATGTTGAACAAATAATTGCTCATTCCCAATCCCTCCCTGCCATTGAAAGACAAAAATAGTTGTGTGCAATTTATTACTGGTCACACAATAAACTGTGTTAAGGCAAACCTTCAGAACCTGTGCTGTCAGAAGTCAACTGTGTATCAGCATAGACAAGAGAAGCAGCATTTCTTACCATATTTAGGTTTAAATTCTAATAGGAGGAAGATCCACAACACAAGGACAATACCTATGGACAGTAGTTTGGTCCTGGAATGCTTTGCCCAGAGTCTCCATCCTTAGAGAAATCCAAACCTTTACTGGACAAAGCTCTGAGAAATCAGGCCCAACTTGGAGTAACTTTTAACAGGAGATTGGATCAGATGATTTCCAGAAGTCACTTATATCCTGAAGGTGTCTATGATTTTACAAGCATATTAAATGTTTAATGAGTGTTACAATTCCCATCTGAAAAGTGTCAAAAATTTGAAAACTTGTCAAGGAATCTGTCAATTCATAAGCCATTTTTCTATTGGAAAATAATGAGCTTACTATTGTTCTTGTCCTGTGGAATTAGATTTAAGTTAATATTTATTTGAAACACACAGATGAACATTGTCAGAGCTCATTGGAAGGTTTTACAATGTCATTAGAAACAACGATGAAGTTTACTCAAAATGAATGAAGTAAAAATCCTTGATTACCTCTTCTCCACTGTAATTATTGAACAAGTTTATTGAGGTGTTGCTCCTAAGAGTTAAATAATTTTGGCCTGTTGTGTCAGGCACACAGCACAAGATGCTTTCTGCAGTTATGCACTGCTTACTTTTCTAATTAAGTGTAATTTTCACTTTAATACTCAAAGTGATGTGTTTGGTCATTATTAAACATATCCTAATGAAAATCAGGCAGAGTGCAAGCAATGAAAATTTAGATACAAGGTTTATTTCAAGATTGTTTTTAGGCTTGGGTCTGTCAGAACTGGTTAGCAATTTGTGGGGGTGTGATTTGTGGGCTGGTAATTTTTTTAAGGACTCGGCTTTTAAAAATTAAAATCTTTATCAGGAGAACATTTGCCTTCTGCAAATTTGTGGTGATTTTCTGTTAGAAATAGAAACATACTAAACTTTACAGAGTAACCATCGATACCTGTAACAAAAAAATATTCTCTAAAACCAGACTCAGGTTACAGTTATATTCTCCCTCATCCTAATTTTGCTATATATAGTACAGTAAGAGCCTGAAATCTAATACTTAAGTTCTACATTCATCTACTTTATAAAGCAATAGACCACATTCGTTTCAGGTTTCAGCAGCTCCCCTTAAACAGATTCAAGGCTTTTAAAAGGCATAATTTGGGAACAGATGAAGGTCAGTGCACAGTCATGTGCTCCCTTCTGTGCTTTGAGTAATAACGCCTGAGAACAGGGACACAACTGTACCTTTTCCTAGTTGACAAAACAAAATTATGTCTACCTCTCTATGTGAAAGTATGAAAAATTCACTGTAAAGTTCACTGCATTTAAAAGAGAACAAATTTGAGGAGACTGAATTGTGTGCAAGATAGTTATGTGAGTTCCTCTGAACTCTGAAAATATCATGTGATGAATAAAAAGCATTTGGACTAAAAAACTTGCAACTCTACATATGCATTGTACCCCATTCATGCTGCATTTTTACCTGCAAAAACATGTCACAGTGACTCAGCAGTAGCTCCTGACTTAAAAATTCTTAATGAAAAAACCTGAAAGTTTACTCTTATATTCCTGCTTTATAAGATTTGCCTTTTGTGGATGTACCACTCGTCAGTTTTTCTGGGTCTGGATTGAAGGCACTTGAGACAGTAATTTGTGTTTGAATTTAAGTGTTTATTATTTCTTATCCATACAACAGTCTTATTATTGTGAGTTGGGCAGCTTTTCAATAGAAGGCACAAAATGGCCAACAATCTTTTGTTACAAGGTCTTTTAAGCTTTAACTATCTAATTAAGAGCTGGCACCTAGATTATTTCCCCTTTTAACCCAATAACTGATCCCAAAGAGCCCACAATGCAGACTTTTCTGCCCAATTACAAAATGTCACCCAAACCAATGAAGAGGAAGGAAGAAAAAGCATGTAGAAGAAACCCAGGACAACACCCTGTGCCCTCCATCTTGCTGCCATCCACAGCATACTAAAAATCCCAAAACCTAAATTTCTCACCAAGTGATGCACCTGCACTGCTCTCTATAATCTATTTCACACTTTTGTGGATTCCAGTCTATCTTGAAGTCTAGGAAACTTTCTCCATGACTGAGGGTCAAAGTCAATGCTCCCCTGGGGGTCAGGGCAGCCCAGAGCAGACAGAGAAATATTCCTGGTGTGGTGTCCTGGGCTTCCACAGCCTTTGTGTTTTTTCAAGTAAAGAGATGAACTTGTTTCACATTTCAAACAAATTAATTCCTAATCTAATTTGCTTCCTCGGAAGAAACGACTTTACACTTTATCTATTACAAAGACAACTGAAAAGTGTAGTTTTCCATCAGGAGTGAAGGAAACCTTTTTCCTTACGGGGTGAAGGAAACCAAAGCAATCTCCACCTCAGCTCATTCCCTCCTGCAGGCAAACAGGAGGAGGTTCTCCAGGCAGGTTAGGAGTGAGCATAACTCCACAGGAGGAGGTGCAGGCGTGGAGGCTGCGTGCTGTGCATTACCTGGCCAAGGGCAGAGATCAGGAGGTGCTGCCCGGGGCACTGAGGGTCACAGCCCAGCAGCTGTGGCTGCATCCCAGCCCTGGCCACGGGAGCAGCCAGGGATGGTCACAGAGCTGGGCCAGTGGCCTGCAGGAGCCACAGGGGCTATTCTGGCTCAGTGGCTGGAGCAGGCAGCTATGGAGACAGGGTGGAAGTCATGTGCCCTGACCACATTATAGGAGTGGATTAAATTCCTTCTCCTATTTCATATGCCAGATCATTTGGGCTTTATGGAAACTTAATCCTGTATGTATTTTTCTGGTTTATGTCCTAGTGTATTATAAGACACCATGAAATTTAACTCAGATGCTTCCTTTGTGCAAGAATTATCACAGTAGCTTTAAAATACAGCTTTTTAACATCATTACAGGTAAAAGAAAAATGTTTTTCTTGGGTGGCATATGCCTTTTACTTTCAATGATGTGCTGTTATTCTGTAAACCTTGTCTGTCTTTGTAATGTCTCCTCCAGGGTGTCAGTGATGTGGAATTTTCTTGATTATCTTCAAAGATAGTGTGGAAGATAATGCACTGTTTAAAATAACTGGAAGTAGTTCAACAAACAAAAATGATGAAAAGTTTAGGGAAATAATAGCTGAGAGAAGGGAATGAGGGCTGGGCATGTTCATGCAAAGGATATCACAACTGAGGAGAGAAATTACCAATTATCATAAAATGTAAAGGAACGTTACAGAACAGGCCAGAATAATTTAATTTCATCAGTAATCAATGACAGAATGAGAAATTATGTATGGCGAGGAAAGTATTTTTAAAATTAAGCACTATGAAACTGTTTTTACCAATAAGCAAGGAGGCATGTTTTGTAATCACTGTCATTGAAAATGCTCAGGTCTAGGCTTGATATCTGTCTATCAAGGATGTTATCAGGATAATGATAATTTTCCTGGTATTAGAAGGAAAAAATGTAGTAGCCTATTAGTTTCCTTCAACCCAAGTAATTACATGATTTGTCTGCATACAATATTTGCAAATAAAATGCACTTAATGCTGTGTTTTCTGTTGTTCATTTTTGGGGTTTTCTGCAGTGAAGACTTGACAGATCCTCTGCTTTTGTGCCAGGAATTCTGCAGGCGTATTTACTGTCTTTTAAAATGAGTTACTATGTTGTTACCTTAGGATCCAATTTAAATAAAAGCATAGGAATGAGAGAAACATGAGATATTGTAAAGTTATCAGAGAGAAACATGAAGTCATAAATTTTCAGATTCTCATTTCATCTTCTTAAGCATGTGATATGGAAGCATCCTATATTGTATAATCTCTTCTCTGCTGTATCACTGAAACAGGGTAAAATGGCAATAAAATCTTTATAGAGGAAATTGCTTCATTGGGAAGTTGAATATTTGCCTAATTCCAAGAATAGAATCCACAAAAATTCTTATAACTAAGTGGGTACATGAGAATTTAGACTGGTTAGTCATTGATTTCTGAATACAGGTTTCTGGTATCCAGATTAGAAGAATCTTGGATTTTTCACAAGTTTAGGGATTTAATTTTCTAGTGTTTCCAACAATATGCAAAATAAATTAATGTATTCATTCTCTTACAATCACTGAAATCAGAAAGAGTCTTCCCTTTGCTTTCAGGTGATTTTGAAATAAACCTGTTCTGTGTTGGTACATGGCCTAGAGACATGGCCTGCATTGGGATGGGTAAAAATAATCTTAGGAAAGCTAGGAAATGTTCTGTAGTTGGAGTACCTGTATTTTAGAATTTTAGCTGAAAATATCTCTTGGAAAAGAGGGAATTCTTTAAACCTTATTCTAGAATACTGAGGAAAATGTGAACAACTATCAGTTTCTCACTGATGGTACTGAGAATGTAAAGTTGTACCTGGCAAAAGGTTTTGTTATTCACGTCATGTTTGGGTTTTGGTAGGTAATAAACAAAGTTGCTAATTTCCCTTACCTTAGTGCAGAACACTTGAACTTTTTTGTTTTGTGAGCTCTTCTTGTAACCTGGTGATATTTTAAATTTTTGACTTTTGCCATTTCAGATGGAATAGAGACATACTTAAGCTTTTTAGGTGGATTATTTATTGGTCTTACTATGTGATAGCATTTATAAATGGCAGTTTCACAAACAATTAGGAATTGGAACAAAAGCCCATCAGGCTCTGACATCTGTTGCACATAATTCCCATGAAGCTGTATTTAATCTAATAAGTTAGCATAAAACCTGAATTTATTTATTAAAATATTTTGTTGAAAGAATCCCATTGAGATGCAATGTGTCATTTCTAAGGGTATCCTGGGATACTGGCCAAGATATGACACTTCAGGAATGTTATTGAGAGCAGTGTGCTTTGATGTCTCATTTATTTTGCAGTTGAATTTTCTTTCTCATTTTTCTTTGTTGTATGAAAATAAGTTGCTGAAAGAATTGTTTATTCTAAAGAAGTTTTCCTGATGATATTCTCTGGTTGGCAATACAAATTGCTACTTTACAAGTAGATACAAAATGTGTTTTTAAGGTGCATGTATATGGGTTTGTTACCACTTCCTAGTTCATTTTTATGCTGGTCTGATGATTAAACAAATATATGCTTCCTGCTTTATGGTGTCATGAACAACTTCCTGCTACAGTTCAGTTTACTGAAACCAAACTTCCTTTTGATTTTTTCCAAAGAAAAGTTTATTTTCTCAAGCATGCGTGGCTCACCACTTTATTCTGGGTTTATTTAGTATTAAATATTTACATTGTGTTGGAGAAAGCATTCAAATTTCATCAGCATACAGAAGTCTTTTAGACATCTCTAATTATCTATTGCCAAATCCACTTTATCTGTGATTAGTATGAAAGGGTGAATGTTTTTGTCAGGAGCTTATAGCTTTGCTTTTGTAATGGGCTGCATTTTAAGCAGCCAATTGGATTGGTGTTGGCCTTTGAAAGATGCAAAATGCTTTGAAGGAAGACTTAAATGAACCAGTAAAGACTGTGCAAGCACACACATTTAATCTCAGGACTATCTGCATTATAGCTAAAGCTCTGGGAAACTAAAGGAATTGCACTGGAGAGTAATCAAAGGGTACAGCTTTATTACATCTCTGTTCTGAAAATGAAGGGGCTGTTTTCTCTGGCTTAAGGTCCTGGGTGCTGTGCTGATAAAAGGAAGAAGACAGCATTTTAGACACCACATTAGAAGTTTTCAGAATGTGTCCAGCTGTGAAATGGATGGGAAATTGGAATACAGAAGTGGCACAGGAGCTACATACAATGTTTTCTTACAGACATCAAAAATAATTTGGAAATAAGATGAAGCATGCCCTCCTGAGGGTTGACTCCTCCCAAAGGATTGCTTTTGAGTGTTGGCTCTCAAACAGGTTTAGGTTTAGGTGATTTTTGATTATCATTTCAAACTGAAAACACAGTCATTTTAGATTGGAACAAGGAGAGGACACATTCACAAATGTGAACGTGGTTGTGTGGAGACCTCAGAGCACCTTGCAGGATCTGAAGGGGACCCACAGAGAGAGACTCTGTCAGGAGCTGCAGTGACAGGACAGGGAGTAATAGGTACAGGTTCAAAAAGGGAAAGTTTAGGTTGGATATTAGGAAGAAGTTTTTCACTGTGAGGGTGTGAGGCACTGGAACAGGTTGCCCAGGGAGGTTGTGGATGCCCCAAGCCTGGAAGTGTTTAAAGCCAGGTTGGATAACACCTGGAACAGCCTGGTCAGGTGGGAGCTGTCCTTGCCTGTGGCAGTGGGGGAGCAGAGGATTTTTCAGGTCCATTCCAGCCCTTTAGCATTTTATAAACATAATTTATTTGTGATCTGGTGTGTTTCTCAAATACTATATTTTAAAAAGACTAGATGGAATTATAGGCTTGACATAGAAAACTATGAATAATCAATTTGTCATCCCTCTATGAACAAAGAAAGCCAAATTCATATAAGTTCAAGAAGAAAAACATATTTATACTTTAAAGCTAAAACAATTATGGAATTATGGGATTTCTGAATTATTTATTTATTTCTTACTAACTTTTCATCTAGTATGATTCGTAAATCTTGACATTTTCTCCTTTATGAGCTACGTGGGCAAAAATATTAAATGTATGTTTTATATTCACATGCTCTCCAGCAGAGATGAATGCATCTCTAAATACCTCTGTGGTTGCACAGTACATTTGATTATTTTCTTCTGATTGTATCAAAGGGAATTTTAAAACCAAATATCTGTTGAGAGTCAAGGGGGCTGATTAAATCACTTACTTGCTTTTATTCCTGCATGCCATTTTTGTGTCTCCTTTTGGAATCTGCCATTCCTTTTTCTTTGTCTTTATTGAAAATGGTAACTGAAATACTGCAGGCGCTGTATTAGTAGTATTGGAGGGGGTTTGGTGGTTTGGTTTGGTTGGTTTGTTGTGGTTTTTTAGAAATCATACATCATTAGTTCCTGAAGTCTCCCCCATGGAGAGACCATGGAGATGAGATTCTTGTTTGTAGGCAGCACTTACCAGTATTACAAGATTTAAACTAATTTTGAGATACTTTTTAACCTTTAAAAGTTGGTGAAAGTGGCTGAGGTTAATAGCTCAGAAGTCCTAGCTTTCAATGTTAATATCAGTCTTTTCTTAGGTGCTTTATCTTCCACTATTCATTTCTGATCACAGTTTGTGTGTGTCACACATATCCATGCTTGACACAAGCAGCTTCCGAGTTGCTCTTACAAGGATTTAAGAAAGGTCAATTTCTTTGCCTGTGTTGCCTCATCATTTACCTAATGTATTAGTATTTTAGTTATTAATACAGGATGTTGTCATTAAAAGTCCTCATCTCCAGCTTTGAGAGAGTCTTGGCTCACTGACAGAAGTACAGGGGTCTTGTCCTTGTCTTTGCTATTGTTGTACTGTGGGGATTTTCTAAGATTATTTTTTAGTTTACAAATTCACATTTGTAAAGTCAGCATTAAGGCCACATCTAAGAATAAAGAAAGACTGAATCCATCTTTATTTAATAAAGGATTTTGAAAGTTTGTCTCATGAAAAGCAATTAGTAAGTGTCAGCAGTTGCATGTGGATTAACTATAGCCCTAGAAGTACACATTTAAGAAGCTGTGGTAAAGTTCATTTGCTGATCTCAGTTTCTGGGATGGATTTTAAAAGAATTAAAAGAATGCATGGTCCATATGTGTGTGTGCACATTTTAACAGGATGTCAGTTTTCATCTGCCCCCTACCTCAGAGCTGCTGTGGTCAAATGCTGCATCCCTTGTGCTGCTCCATGAAACACCACCTTCCTTTCTCAGGTTTGAGTGTGAAGTTGTAGTATTTCTGCTAAATGTCTGCTGAGCTGGAATATCACAAAGCATCAGTTACTGTGATTCCAGTAAATACAGAGCTGTACTATGTTGGGGGAAGGAAAATTGTGGAAGTAGTTTTCTATGGCACACAATAGAGTCATTTTCTAAACTATTCTCAGCAGTGTTTTCAGCTGTAAAGGTTGTATTCAAGTAGGTGTTTTCTCTTTTCATAAAAGTCTTAAAGGTGGAGGAGGAATTAAGGTTCTGCACTCTTATGTTGCAGGGCCCTTGGGTCAACTTCTGATTTCTGCACATTGATTTAGTTTAGAGAAGTCACATATCCATCCAATCCTAACACTTCTTTCACTTGGGGCTTTTTTGAAGTTTAAATGGTTAAATGCTACAAGAGAGCCTTGGTTGAATAGTTGGAATCCCTTTGAGAAAACATTGTGTGCCAAGACAGACACACTTCAACTGCAAACTTTAGTACAACAACAGCTCGAGTACAGGTTAAATGCTCTTTGTATGTGACATTTTAGGTACATATATTTCTTAAAATATTTTAAAGCTACTCTAATTGTTCCCATATTTATAGAAAGAACAATATTCTACATCATTGCACAGTAAGCTGTTTACATGCATGCTTTCTTTGGGGAGAACAGCTGTAATTAGAGTAGTGATTTATTTAATGTATAAAGTGGGTGGGAGCCACTGCAGTGGGAAGTTGAGGACAAGGTTGAGCTGAAGGTTAAGTAGGTCTGTGGTCTTCACCAGCCCTGGAAGACACTTTACACACCTTGTCATCTCTTAATAAATTTTCTGTTTGCTTTTAGTCCCTAATGCAACCATGACAGATGTGGTGTGGAGGAGCTGTGTCTCTTTCACTGGGCAGTGGTATTTGCATTCCTGAGCTCTCCTTTTACACCTCTGATTTCCCCCAGAGTCAGTGCTGGAGGAATAGCCAGCAAAGATCCTCTGGAACATGGTAAAAGTAATCTGCCACACAAAGTGTAAAGATTGGCAGGTCTGAGCTGAGACCTTCTAACACCTGAGACTGCTGTTTCCTTAGTGCAGAGGTGTTACAGCTTCTTTTAAGGCATGGATGGAAGCTTGGGATTTATCATGATCCTTTTATACCTGAGTATTGTTTTCCTTTGTAAAATATAATAAAAAAGTGGCCTTGTGACCTTGTTTGAGACAAGAACCCTATTGCTACATTAGGACCTTTGATATTAATTTTAGATTAAATTCTTGTATAGTATTACTGCCTTCTTTTCAGGAATCTGGCTGAGCTTTTTTTTTTTTTTCTTTTCTAGAGCTTTTGTGTGTTTTTCCTGAATGTGCAACTTTGGCTTCATTTCTTTTCTGTATCTTTTAGTTGTGGAGATGCTCACAAAAGTCCTTATGGATGTTTTAATTTTTATATGTTTACTCCCCATTTAAAAACTGTGTATATAATACCCTAAAATAGATCTGGTTGTAATTCTTTGAAGGGAATTGCCTTGAAGCATCAAATACCTCTGTAATACCCCATGGTATGGCACCACTGAAAGATGTGTTTGGACCTACTAATGGATTTGTATTAGTTCTTTTTGGTAGCCTGTATCATCTGTAAAAATAGCAATCTTAAACTCTTAAACTGACTTTGTAGTGAATTCTTTGTATGATGGTTTAAAACTCCAGAAAATAAATATTTTCCTTATAGGCCACACCAATCATGTGAACCCACATTTTGGGTGATTATAAGGAAACCCATTGAAAATGGGAGTGAGGCTCCTCCACTCAGCTCAGCTGAACTGTCTTGCTCTAACTTTGTGTAATACTCAGATAATTATCCTGAATGCAGCCTTCAGTAGGTTTTTCAGAAGTTACAGACCTGGTGACCTGTGGAAATATTTCATGTTATGTTGTTTCTTCTGAACAATGAAACAGTAAATGGCATTCCCAGTGTTACCCCCCTTCTAAAAAGGTATAATTCTGAACTTTTTCTTCCATAACTCCCCAAATCTGACAGGAGATATTAGAGCTTGTGTGTTGTGGTTTGTTAAAAGATGTAAATTTCTGTTCAAAATTGTTTGTCAGTCTCTCAGAAAATTAGAAGTAATTAAATAGAAAGTTCTACAGATTTGTGCCATTTCTGTACCCTCTCATCTCAAGATGGTGTGAGAAGCAGACAATTGTAATAACTTGCTGCTACTCCTTTCCAGCTAATTTGATCTTGTTCCTTAATTCTGACAGATTGTTTTTAATTTTCCCATCTGTTCCATAAAAATCTCAAGTGATTGACTCCTAGGAAAAAATAATGTCTAATAGCTGAGCCATTTTTAATGAGTTGGTATGAGTTATTTAATGAGACGTGCTGAAGAAGGCAAGCCAAAGGAAAGATTGGGCCTGGGGTGGTGGATGTAAAGAAAGGTAAAGGGCAGGGCAACCATCTGCTTCAGGAAGCTTCCACTCTCCATCAGCAGCTTTAGGCTGCTGCTCACTCCACTTTCAGGCAGTGCCTGTGGACAAAACAACAAAGATTTGGTGGCAGTAATTCCTTTTCCTCTTTTATTTAGAGCAGTGTCTGCCCTCAGATAGTAATGCTTTGGGGAGAGGATCAGTCATGAAAAGGAAAAAAAATCAAAGAATAAAGGAATAATATTTAAGTAACCTTAAAGATATTATGGTCTGTGGTTTAACTTCATTTCTTCCAGCACGAACTCCCAGATATTCCAGAAAGAACCCTAGTGCCAGGAAACAGAGTGAATGTTCTCCTCCAGCCTCTCTGAAGGCTAAAACCTTTGCTTTAAAATTGCCTGCAAATGGCATCTCCCAGGGCAGGAAGCCATCAATATGCAGTACAGGTCTTTGAGAATAGCAAGCATGAATATAAATATTAACATCTGGACTTTTCCCTTCTGTTTTGGTTTTTATATATTATTATAATAAACATTGACATTGTTTTTAATAATCATCAGATAGCATTTTCTTTGGCAGCTTGAGACTTCATTATTAAATCAAATAGTGAAAATAAATATACAGCTCTTTTACAAGGAAAGTTGAAAGCTTGACTCAGCCCTGCAAATATGCCATTGTGAGTCTAATCCATTGTAGGATTCATAGAATAATGAATTAACGTCTCGATTGCATACAGTGAGGCAGAACAAATGAGAGAATGCTGCCATGGTAATGAGCAAAATATACACTTGTTTTTTCAGGTGGCAGTGGGCTACCAACTAAGGAGAAAAACTTTTGTCTGCATTTTCTTAAACTAGTGAAACCTGAGAGTGTATTAGGCAAGCAGAGAACCATCAGTATTATATCAGAACATCCAGAGCATGTCCAAATGCTCAGCCCATCAGGTGTCCCCATGACATGTACTGCAAGCAACCAAAGAACCACTGAGTGTAGCAGGTGAAGCTGCTGGGTTAAATTTGTACAAAATCGGACTTGGATGGTGTCTGTTTGGAAACCTGAGCTCAGAAAGCTGCAGATAAAAGATGCTCTGTGCTTTTACAGGAGTCACTGTCTCTGAATGAGACTAGACTGTGCCTGAGGTTTTGACTATCCTAATTTGAGATTGATATAAGGGGAAAAAATGTTTTTATTTGTAAGGATTTTTTGCTGTCTAGTACCAGTGTTCCTAGACTGGAAGAGGGGGTGGTGGTAGCGTTCCTGTTGGGAAAATGGAATTGATTGGTGCTTATTTTGCATGCCAGGAGACACAAGGGACTTAATTTTAAACAAAATTGTCATGAGCTTTGGGAACATGATCTATCCCTCTAGATGGATTTTGGACATGAACCTTGCTGTGTTGTGGCTTTAGTAATAAATCTTATGTGTATTTATGTAGTTGAAATTAAATTCACAAGATGTCAGTTTAATAGCTCTGCATTAATCCTTCATAAAGCATTGATCTTTTGGTGCTTTTTATCTTCCTCCTCAGTGTGTCAATCCTGATCTTTAATACTTCTCGGCAGTGCTTTGTTGTGGTGAAGCAGTTCCGCCCAGGTAATCCTCCTTTTTACATTTACTTTTGCTCTCTAGTGAAGCAAGCTTTTAAGGGTTTAGCAGTTAAAAGTTGGTGCATCTGTGGTGATAAAATCTTTGTTCTATATTCTGTTTCTTTGTATGATAGCCCATCCTTTTCAGTCAGTCAGAATTTCTAACCAGGGAAATTTCCATTACAGATGAAATGAATGATCTGGGTAGTCTTACATTCTGCTCTTGGGCTGGTTATTGTCCTTTTTTGGATGAAATTACAAACAGCTCTACAATGATCATGCAAGAAATTGCTTTAATTTGAAGTTCCTTCTTGACCTGCTTGTACAGAAGCACAGTATTTTCCTTTTTGTTTTGTTCTGTCTTAAATATTCTTTTTATTTGTACTGTCTTATTGTGCATTGTATAGTTGGGAATTTGAAATGAGAGAGATTCAGGATTGTATGCTTTTTCACCAGTATGTGGACAACTTTATTTTACCAGTTATTATGAATTTAGGTTAATACATATTTTTTTCTGAGGTTTTGTATCAGTTCCTTTAACTCAAAGCAATATTTACTTTCAGGAAGTTAAAAACGAAATGCGTATTCGCTGCATTTTAATTAAAAGAAATGACAAGGTATTTCACTGACTGTTGCTAAGAGACCATTTCAAGACTGCTCATGGTAGACTTTATAGAAAACTTTCTAGGGTAGTGTCACACTGCCCTTTCTTCCTGACAGTGATTACAGCCTCTCCAGTGCTATGCAGCAGTGTTACATCGAGAGTGCATCCTTCTCATCAAGTGCTAATTGACTTGTATAAAGTGTTTGGTTATTTGTTCATCACTAATCCACTGTCTTTTATTTGCCAGCGAACAAATGGCTCCCACAGCTCTTGCTCTCTTTGAGGCAATCTCAGGGAGAAGTGTGTGCATGCATATATATATTTATACACACATATATATATGTACTGAGCAGCAACACATTCATTGCATTATCTCTGTGAAAGTGTCCAATCAGCCTCAAAAGACTGGAGTGAAACCATTCCAGAGGCTGGAGCTGCTCAGACACCTGGCCATAGGCACAGTGGTCCGTCAGGTATCCCACAGCACTTCAGTGATCACAGCCATGCCCTGCCCTTACTCACATCCCTATATTTATAATTACATCTCCATTCCATGGCTATTGTCTGCCCTGGTGCCTGTTCCACAAAGCCAAGACAAAGGCTGAGGCTTTTCTCCTTGCCAGCTCCCACCAGGGTCCCACCAGGAAGGCGATCCCTCGTTGCTGGGAGGGAGCAGCTGCCGCTCGCTCTGCAGGCACGGCCCTGCACGTGTGCTGCTGCCCTGTGTGCTCGCCTTCCCTAGGCTGTGCTGGCAGGAGCAGCTTTTCCCACTGATGGCTGTGCTGCTTGTAAAGGCACTCATCCCTCCCAGTCTGTTTGGCAGCAGCAGCCCTTAGCAGCCACAGCAGAATGGCTGCAGACAGGAGGTTTTGAGGAGCAGGGACTTGGTGGCAGAAGCACACAACCAGTGAGGCAAACAGTGTGCTCTGGGATTAGATCATCTTGAATGGTCATGAAATCCCACATTTGGGAGGAGCAGAGAGAAGAAAGATAAGCATGTATCTCTGTATATGTACCTCACCCATGACTAATTTGCAAAGGTATTGGTCAATGCTTATTTTGGTAGGCAATTGACCACACATTTTCAAATATAATAAAATTATATGTTGCTGGGGTTGGGACCTATGTGCTATGGCTTAATAACTGTAAAGCTATGTGCTCTGGTTAATTAACTGTAAGTATAATGACCTTTCAATGCATTGTGATGTTTGTTTTTCCACTGACTTACAAGAAACAGTATCAAAGATTGAATCATAAGTCATGTTCCCTTTCAGGAGGTACAAAACACAAGCACAGTCAGAAGTTTAGAGAGGAGCCAGCGCCTTCCCAGACGGCCAAACCCCACTGGCTCCTCAGTCTGTACTGTTGTTTTCTTCTGTTTAGGGTCAGCAAACAAGTCCCTATATGTGTCACCTACAAAGGCTGCTTTTAATAACAGCAGTGATCTTATTTGCTCCATTTGGTTGAACCATCTATCCTTTGTCCCATGTTATACAAAGGAAGGTGAGAACATCAATTCTACTGGAGTTTCCCCTCTGAGTGGAAACTTTGTTACAGCTGAGTGGCTCCAGGGTAATTAGTCCAGATGTGGATTCCATCACTTCCTTGGGAAGCCTTTTCCAAAGCCTGACAACCCTTTCTGTTGTCATTCTTCCTGGTGAGCAGCCAGAAGCTGCCCTGGCACAGGTTGGTTCCTCACTGTGCTGCTGCTCGTGGCCGTGTCCATCTGGCCATGGAGGAGACAGCCCAGCCATGGTGCAGAGGCAGTTCCTGGCCAAGGAGGCATTGGAAGACAAGGGAACATCACACATGGGACAAGTGGCTGGGTGACTCTGCTGGGGCTTCTGGATTCTGCTTTCCAGCCTCTGTGAATTTGCAGTAAGATCACAACTTCTGGTGAGGAAGAGGAGGGTCACAGGTTTCCCTCTGAAGAATATGCCTTAGCCAGTAGGTCACACACTGCTTTTCCATCCAGTTCTTCATCATCCAGTGCATCACTTGTGCAGTCAGTTTTGCACCTTCAAGAGAGCTGTGGGAGATTCTCTGTTCCCTGACATTAGAAGGCAGCTTGGCTTTCCAGGCTTTGCTTATCTGTGAGAGTTCAATTGAATTGGAACCTTTGAAGACAGGTGATAATAAATTCCTAATCAGACTCCTTGGTGAATGCTCTAATATTTGGGCTCTTACAGAAGTGGCTGGTACTGCTTCTTTTCTTCCTTATCTACAGAGAAAAACTGTTCCTGGGCTTGAAGTGTGGCCATATCACAGGACTTTGCTCTGAAGAGGATTGCTGAATTAGGTCCTTCTGGAAATGTAGGTTTTGATCTACCTGTGCCTGCGTTGTGCTGAGGAAGAAGGAGAATGGCAGGTGCCTGATGGAATGACAGAGATACAGAAGACTTTTAACACTTTTAAGTCACAGCTTCATATGTCTGTACCCCACATTCTTACCTGTATCCTGTTTTATCCTGCCCAAAGCCTTTATTGGGATGCTTGTGTTGTTCCTTTTTTAATTATCTGATATGGGTATGTCAGTACTAAAAAAGAAATAAAACTTTCAGAGGATTTGGCTTGTCTCAGAGAAATCTTGGATGTGGCTGTCATTTATGATAATTTTCCTAGCTTTTAGAAGTTTTTGGAATAATGACAATAGACACCCTTCAAGGAGCTGTCCCTTAAAGCTGGCAGGGATTTTTTTTTTTTTCTGGCTTCATGCTACACTTTAAAAAAAAAAACCTGAGCTCTGACTCATGTCTCTCAAGTAAGAAATGGAGACTCTAATCCATACCTATTTGAATCTGAAAGACCTGGATGTATCTAAGACTAGCAGCTTTGAAAGTTTTAACTTCTGGAGAAAGATTAGATTTTGGATATTGGACTGATCTGAACTCCTCCCTTTCAAGTGCAGATCTTGCTATTCTGCACTTCTGAGATGTCAAAATGAGCACTGCAGAAAGATCCCAGGCACAAATTGCTGGGGTGTAGACTCTGCCTCAGAGACCAAGTGCTTAAAAAGTCACTGTGGGTCTTCACTGTTACGCAACATCATTCTCCATCATTTTTTTAAGAAATACCAAGCTACAGTACCTGGAAGGACAAAAAGTTGCCTATTAAACCTCAGTTGTTATTTATCAGTTCTGCAAGATTTAGAAGGGGAAGTAAAAGAGACACTAATTTGAAAACCATGTTATGTGTATGTGAAATATGTATGTAAAATATTTTAATGGAATAAAAATAGGTTCAAAGTTTAAAATATGGTGGTTTATAACACTCTCTTGGAAAGCTTTCATGAAAAGCAAGGGGATAGACATAAGGAAATTTCAAGGAAAAAACAAGTGGAATGATGCCTGTATATTAAAGTTGCAATGATCTGGAGTTGTCTGTCAGTAGGGATTCTTTCTGTGTTGACATCCAGTCCTGCAGTTCTCACTCAGGCAAAATTTCTTTTGACATCAGTGATAGGTTTTGCTTAAATAAGGACTAAAATCTGACATTTGCACTTTCTTTAGGAGTGCATTACAGTGGCAGCTGTTTGTAGATTAGTTCAAGAAGTCCTTTTCAGACTCCACACAGGAATCTCTGCAAGGAACTGTATGTTCAAAAGAGGATTTTTTTTTTCAAATAAACATACATGCTTTTCATACCCTTTCTAAATAACAGCTGAGTTGACAGGCTGAAAGACTCATCATTGTGCACATGGTACTTTATGTGCAACCCAACTTTCCTGCTAGATAACTGCATAGTTTAAATTAAATCCCAATATCTGCATTGCCCAACAAATGGGAGCTGTGTGGTGCTTCTGGCACTTCAATTTCTTGGATGAACTAGCTTCCTTTTTCAATTTTTATTTATTTTAAGGTGTCCATGAATTCATTTCAGATGATGTAAGTACAAGTAAGAGTTTAAAGAATAATTTTACGGACATGGCAAGCAAACCTTTGTTCTTTAAAATTCCAGTTTTGTGTGTCATTATTTTAACAGATAACAGAGCTGAATTCCTTGTTACTCTCAAGTACTCTCATGGTTGTTAATTTCCAGGCAAAATTTGTCCACAACCCTTTTTTATATTTAATATAAAGAGACTAACTCACTGCCCCTTGTTTCTTTTTCTTTTCTCTTTTGGGATTTTTTTAAGCTGTTTACATGTGTGAAATAGAAAGGCATCAGCCTCAAGTGTTTGAGAATCAGGACAAGGAGAGTTTCCCTTCCCTGGAAAATCCCTTACCTGCTGTGGTTGGAGTGACCTATGAACTCTGTGCTGGCATTGTGGACAAGCCAGGCCTTTCTCTAGAAGAAATTGCTTGTGAGGAAGTTTTGGAAGAGTGTGGCTATCGTGTTTCCACTGCAGACCTCAGGAGGATCACTTCTTACAGGTAAGTAGCAGCAAGTTACAACATTTAGCATTTCATTGTTTCACAGACTGCTGAAGTGGCCTGAGTGTTCCCTCCTGCCTTGTTTAGGCAGTGTTGGAGGAACGTGGACATCTGAAGGTACAAGAAAGGTGTAATCTTTTGCAAGTGAGAGGAGTGTTTACAGAAATGTAAGGAATTAGAAATATATAATCAGTATGATAATTATGGGATTGAATTCCCAGGAAGAATGATACCATTGTGACTTATTCCAAAGACTGTTAGAACAGGAAAAAGTTACACTGGGCTCTTCAGAGTTTGTTACAGCACTAGAAAACAGCCTATCTTTACTATACTGAGTGTTTTCCATCTCTGATTGTTATTATTCAGATTAACAATAGAAACTGCCCAAGATGCTCTCTGATTAACCTTTACCATGATTTTTCAGAAGCATGAGAACCTGTGGCATTAGATCTCTTCATAATATTTGGTCTGTGATTAAAGCTTCTTTGAATTGGACAATAATTATTGTTATATGTGAAGATTTTGCAGATCTGACTGTCAAATTTATTACATTTTATTTTTGAAGGGTTACAAATAGTTACTGAAATAGTTTTTAACATGTTTTAAAACATTTATTAGGACTAAAGAGAAACATTAATATGTAAGTGGAAAAATACAAAATGTGAGTTGTTGGTGAAAAAAAAAACAAAGAGAAACTTTGCGCACAGCTTTAATCCTATTATATCTCATTCCCAGCTTTTAGTATTGTTATCCAAAATGTATGTATGTTTGTATTTTACAGAGAAAGCAGCAGGTTTTTTACTTTCTTTATTTTACTTGACAACTCCATTGAACTAGGCACTGTCATTGGTTTTTAATTTGGGAATTGAATACAAATCCACAGCTGTCAATCCTGGCAAATGTTATTTCCTGCTGGATTAACAAGCAGTGCTTCTGTTGAGGGGAGGGGGTGAATCACAGGAGCTGTCTTTTACCACTCATTGAAACCAGATTAAGGGTTTGTTCTACTGAAAGAAAAAGTGTCTTCCAGATTTATGAGCAAAAGCTGTCTATAGAATTTCATAGGTTGGGTGACACTGACAGGCTGCTGCATGCAGATATATACATATGTATGTGTATGTATGTATGTGCATACAAATGCAAAGGAAGAAAAGCAGAATACAATTCCTGTAGAAGGTTGGAGATTTAGTGCAGAAGTTTGACTCAATATTAATGATTTATATCTGCCTAAAACTCTCTATGTTTTGGTGCTGATAAATGTCTTTGTATGTTACAGGTGGTTGTTCATTCAGTTGCTTGCTTTTTTTTTTTTTCTTAATTGCACTGATTTGTGAAGAGTGTATACAATTGGGGTTTTCTTTGTTGAGACCTTTGCAAGGAGCTCATAATCCTCCATTGTCCATGTGGACACAGCTTTCTGCCCATGGAGATCCATGCTGAAGTCAGAAGGGCTTGTATAATTTTTACATTTTTAAATTAATATGAAAGTTTGAAGCCTCAAAGATGATATTTCACAGGGTTTTTTGTGAAAAAAATGCTCTAGTTTTAGGATTTTATTCCAAATATTCCTGTTAGGAGTGTCTTGTTTTTCCTCCAGCCAAGGACTGGCATCTTTCTGATCCTTGAGGATTTGATGCAAAGAAAGGAAGTAATCAGTTCATTTATGGTCTCCCAAGGACATTTTTTTCTTTAATGGCTACACTACATATAAGAATTCCTGGGCTTTTTCTAAGTGCAGCAGGTTTTTCCAAGTGGATTTTGCTGCTGTTTCATGCTGTGACTGTCAATACAAAGCACAGGCATAAAGCATTGCATTAATGCATATGCATGCCATTACAATTGCAATGCATCCTGCACTTGTACTCTTATCTCCCATCCCAGCAATCTGTGTAATAGCTGCTCTGCATTATTTATTGATCCAGTGCCCCAGGTCAGAGTTTTGGGGGGCTCTCTCTAGATGGCTCCTCTTCCAAAGATCAGCCTCAGCTGGACTGCCACCAGTTGTGGCAAATGTGCATCTGTGCTTTCTCTCAAATCTGACCATTCTGTGGCCTCTCTTGGAGGGTTTTGGCATTCTGTCTGAAGTGTCCTATCTGTCTGTACCACAAGCAACTTTCCCTTCATGTCTTGCCCAAATTTCCCTTTCTTTACTTCAACACTGACACTTACTACTCTGTCCCCAGTGGACATGAAGTACTTCTGCCCCTTCCACCTCCTTGTTAAAGCATGTTCCCTTTATTTTATTTTTGCCCATGCAAAACTCTTTTAATTGATTTAGTCTTTCTCTTCAGATCATATTTTCTAGATAGCTGATCATCCCTTCTGCTGTCCTCTGCCTTCTCTCCATCTGGTCTGCACATTTCTTAAAAAATTAGTGCCCAAAGTGAAGCACAGTTCTTTAGTGGGGGCTTTCCTGGAGAGAGTGGAAGCATTATGTCCCCTATTCTCACAGATCATTCTTTATACACTGGAGTTTGTTGTTTGTCTTTTGAACCTGATGATCCTTGTGGGTCCCTTCCAACTCAGAATATTCCATGATTCTGAATTGTCATTCACCTCCTGTCCATATTCTGTGTCATCACAGCCTTTGATCTGAAAGCAGGGAGTTGTATTCCTAATGACACCCCTTGCTGGAATCATAATCATCAGAAGGAAATTGTCTGCCTGGAATAAAAGCAGGATTTGAGTTAGACCTGACAGAAGGGCATGAAAAGCCAAACACATCAAATGTAAAGGGAGAAATGGTTTTGGCTAGGGGGGTCAATACATTTCTGTGCCTAATGGATTAAGAAAGATGGAGCATGGACAATCCATAGGGAGAACTTAGACTATGGGGAAGAATTGAAAATTAAAACCTTGAGTGGAAAAAGAGGAAGAAGAGATGAAGGAACAATGCAGAAAAAAATCATAGGCTGAGAACTGAATGGACCTGGGGGAAGTACATTCATTGTGGTAGAGGAGAATTCTATGTAAGGAAATGAGGAAAGTACTTAGACTGTATTCAACTTTGCTCTGTTCTCTGTTCTATAACTGTAGAGCTTAGGGGTAATCTGAAGATAGCAGGGATTTTCCTCATTTATTATCAGGGCCTGTAGCAGTTTTGGGGGATTTTTTTTTTTGTGCTTCTCAGCTAAGCTGGAAAGTATGAGCCCAGTACTGCCACAGGTAATTCATACACATGCAGGTAACCCACTGGACCCCTGATTAAGCTCTGTCAAAGCTCCCATGATTTAATACTCATCTCAAAGAAGTCAGTGAATTAAGCAGATCTCAGACTTAATTACCTTGAATGATCCACAGAGGAGCTGTGGAGTCAATGAGGAATCAGGAGAGAAGCCAGGAGTTGGGGAATTTAGGCCATTTCAGTAAGAATCTTTGGAACAAATTGTTCCAGCAGCAGGACAGTATGGTGTGGGTGAGGGAGGGAGGCTGGGCTGGGGGCAGATAACAAGAAACATAAACATATTTAGAGGAACTTGACTGGAGGAGGACAGAGGAATCACACTTCAGAAAATGAGAAAATCAGAAATATCTGTTCCTATAATAGAAAATTGCCAGACAGGAGGTGAATTGAAATGCAGATGGTTCATGTTGCTGTGTAGACAGACAAGGGATCATTCTGAAAAGAATCTGTATTGTTTGCAGCCTGTATAGTGAGTTTAGTATCATCACAAATTTCTACTTTTGTGCTTGGCATCCAGTAACTTCATTTTGGTACTGCAAAAAGGTTGGTTTAAATTATGGCAGCAGCTAATTCACTTTTGGAGACTTCAGGAAATGTTGGTGGCTGCTGATGTCTTGAGTTCTTGTTGTTGTATGTATGGCATCAGTCAAAAATAACATAGGTGGTTGATGTGAGAGGTGTAAAGGAATCATTAATTATTGTAATGATTCAATAATAAAATAACGAAATTCAGCTAATCCTGTCGTAGTGTAATTATACACTGAGGGTTCATGAAGGTTGAAGTTAAATTCAACATTTTTAGAAGCTCTAAAAGAAATCTGTGAGCTTCCTTTAATGTTTGGAGGTTTTTTCACAAATACAAATTTCTTTAAGTGAATATCTTACTTTGGACTTACTCATATACCAGATATTACAAATTTTTTTTCTGTCATGGTATCCCTGCAGTTTTCTGATTGAATCCCACGTGCTGAAATTCAGCTGTGAGTTAGTTTCTTAGGTTGTACTTCCAGCTATCTGCCTTGAGACATGTTTTCTTACAAGACAGCGGCAGTGAAATAAGTTGTTGTTTTTGTCATTGATGTTATTGTTGCTATTGCAAAGTATTTTCTTTTACTTCTTGAAAATGATGGTTGTCCTGAAGAATATTGATAAAATTAATTGGACTTCAGTAACACCTCAGAACATCAGGGTAGAGTTGAACCAGAGCTGCTAGTTCAACTTCCCTTTCCCCTCATTACATCTTTATTTTCTCCCAGAGGCTGTAAAAAACTCTTGGCTCTGACCTGGATACAATAGGAGCTGTAGGATCTCAGCCCCACAGCAAAGAAATCAGATGGATTAGTTTAAAGGACTGACTGTATTAAAATAGGTACTTACTTTAATCTTCCTACATTTGATTTTTTTTCCCAAAATGTACAAGAAGAGCATTCAGAGAATTAATATTAGATGTTCCAATTACTGTGCCATGGCTTTTAGCCTCTGTGCAATGAGGTGAAAATGGTTTGTATTCACAGGTTTTTATGTAGAAAGAATAATAGCCTTGAAAATCTTAGAGTGCATTATAATTAGAAAGATCACCTGCTAGTACACCTGTTGGGTGATGGCATAATGTAATATAATTTTATGTTAATTACCTCTGTACTTTTTTCCTGCACCTGCTGCTCATAATGTCAGAACTGTACAAAGGTCCTGAGAAGTGACAATAGGAGCTGCATGTCACTGATCATCAGTTTACATGTTGCATGCCGAAGTAGATCTTGATTTAAGCATAAATAACAGAGATTTGTGTCACATTTATTTGTAAACATGAATTAAGTATTCACTCTATACCCAAATTTTGCATCCAGATGGCTTATGTCTTAGAAAAGGATATAGTGCTTTCAGGAATTTGGACATTCACTGTGTAAGATTAAAACCAAAAAAAGGATATATTTCTGTGTTGCTAAGAATGTTGATTGTGTATAGATTTTATATTTGTTTAATATTAACACATTACAAGAAATTTAGCTTTTAATTGCTGTCTGTCAGAAATCTGAACTAAAGTCATAAGTCTTCACAAGGATAAATTAATTTATTTGTAGCATCTTGTAGCAGAGGAGAAGATTATAAAATACTGTTTATATTCTCATACATGTTTGTTTCTTCAAATTCAAAATACAGTATTTACAAACATTATACTTATGAATGAGACAAGTGGCTGGCATAGGCGAGCACCCAGACATGAGAAAAAGGCAAAGCAAATCTGAACCAAAACTTTGAATTTTGGCCCTGATTAGCAATGTATGTGTGGACATGCACACATGAGCACACTCATTGTGAAGAAAAAACTCACTGACTGTTGGCAAACTCAGTCTTACTTGTGGCTTCAGACACTACTAAACCTTTTTTTTTTTAAGCCATAAGATACTGTTTCCCACTTCTGATAAAAATATATGTGCTGTATCTTTATGCTCATGAACTTAGGACAAGTGAAAAGTCCCATTTTGTGAGCTCGATTTCGAGCACTGTGTATTTCCTCGTGCATTTGATAAAAGGGAGCAGTTAAACAAAGGCTTTGTGGTAGCTGATATTGGTGTGTTTCAAAAACAGATTGGAGTGACAGTCTGCCTCCTGTGTTTCCCCTGGTCTGAGGAGGAAGTAGGTGGAAATACTGTAATTACAGCCTCCCACCCTGGGCAGGAGGGGAGAAGTGCTTCACAGTCATTCTGCAGAAGCTCCTCCTCTGGTGTGGCATTGCCTCAAAGTGTGCTGCCCAGGGCTTTAAAAGCCATAGCATGATTTAATCTCACTGTTTGAGTGTTTTATTCAAAATGAAATTTGGGAAGGCAGCACACAATCTTGTTTTGATGTGTTAAACTTATATATAAGTTACTACTGTGATAAAAACCATACGACTTTGGTATCCTTGCTTTGACATGCTTACATTCCTAGACTTGCTGTTGTCAAAAGTAATGGAGGTTTCTAACTGTCTGAAGCAATGCAGAAAGTTCAGTTCTAATACAGTTTTGTAGTTTAAAATCTCTCTGTTGAAATTACAGGGCTTGTGAGCTTAAGCCCTAATGGCTTGACAAGGATATTTGTGAGCTGTTAATTGGAATGACCATCAGCTCCTCAGAGGAAACCAATCCTCAGGATGAAGAGGCAAGGAAAAACGAGTTGTGTTTTGTGTAGAGCATTTGCCTTTGTCCCACAGTGGCACAGAAGCCAAGCCCTGTGCAGACACATCAGAATACAGCTGGAACAGCCAGCTGAGGTCAAGCCAGGCTTAGTAGGTCTGGGTCAGTGTGAGCCATGACCTGCTGGGTCTGGTGTTAAACCTGGACTGACACTGAAGCCTGAAGTCTCACCATGGGCTGGTGCTGGGCTCAGACCTGAGTTCAGACCTGCCCACCCTCCCCCAGCCAAGCCTCTCCTGTCCCAGGAAGGCACCTTTATCAGCAAGGTGGCTTTCCCAGGCTGAAACTCATCACTTGCAGTCCGGGTGTGCTGACCCCTGTGATTTCCACAGATGCAAAGCTAATGAATATAGCTGTAATCTGTTAATAGGTGACTCATTTCAAACCATGGCAAAAGTGTTTTTATTGTAGTGGGGAATACTGGGGTAAGGAAAAGTGTATGTCACAGATGAGGGGTAGAAGAAGATTGTAGCAGAAAGAGGAGTATAGACAGGATTAAAGGCACATTAAAATTCCTTAAGCAGCATACTCAGAAAGTGCTGGTAATTGTGCAAAAGCAGAGAAAATTCCCAGTGACAGATAAACCTGAAAACACACTGCAAACATAATATTTCCTGTAGCCTATTTACCAGTCAGACCCACTTTCTCCCTCTGTTCTCTTCCAGTGCCCAACATCACTGAAATGTACAATGTTTTGCAAGGTTATATGGAAAATCACTTTATTACTTCTACCTGAAAAGCTTCAAAGCAACAAACCTAACTTCTGGTTTCTATAAAAGCAAAAGGTACTAAGACAGACAAAATGTGAATAGAATTGATTTTTGTGCAATTTTCTAAGGACAAGCAGGATACATTAGCAGTCTGGAAATGTCGTGAAAGACATCAGTAAGCAATACTGGAGAATATTTAATTTAGTAAAGGGCAGTCCATGTGGATCTATGCAAAAATTATCAACTGGCAATGTAAACAAGAGCATTTAGAGAATGAAATAGCAAGTGAAAAAAGGTATTTGCCTCTTTTAAGAAAAAAGTATATTTCTAGATCTTTCAAGTTCTTTCTCAAACCATTGAAATGGTCTTTTAGAATCAGAGACTAATGGAATTTTCTGAGTTGGAAGGGACCCACGAGGATCATTGGGTGCAGCTCCTGGCCCTGCACAGGACGCTCCAAGGGTCACACCCTGTGCCTGAGAGCCTTGTCCAAAGCTTCTTGAGCTCTGTCAGCCTTGGTGCTGTGACCACTGCCCTGGGGGAGCTGTTCCACTGCCCAAACACCCTCTGGGTGAAGAACCTTTCTCTAGCGTCCAACCCAATCCTCTCCTGACTCGGCCTTGTGCTGTTTCCTCGGGTCCTGTCGCTGCCACAGGAGTGAGGGGATGGCTGTCTGTCCCTCTGCTGCACCTCATGAGGATGTTGAAGGCAGAATCCAGCACTTGCCCATGCTAAACTCCATATGGGTGGTGATTGCTCCTCTCTTAATTCATTGAGGTCTCTCTGCCCTTGAAGGAGTCAACAGCTCCTCACAGTTTATTATCATCACATTGGGAGGAACTGTCAGCTCCCTTGAGGGAGACTAGACAACAAGTTAAAGCAGTGAATATGTTTATAAATAACATCCTGCAACAGTCTGCAAAGTCACCATCTCAATAGTGAAGGAGTTCTAGGTAGGCTTAGAAATGTTAGATTTGCTGGTTTGGGGAGGAAGGAGTAGAATAGAATGTATTGAGTATTAATACCAGCATTCTTTAATTTCATTTATAGCTCACTTGGAAGTTTTTATTACTTTTTAGCTAATATCTTGTGGCAAAGTTGCACCAAAGAAGAGAAAGTTAGGTAATCAAGTAAGAGAGAATGACCATGTGGGTATGTCCTCCTTTGAATATGTATTGTTAAAAATTTTTGTTTGCTTCTGTGGTTAATTATACGCCAATAGATGTGAAGAAATACCATAACTTTGGGCATCTTAACAAAGAAAAGACCTTGATGTCCAGGACTTTCATCTTTTCAAGTATATTAAGTGTAATAGCTACTCTTGATATATTTATTTCATAACAAGGGAGTATCATGTGAATAAGTACAAAGAAATTACACCATATGGAAGTCAGTCCTGCTATTTGAGCTGTGGTGGCAAGAGCTGAGTCTTACAGTGTAGCACCTTGGAAATTGGTTTTCCTTTACTTTAGAGAAAAGATGTGTGGAAAGTGAACTGATTTCACAGCTGTAGCTATGTCATAAGGAAATGGTCACAGGTGCTATAGAAGGAGATTATGCTGTAAATAATCAAGCCAGAATGTTCTTGTAGAAATACTCCTTATATAAATTTGCTGGTTTTGCATATAACCTATATATAATATCAAGTGTACATGGAAATACTCAAGTTAGGATAATTTTTGGTCTCCAGGTGGAGCACCCCAGAGGAAGGTGTCAGACTTGACACTCATAATAAAAAAAACCCAAAAAAACTACAAAACAGGATATTAAATATATTATACACAGTTCTGTGTTTTTCCTGGAACCTGTGGCAACCAGCAAACTGCATTCTTTGTATTGCAAATTTTACAGTTGGTTAAAACATGGATCAAAACCCCCAGTTCTAGCACTGGAATAATGTGATGAGCACAGAATGAAAGAGGTCCAATATCAACCTTTAGAGTTCCTGAAAATGCCAAAGATGGTCAAGTTTCTTTACATAGATGTACAGGAGGGGTCCTGGAGGGGTGACACATCTTGTCCAAAGTCAAAGAATGCATCAGAAGTAATTTTAGGAAAAGAATTCACTGATTCACTCCCTATTCAATATTTTTTAAAAGTGTATATTGATGTAAGAAACCAATAGTCACTATTAGAAACCAACTTCTCTAGTCACTGTTAATTCCTCAAAAAAAGTAATTGCCAATGTTCTTAGAAAACTGAGAGACAAATGATTAATTCCTGCTTTGGGGTGTGATGTGTGCTGGATTAACTGAAAGATTTAGTTGACTAATGGTTGGGTAAATCTGGATATACACTCTTAAGATCATAACACTGCTACAAATCTGAGAATCCTCTGTATGTGTAATAATATGGAAGCTAATTTTTCATCTTGCCCTAATGCCTCATTCATAGTTTCAGTGAACTTGGATCCAGATTTAATGTGAAAAGTCGCTTGCAATCATGTGAAATTAAGAAATTGCAATTACAATGTGAATATTTTCTTGGAAGGACTAAATGAGTGGATTATCTACTTATCCCTTATTTAATAATACCTAAATTAAATAGTCCTAAGGAAATAGAGGATTAACAAATAAGAAGTATAATACACAGCAAGCAGTCTAGCTGAAGAAAGACTATATAATCTAAAATATCCTCAAATCCACTGAAGCAAATTTAGCAGGGAGACTGAATTACTTTGGACATGTGCGTGCTTACAGTGGTCCATTTGGGTCAGGGCTAAAGTTCAGGAAGGATAGAAAGGGAGTCTCAGACTGCCTTTCCCTTCTTTACCTATCCAGTCCATGAGTGGAGGACTCCAGCTGTGAATGGACATAATCCTCTTAAGAGTAAAAAATCTAAATATTTGTGTAAAAACAAGCAAACAAATGTAGCACGACAGCACACAGATAGACTGGGGAGCTTCCTCCTTTTGTTTGTGCATCTCTGTGAGTCATCCTGCAGTTTGCTCTCCCTGAGGTCAGCTGGAAGAACTTCTGTTGACTTCAGTGTGTCTAGGACCACAGTTCACCAATACAAATTTTTTTCTTTTTTTATTTTATCCCAAAATCACATATTTCCAAGGAATACATTTGAAGATGGATCTATTTTATATGGAACTATATTCAAAACTGTTGATATTTCTGCTTGAAAGTTGCAATCAATTTCTGTCTCAATAATTCTGTCTCACACATGAAGGGCCCAGGTTTCCATTCCCAGCTCCTTGATGCCTTCTCTCTGTCTAAACCAGAGTTTCCTCTCTGTTTTTTTCCAGGTCTGGAGTTGGTGTGACAGGTTCTAGGCAGACTTTGTTTTATGCAGAAGTAAATGACCAGATGAGAACCAGTGGAGGAGGTGGCCAGCCTGAAGAAGGAGAGCTGATAGAAGTTGTGGAAATTCCTTTAGGAGAATCCATGAAGTTTGCTTATGATGAGACTTTCCCGAAGACAATGGGTGTCATCTTCAGCTTCATGTGGTTCCACAACAACATAGCACCTAAACTACCCAAAAAGTAAAGCACCATGATTTTAAGGAAGGCTTTTCTGCTGGTGCTGGGCCTGCAGAAAGCTGCAAATCTGCCTGCCTCAATCAACTCAACTTCTCACAGGACAAAGTTTTCTTTAAATAAACTTAAAAGTATAATCTGAATTAAAATCTTCACACAATTTCCATTATTAGCAAAACACTAACTGGAATCGCTGGGACCAGGATTTGCCTTGGAGAGGCAAATGTTGATTTTTGTGCAGTTAATTGAATGTGTCCAGATCTCCTTTCTCACAGCACTGTTTTGAGGAGCTGCCCAAGCCCTCAGCACAGCTGCCCCAGGAGCCTCTCACCGTGTCTGTACATACTGGCAATGTGTATTCATTGTCAGTTTTGATATTTTTTTGAAGAAAGCAGCAAACCTTAATAGTCACAGATACCTTAACAAGGTTCCTGAGTTCAGCACAGCTTTCAGGGAGCAGCTTTCTCTGTGTGTGTGGCTCCTGTGCAGAGGAGGCCTTTGCATTTCTGAACATGCAAACCTTTATTTCATAAGCAAACAGTAAATCTGGAAATCCTGCTAACGTGTCACTCTGACAGTGCAGCAGCTGTAAGGGGATGTGCTCCTGTTTGTTCCCATCACAATGCTGGGCAGCAGTGATGGTGATGGAGGGGTGAAGGATGGGGGCTTCTGCTGGAACACATGCTGCTTTGTTTGCTTTATGGGCAATAGTTGATAAATCAGATCGAACTTTGTCCCCTAGAGCAGGACCAGAGAGGCCGAATGCTTTTAATTTGACAATGAGGTGATTACCACAAGGGATTGCTCTGAGGTTGCTGTGGTCTCAATTTCCTTACCACCAAATGGGAGGAATGGGACTTACCCCTCAGATAACACTTCTTGGAATCTAATGATTGGAAGTGCTTTATTGTGATTTTATCATTTGTGCAGTTTACATGAAAGCCTGTGCAACCTGCACAGACATCCTGAGGAATGGCTTTTTAAATCAACATCTTGATTTAATAATTTGATTTAATTTGATTTAATAAAGTGGTCTAATTAGAACATATAGTACTTGTTCTATCAGTGCAGTTTGGATGTGGAGTGTTTGTCGTGTGAAACTGTTAAGAGCATGAATGAAACAGAATGAAGTCTGGCAATTTAATTATGCACTGGGTTATGTTATTCACTGACTTAAGCAACATGCCCACATTATAAATGCCTCCAGGAGTACTGAGGTGCTAAGTGTGTTTAGAAGAGAACTGCAAATATGCAAACTCGAACTTAACAGCTGAAATAAATGCAGCAGAGGTGTCTGATGGTGTCCAGTGGCTGATTTTAAATCACTGCTTATCTCAATAGATGTATAAATAAAAAAGTTTTTTTTAAAAAGGGTATTTAGAATTGCTGCTTGCTGGTTCTCCTCCTGATAGGGAGGAAAGGTCCTTGGAAAGCCACTGAAGAAGAAGCAGCCTCTGCCTGTGGAGTCAGGCTATTTGTGGAAGTTCAGACACAGCTGTGTTGAGCTGGGCCTGGTCCATGGTGAGTCAAGGGCTGAGTTATTGTGAGAAGCAAATAAATTCTGTCTGTCTGATGTATTTACATTGGAAGGTGTTTCAAGGTGGGGTCTCCACTGCTCTGTCTAGTACAGTGTGTCCTGATTGCTGCTGAGGCTTTATGAACTACTACAGTCCATAGAATAAATAATGCCTTTTATTCCAGGCATAAGTTTCTGTTTTATTCCACCAGAATTGCTGGTCACACAGTAGCTTGTATGCATACATGTCAAAAGTCTTTTTTCTGTATAATGCAGAAATTGGGAAAAATAAAATATTTTGCCCCTCTAAGGCGCTGTGACTGTTCCTCAATGTACCAAACCTCCCTGGGGCAGTACCAGGCTTGCCAAAACCTGGCCCCAGGTCCTGCTCCTTCCCAGGGGTGGGGTGAGAAGTGGAGCTCACCCTGTGGGAAGAAGGGAACACGTGGCAGTGTGGAGGAAGCCACAGGAGTGGCAGGGTGGCATCAGTGCTCTGCTTGCTCTCAGGTGACCCCACCAACACAACCTGCAGGCTGCAGAGTGTTTTAAGCAGTTGAAACTCGTGGATAATAGTGACGGAGGGCAGTGGCATGAGCTGGGCATTCCCTCAGCATCCTCCTGATGCAGGCAGCCAGACAAGAAGCATCCCCAGCTCCCAGTCTGCTCCTCCAGGGCTCTGCTGGGCACACACCCACAAACTCCTGGGGGGCTGCAGTGCTGTGAAACCTTTACACTCCCAGGGATGCTGGACTCCATCCCTGTGCTCTGCCTCACCATCCGTGCATTGTGCAATTCTCAAACACACAAAACAGTCACCAGATTACATCCATTTTCTGCCACAGTTTGGGAATTTTCCACAGAAACATCAGTGCTGAAAGCTGTGCATAAAGCAATGGGGGATCTGGAGTTTGAATCTGCAATATTAAATATAAATGTGTCTTCCACCTCTTACTTTTTCCACGTCAGTTTTGGTGGGAGATTTTATAAGCAATTATAAAGGTTTGAAAATGTGGGACAAAGGGCTTGGCCTTGTTAGGTTTTTTTTTCAATACAGTAGATGAATCATATTTATAAAAATAAAACCAGAACAATTCAGATGTCATTTAACTCATCTGGGCTCATTTCAAAGATCCTAATTAGAGCAAATCCAATATACATTGGCCAAGGCGGGCAGGGAGAAAGTTCTTCTAATGGAATCTCACAATCACATCTGCGTCTTTGATGCATCCTTTGGATGTGCCACCACACATACATCCATGGAGGGTGGACAGCTAGCATAAAGCAGGGTCCCCATTTGCTGCTAATGAATTCTGGCTCCAGCCTGCAGAACTCTGAGCTGATCTCATCCCACCATCCCCCTGAGATCAGCATCTTTTATTGAGTACAATTGAGTGGTCCACATTTATAACACGAGTCTTAGAATCTCTGCTGTCTTTACGAAGTGACTTTGAGATGCAGAAATAATCTAATGAACCCGAAGTTATGACTCAGACTTCTAATGAAGCCTGGAATGATAAAATCTTCAATGCAGTGTCGCTGTCGGGCTCACTATTGGATGGCAGAAGAGAAGGCACCAGCACCTTGCAAATACATGGATGTAGTCTGGTGCTGCTCTCTGTGACCCTATTTGTGAAGTGGCTGCAAGCCCTGAGCTGCTCCCGGCTCTCACGAGCAGAGATGTGATTAAAACGCCTTCTCTAAAAGCCTGTCAGTGTAAACAAGCGAGCTGAATCGCCCCGTGGGGTGCGGGATTCCCTGGGGAATGCGGGGATGCTCCGCCGCCCGCTCCCTTTCCCTCTCCCCCTCCCTGATCTCCATCCCTGCCCCGGCCACAACAGCGGCGCTCCCGGCTCCCCGCAGGCCCGGCCCGGGGCCAGGCCAAGGACAAGCGAGATGATTGCTCCTGAAATACACGTGCCGACCCGCTGGACAAATAGGATTTTTGCTAAATTAGGACAATTGCCGAGCACGCTCCATCCCCTGGCCGGGGCTCTATACATAGATGAAAGGCACACCCAGTTGTGCAATCTGTTGCAATGGCACACCTGGTGCTGTCTGCAAGTCTATTCACAACCGTCAGCAGGTGCGACGTGGCCTTTGTGGCCATAAAAGTCTGTCTGGGCCGCCCCTGCTGCGCTCCCTGCCCGCGCTCTGCCAGGGGAGGCTGTCACAGATTAATGCGCTTGTTTGAAGCCGCTGGGAGCCACAGCCTGAAGCTTGCACAGGCTTCAGGGGGATCAGAGAGAAGCCTGTGCACACAGGAGGGATTTGCAGCTCCTGTCTTGGTGGCTATGCCTGGTGGAGGTAACAGGCAGGGCAGTGCTGCTGCCTGAGAGGGGACAGGGGACGAGAGCAACCTGCCCCATCATGGCAGGGGGGTTGGAATCAGATGATCTTTAAGGTCTCTCCCAAGACAGTGATTCTAGGATACAGCAGGTTCCTGTTTCTGCAGCCCCAGGGATGCTGCCCAATGACTCTGGCATCAGCTACCAATGATTTTCAAGCCCTGTTTGGGCTCAGCCTCTCCAAAAAGGGATTTGCTTGCTTTGCTTTGGGATGCTGCATCTCGCACAGCACAGCATTAAGGTGGAGCTCCAAGACCTCAGCCCCACACAGCACAGCATTAAGAGACCTCAACCTCACTCCATTGACTTTCATTATAGGAAGGATGCCATGGACTTTGGAGTAGCTTTTCAGCAGGAGTTTTCATTCCCATTGGGTCATGCAGGATTTTGCTTGATACCAACAAAAAAAAGGGGATGCTCAAATCCTACCCTGCTACAAAAGGTACTTCTCAATTTGTCTAATCCTTCAGAGCCACTCTCACATTTTAATTGGCAATGCATTTTTACAAGGACTCAAATGCTCCCGAGATGAATCATGAGGGAAGAGAGGAAGAATTCATAGCAGCTAAATGGCCCAGATTTGTGGTGCTTGGAGCTCTCTGGCCTGCCTCAGGACTGGCTTCAGTGCATTTCTCGTAATTGGAAATACAATCAGATCCATATTAAACCCTGCCAACCATGGCCTGTATTGCTCTGCTGCTGAAGTGCTCAATATCCTGTACTGGCTTACTCTCTAATAAAACATTCAAAGCAGTGACGCTCAGAGAAACCCCTTTTGGACCCTTGGTTACGAGGAAAAGGGGCTGGGAATGGGCAATGTGGGAATGTCTGTCAGCCACCATCATTAACAGTGGCCCTCGTGCCCCAGCTTCGTTAACAGAAAAATCCCTGGGCTCCTCCTGTGCCCACCTGTGTGTCAATTCTCGGGGTATGGGTTGATGGGTAGAGCATTCAACAGTGAGAAAAGCATGATTTGATCCTTTTATGACAGCAAAATGTTGCTGTGTGGGGGAAGCCCCTGGGGCTGAAGCTGTGTGAGAGACTGACTCCTCCAAATGATGCCATCTCGTGCATGTCCATCATGCTGTGAACACAGCCTGGATTTAACTCTGTTTCCTGGGACTTGTGGAGAGGGACTTGGGGGAAAACAAAACAAAACAGGTCAGTTTGTTAATTCCCTGACAATAAGCCCAGAGGGACATCTCACCTGGTCCTAGGTGCCATGGAAACACCTGATGAGCCTTGCCCCAGTGCTTTGGGGTGTCTGGCACAGCACTGGCCCCACCCAGCCCTTTCCAAAGTCCTCAGCAGGTGACGGTGGGCACGGATGGTTCTGTGCCCTGTGCCCTGTGCTTTGTGCTCTGTCTGTGGCCACCACCTCCAAAACCACCCCAGGGGCTGGGGCAGGGCCAGGGCCATGAGAATCGCTGTGCTCCAGCCTGCTGGTCCCCTCCAGCTCTCCTGGGGCTAGGGATGGGGACAGGCTTTGGGCCCAGGGTCACCAATGTGGTTTGGTCACCAATCCAACGTGTCTGGCCGGAGCTGGTGAGTAAAAGGTGAGTAGAAGGTGCCTCCATCTCCTGCCCAGCGTGTGGGTCCCTCCGGAGTCCTGTCTCGTTTCGTGGGGAGGGGGTGTTGGGGAAACACTTGCTCGTGCAGCAATCGCTAAAATAACTGTTCAAGGCACAATCACGCTCTTGAGAGTGCTAGAAACAATTTAAGAAATGTTCTTGGGGCGAGCGGCGGGCGCTGTGCAAACAGCGCGGCGGGGCTGGTGCGAGGGGCCCGCCCGGCCCTCAGGAATGCGCTCGCAGCAGCGATAACCCACACGCTCCTGCTGTAACCTCCTTCCTTTGGTCCTTCACGCTCCCCCCGCTCCCACCCTGGCGTTTGGAGGGTCTCCTCTTGCAGTAAAATCAGGGAAACAAAACCAGAGTTTGTGCCACACTTTCTCCAGCATCCCTTTTCTAGTCACTATTAACGCAAAAGACTTTGGGGAGACTTCAGCACCCCCCATGCGTCTCCCCAGAGGCAGAACCTGGGGTTTGCTGCTCCACACATTCCCATTTTGAGCAGGCTCTCAGTGAGAGCTCGCTGGCCTGGCTGGGTTTGTGCCACAGCCCGAGTGCTGCTGACCCTGGAGCTGCAGAAGGGATGCAGAGGCTTGAGTTACAGCCATCCATCAGCTGCTCATCCACTTGCCAGCCCCACTGCTCTCTGCCATCAATCATGTGCGAGCCCCAGGGTGAGTTTGCAGCCTGGTTGTTCCTACTGTGGCAGCTTAGCAGGGTGTCAGCAGCACGGGGAGCCCCGAGCCTGCAGGGTCTGAATGCAGCCACAGAGCTGGGACCTTCCACATCCACAGCAAACCTCCTGGGTCTTCAGGAATGGCATCAGGATCTGTCCTGTCTCTTCCTATCATGGCTGGGGTAGCATCAGGGCAAAGCAGCCAAGATCACATTCAAGGTTTATGCTTAGTCATGGAAGTGCTTCAGAAAACCCCATTTGCTGGAGTGAGCAACCTTTTGTCTGATATTTATGCAGTATCTGTAAAGAGCAGGGAGAGAGGTTTGCAACAGGCTGCCAGGAAAATAGGGAACAGGGTTAGGCTGGTGCAGGGTGTGTATGAAAATTGCACAGCCTCAGGCTGACCTCCAAAGCAGTCACAACCCTTTACATCCCTGACCAGCTGATTTTGTAAAGGTGGAGACTGTCCCATCTGCAGCAGCAGCATCATTTTGGGCTGCCCAGAGCTGGAGCAGGACATGGCCAAGCCAGGTACCAGCTTTGTACTCAATGTTCTCACCTGCTACATCTTCCCAGTCATGCTGCCAGCTTTATTTTTCCAAATGGCTTTGTTTTACCACTAATGTCTTTGTTCAAGGTAATTTTTTTACTGCTATTTTTTATTTGTTTTATTGCTCCTCCACACAACCTGATCCCAGCCTCTCAGACGAGCACAGTCAAAATCACACCAATACATCACCATAATCAGATCTGATTGCAGGGGCTCTCTGGGAGCCAAGGCACTGAGGGAAGGCTAACAGGCTTATTGATCACAACAGAGCAGCAGGATTTAGTTCCTAGGTGGACTCTAACATGTCCATTTGTTTTTTCTCACTGGCAAAAGCAATGTGTAAATATTCTGCTGTTAATGATAGGTTTGTTCCTGGTTAATAAATGGGGAAACAAAAAGATCTAAGTGAATGTCTTACCTTCTAAAGCCTGATCCTAATGCCCTGTCCTTTTTCTATCAATCAAGGCTGATTGGTAAAGCTTTTTAATTCAAGTCTCTAAGCAGGATGATCAGCATTTACTTAGCTAGTGTTGATTTCCACTTGACCAGGCTGCTCTGGAGAAAGGTATCACCTCATGGTGCAAACCCTCTTACAAGGGATAAAGAAACTGAGACCACGTCCCTCCTCCTGGTTAACGAGCAGCTCTGGGTGTGGGTCAGGGCCTGGGGGTCCCCAGGGGCTGGGCAGGCTCCCAGTGAGGACTGTGGCTCCGAGGGCAGAGCACAGGGCAGCTCCTGTGGCCCCAGCCCAGCTGTGGGTGCTGGCTCATGGCAGCCCAGCCCCAGCCCTCCCTTCCCAAAGCCTGGCTCCAGGCACGGTGCGTGGCCTGGGACTGAGTCCCAGAGCTGCTGCAATGTAAAACAAACCTGGCAGCAGGAGCCTGCAGCCCCTGGCACATCCCCCCTGGCTATTTTTAGCTGCTTTTCCAGAGAAACAAGGCTTATGCAACCTGCCTGTGAGAGCAAGGGCTTTGGCTGCTGCTCACCACGGCACCTCCACCTCTTGGATGGGATGGTTGCTCCAGGATGAGTTTAACAATGCCACTGGAGAGGGCAAGCCCATGGAGTTGCAGCACAAGCATCCCACAGAGCTGGACCATGAGCTCTGCCACCCACAGGGTGATGAATTTCTCCCAGTGTTTCTTCTGTCACCTGTACCTGAGCACCCAGCCTGGGCTGTCTGGCAAGCAGAGAGGGGAGATGGAAACATGAAATGCAACTAGGCTGACATTTAACAAAATTACTAATTTTTGTGAACTTGTTTGCTTACAAAACATGTTTTTCTGTAAAGTCCTATTTCTGAACAAGATGGGAGAGGGTTGGAGCTGAGAGTGGTGGTTTGGGATTGCAGGGCTGGTGCTCCCAGGGCTGGTTTTGCCTCACTGGCTTCGTAAAGCACATCCAGGATGTGCATAGAGCACTGCAGAATTTACACAGAGCATTTACACTTGATACAAAAAAAGAGGAACTTTTTTCCCTCAGGTACTATATTTAGATATTTTTTGTGTAATAAAACTTTGGTTGTCTCTTCAAGAAAAGCAGAAACTGCTGAATCCCTGGGAGCAGGGGAGTCTGGAGCAAGGCAGGACCACTCTAAATGTTTCAGGGGGCTCAGGACCCATCTCCAGCCAAGATTTCCATGGCATGAGGAAGCCTTCAGTTCTTTGGAAAAGCTCACAAGACTGTTTGGGCAGTAGTCTGATGAATTTTGACATATCCTACTGCTACAGCCATGCTCCAGCTGCAGATATCCATCCTATTGTAGTTCAAAACAAAACCAAAGATCTTGTCTGCAGGACAGCAATCAAAGGCAGCTTGGGTCATTTCATAGCCCCTCTTGTTTTGCCAGCCAAGAGCACACACTGCCATGAAACTCCAGACTGAGCCATAGGGGTGACACAGGGGAGTTAACAGGAGCCATCTGTGCAGGTTATGAACTGTTTCCTTCCCTTTAACCAGTTTTGGGCCAGCTGGGTCATTCTGAGGTACAAGGAGCAGTGCCTGCCTCTTTGTGCCACCTGGAGATGTCAGATCCCATGCAGCAGCATCCAATACAGAGCAGCTCAAGAGTATTTCAGGTCATTATGCAGTGCTCAGCCCTCCCACCAGCCCCTTGTATGCAGGTCATGGGGGCTCTAGATCAAACAAATCCTTCTAAAATTTTGGACAAGTGAATGCCAGACAATAAAAATGTTAGACAATTGTTCTAAGCCTGTGTGTACACTGACATTCCACTGATACAAACCACATTATTAAGCATAGACAGAGTATTGCACTAATGCTATAAAACCAACCTGAGTTTGAGTACTCAGAAAGCTGCTTATCTGCTCCTTTGGACTAAGAAGACTCAATGCCTTTCAGTTATTAAAAGGGCTGAATTATGTCTCAGTCTAAACTTGGAAGTCAGAGAAGCCCCAGACCTCTCCAAGACCTCTGAAGGAAGTAAAGCCCTTTAAACCCCAGCTCAGCTTTTCAGAGAGAGCATTTGACTCCAGGAGGGATCCCTTGTTTGTTTGTTTGTTTGCTTGTTTGCTTGCTTGCTTGCTTGTTTGTCTCCAGCCAAGCTTATTCTCAAGGAATTTGCACTGACACCCTTTATGAACTTGGGCTTTTCCAGAGCCTCCAGGAAGGTCCCATTCCAAAGGATTGTGCCCTCCCAGTTGAGGACAGATGGATGTGCAGGGAGCAGCTCAGCACCAACCCCATGCTTGTGTCCATTTGACTCCCTCCCATCATCAAGCCACCAAACAGCCTTTTACAAAGGACATTGTTTTCACCAGAAAATTTGGAGACTGGGAGGCTCAATGTCCAACCTAATGACCATCCTAGCAGCCCTGTAATCTTAGAGGTCCCTGCATCAAAGGCAATCCTTCCACTGGCAAGCTGTGAAGGCTTTGTAAATCCAGTGTGTGTTTGTGGAACACCAGCCCTGGGTAACAGCCAAGGTCCTGAAGGTTAAGGGATGATATGGAAATACAGCAGACCTCAAGGATACTGGATATATTTTCTATTTTCAGATTTATGTGCCTGTCCTGGCATGTGTTTTTCGTCATGTGTACAGCATGAGCCCTGTATTTGACACTTTAAATCGAGGAACAAAGGACTGTAACTGTAGAGGGGACTAAATTGAATTGAATTAATTTGTTTATCCTGCAAATCAACATCTGCTCAGACCTATTTCTTTCAACTCTGAAGTTGTCATAATGGAATATTTTGCCTTCTGCTCAGTCTAATTATAGATGCACAAGCCAAAAGCTCTTAATTTTGCTCACAGCCATCAGTAGGAGCTTTTCTGCCTCACAGATAAATGAAGGCTCTTTCTCAGGAAGGTGTTTTCCCCAGTGAGTTGTATGTTGGTACCTGTCTAAGGGGATGGTTTTGCTCTGAATTCATTGGAAAGCTTCTTTTCAGCACTGATGAAAACCATTACAAGATCCCAAGTGATCAGGTCTGCTCAAGCAGGGATGGGAGGAAAGTTCTCAGAGGCACACACCTCTGTCATCATCACTCTGCAGTGCCCAGGAGATGAACTTGTGCCACTGTACAAACGGAGCACCCCCTACACCTGAAGGCCCAGAAAGGATCATAACTCCAGAAACATCCAGCACAAAAACCTTTCCTCCACCCTCATATCATCACAGAACCTAGAGTGGTTTGTGTTGGAAGGGACCTTCATGATCACCCAGCTCCAAGCCCCCTGCCATGGACAGGGACACCTTCCACTAGATCAGGCTGCTCCTAACAGCCTGATCCAACCTGGCCTTCAACACTTACAGGAATGTGCCATCCAGGGATTTCTTGGCAGCCTGTGCCAATGCCTCACCACTCTCACAGTGAAGAATATGCCAGGGAGGCTCCTGCAAGATGGAGGTGTCCCATGGGGCTGGTGAATGCCCCCAGCCCAGCACAGACAGGGCCACAGGTTCAGTGGCATCAACTCAGTCAGGTGCAGACTTGTCCCCACACCTTTGCTGCAGCAAGTGTGTGACCTTACCAACCACAGTGGCATTTCTGATCACCTCAGACTATACAGAACCTTTCTGTGCCACCTCCTAAAGAAGCCCAGGTGCCCCATGCTGTGATGATAGAGAAGTGTGGTTTAATCTTTCAGGTTTCATCAATTTTCTAAGAAATATGAGGCATCCCCACTTCAAAAGGTCTCTGAAAGCAGAGGGGAATTTTCAGCTGCTCGTTGATGGAAATTACATGGTTTTATTTGCCAAATCAGGGCTAAACCAGGTTGGATGCAAATAAATACAGCTCTGTTGTTTCCAGAGAAGGATCTCTGTTGACTTACCCTACACAGAGAGATAGAATGGCTTTTCTTTGCCTTGATTGTTTTGGCACAGCTCCGTCTGCAACAGCTTACTGAGAACTGTCAACACCAAAATCCAGATCTGCTATCGAGTAAAATGAGCACTTGCTGCATTTCCAGGCCTTCTGACCACAGACCCTACCAGAAAAAGGACATAGGGATAGAAATGTGAAGAGAAACCACTCTTCCCTCCCTCCAGAGCTGTACCTGTCTCTGAGCTCCCTACAGGATGTTTTCTGGTCAGGAAAAGGTCTCCAGCATCTGTCAGTGGCTGCTCCCAGTGCAGTCCTGCCCTAAGGCTGCTCAAGATGCTCAAGATGTTGTCTGCCTGCCTGCTGCTGCTGCTGCTTATCAGCAGCCCTGGCTCGAGGCTACCCCAGCAGTGCATGGCCATTGTTTCCTCTGTAGAATTGCAGAGCTGGGTACACCAAGAAGCTTTTTCCAGCGTTTCATATTCTCAGCTGGAGATTGCAAAGTAATTAGCTCCCCTATCTGAAGTTATCTTCAGCACAACTGGGGCTTCTTTAAGTAAGGCTCATTTAAAAAGAGCATCATTACCCATTACCCTCACACAGTTTAGAGTTTTTTCAGAGAGGCTTGAGGAGGTGAAGAGTTTTTGCCCTTAAGTCACAGATTTGAGTGCTTTTTTCTCCTTTAGAAATATGGCCTGGAAAACACAGTTGCCAAAAGCAATCCCAGTGTAGGATCTGTATTGGCTTCCACAGAGGAGGGGTCAGGATGGATGTTTGACTCCTCTCCATGTGCCTGCAGCACCTTCCTTACCTGCTGTCTCTGGATCCTCTGTCAGAGTGGTTGCCTCAGAGGTTTCATCCCTGGATATGATACATTGGACCAGAATTTATGGCAAAAGTTTGCCATTTAAATATAAAGATAATAAATTTTAAAAAGTCCCCTGAAAATCAGCCTACCCATTTATACCAGGTAGCCCAATTGCAGGTTATCCTCCAGAATCCTTGGAAAGGCACAAGACTCTGAAAGCAAATGCAGGAGTTGTCCAGATCCTGTAAAATGCAGAATAGGCAGCTGGGGGGCACTTAGTGCTGTAGTTAACAATACAGCAGACTCTGCCTGGTAAATGGGCACAAGAGACCCAGGACAAAGGGACATGGCAATCCTCCTTGTTCCTCCAGACACTGGAAAATGCATTTCTCTGACCAGTGCCTGGGTGGTCTGTTCAGTTGGATTTTAAGTTGTAATGAACAAAGATAAAAGGTATGAAGTTGAGCAGGAATGTGCCTGGTGAAACCCTGGCCTATGCCAGAAAATCCACAAGTTTTTGCAGGGCCAGGATTTGACACTGTGCCAGCTGGCCTGTGTCTGTACTCCTGTGCTAGGAGAGTGGCAGTGGCTGGATGGAACCGCTGTGCCCCAAATATCTGCAGGACCTTCTCTGCAAGTGGCACAGGCTTTCTCCAAGCTGAAAGCCTGAGGTAACACTGAATCAGTATCCTGCCCCAGAGACTGAGCAGGAATTTGGAGCACTTGAGTAGTCCATCCCCAAAGAATTTTTTCCAGGTCTGACTCTGCTCCTGGTGCATGCTGAGACAGGACTGTGTGAATTTGTAATCAGGGCTGTAGACATGATTTAAGGCCCTATAATATGTATCTCACTATCACATCACAATGCTTTGAATTGAGGAGCTCCAAGTATTGTGCTTTCATGCATGCAACCTGCATCTCAGATAACTCACACCACTGTAAAATAACTGTCCTTTCAAACAAGTCCTTGGCTAATCTGCAGCCTCAGATAACCCAGGGGTCATCCCAGAGTATCAGTTATGTGTGTGGGACCATGGGGACAGCATGGCAAGTATCCACTCCCCTTCTTCCTCAAAGCCCCCACCATCCCTTCCTGCTCCCACCTCCTTCCCACAAAATGCCAGGATTCCTGCAGTCCCCATCTCCCTTTGGTGTGCAGCAGATGTGAGGTGTGACAACAGAGCCAACAGCATCTCAAGATGCTCACAGCTACCTCCTGGTCCAGTTTTGTTTCTGCATGTAGCTGGTGCTGAGCATGGACCATTCCAGGGGCTCCAAGGGACGGTCAGTGGGGTGGCAGCCTGCAACTGCCTGCAGCTCAATAGGGAGGGTGGGAAGATGGAAAAGTCACAGGCTGGACCCCAAAACTGTGCTGAAAAACAAAATAACTAATTCTTTCTCTATTGCTTGTGTTGCCTTCTCAGAGATAACTCTGTCCAGATGATCTCCCTGAGTATTTTTTTTTTCTTATTTCCATTCAGAGTGCAGACAGTGGAGCCTTCTTGATGCAAATTTCCACTCCAGCCTACAGAAGCTTGGCAGAGAAACTGAGCATTTACAGGGATGCTTGCTGCAGCCAGGAGCCTAAAATTAGACTTTTAATGCCACTGCCAGCACCTGAGAGGTGACCTGGTTTTCAGAAGTGGGGGGAAATGTCAAAGCCTGGTCCATGTATGGCTCAATGCTCCATGACAGCAGCTGAGTCTGCAGCTGCTCCAGATCAGCTGCTTGAAGCCTGGTCTGTGGCAGTCAGGTCTGCAGCACAGAAAACCCAACTGCCCTCTCCTTGGGGGACCTGCCTGCAGAGCTGTGTCATCTGTGGCAAATTTATTCACCCACCTTGCCTCCCCCAACCCCTTCACACTCACAGAAATGTCTGATCATCCCTTTCAAGTTCTGCTGTTGGACAATATGGAGCATAGGTTCATTCTGCTGACGAGGTAATGGCATCATGTATTTGCAAACATCAGCTCATGGGCATTTCCCAGGCTATGGGGTCTATTCAAAACCATAAAATGTATATTCCAAATGAGCCAAGGAATAGCTCCCTGCCCAGCAGCAGTGATGCTGCTGGGTGTACACAAGGCCAGCCAGCTTTGGCAAGACAGTGTCACATAAAACCTCTTTTAAAATGAAACCTGTGTGTGTATCAACTCCCTTGCACGTGCTGCATCTTGGGGCCTATGTTTGTTTTTGACCAAGGTCATCGCATGAATTATATCCTCATTGCAGGGTTTGTTAGAAAGGTCTTTGAAAGCAGATGGGATTGTGAAACACTCCTTTACTACACCTAATGCATTGCAAATAGCAGTGAAAAAACTGACAGCAGGCTGGAATGCTGAGAAAATAGCTTTGCTAAACTAAAGTGTTTAAAATAAACTTTAATGTTATTGATTTTAACCCATGTTGGGAAGCTGAAGCAAGGAACATTCTTTCTAGTGTAAATGAGTTCAGCTTCAAGTCTCTGTAAAATTGAAAAAAGCCACAACACAGGGAGTAAAAATTAATCTGTGAAAAACTGGAGATGTGTGAGCACGTCAGGAGAAAATAAACACAGGGTGGGCATCCCTTAACACTTGCTCTGCTTTTATTATTTTCTTTCACCAAGAAATATGAACATCCTAGCTAATGCTATGTGCTCCAGCTGGATGAGGGATGCAGGCAGCCAAACCTACAATCCACTGTCCTTTGGGCAGGGGGAGTTCATGTAAAGGTTGTGCCAGGCAGAACCAAAGGGCCTCTCCTGGAAGTGAGCCAGGAGCCTTCCAGAAAACATGTTTTAGGAGACATCTCATTTGCTTTCCATTACAAAGCCACCTCCATGTCTTTGGAAGCTCCTGTAAGTGCCATAGGGAGATGGTGTTCCATGGCTCAGGCACTGAATCTGAGCTGGCACAAGCATGTTCATCACCAGGGAAGGGCAGTGGGGAAGGGGGGATGCTGAGATCACATGAAATTTTCTATTCAAGCTGTGAAATGAGAAATCAGCACTTTCTGGCCTTCATCTCCTCCCATCTCACCCCCATCTCGTTGGGGATGTGGGAGTTGCCTTTGCACCACTGCAAAGAGGGAGGAACAGCAGTGACAACCTCAGTGGGTGTGTGAGGTAAGTAAGTGTGGGGGTGAGGCTCAGACCGAGCAGTGCCGGGGGTTCCCCAGCCCAGGGACAGCCCTGGGGCCCGGCGGGTCCAGCCAGAACCAGGCAAGCAGGGGGCAGTGCTGGGAGCAGCCAAGGGACGGTCAAATGGCCCCCAGGAGGCAAAAATGGGCAAAAATGGACAAAAATGGGCAAATGGCCAAATGGGCAAGAAATGGGCAAATGGGCAAGAAATGGACTAATGGGCAAACAGGCGTGGCGCATGGCCCAGCAGCTTGCCCTGCCCTTGGTCCTGCAGTTTGTAGGACAATTTGCAGGGCACTTTGCAGGACAGTTCACCTGGCAGTTCGAGAAGGGCTCCTCTCTGACCATTCCAGAGCAGCCAAGAGAGGCAGCAAACAGGCTGCTGGTCTGGAAGGATGAGCATGAAGAGATCCTTTCATCCCATTAGCATAGGGCAGCACAGGGCAGCTCCCCATGGATGCATGGCTGAGGGCTGTGCCACACTGGGATGAGAAATGGGCCTGGTGGGTCAGGCTCACTGAACAGCAGTCCTGCCAAGCAGAGTGGAGGGCAGCCAGAGCCATCCCTGGGATACCCCCTGTATTAGCTCTCTGTGTCCTCTGGATCATCCCTCCTGCCCCATCCTGGCACTGATGGAAGCTGCCAGGGCTTCTCCAGCTGCGTCTGTTTCTTATATAAGCAGCCAGGGACTTGCCTTCAGAGGTGGGAGTGGAACCTATTACACTCTTCCAGGAAATTTTCTACTTTTCAACCTTCCTCTAATCCCATACCCCCTTTCTGGCTGGGCAAGTTCCATTTCTGTTCAGGGCTTTTGTCATGGCCATCCACTTCCATTCGATGGTGACCCAAGCTAAACACACAACATTTAAAGAGCCAAAGAAACTGGGAAATGCAGCCTCCTGTCCAGGCCATGTCCCAGAGCTGGGCTGGGAGTGAGGTCTTTGAACTGACCTCGCATTTGAGACTTTAATGCCCCATCCTGCCTCATGTCCCAGCCTCCTTGCAGGGGCCCTGAACTGAGAAGAGGGTCAGATTTGAAAAGGCTGCTTGCTTGCTTCTTTTTCCTGGAAATTTCCCAGCCAGCTGCTGCTGCGGCCTTGTCTTGTTTGGCTCACAATGTCTGATAGGATCAGAGCCCAAGATAGTACCCAGATAGGCCCAAATGACTGCTGTCACCTGCTCCTTGCTTGTAGGAACATTTAGGTGTCTAAGACCTAATGGTGACAGGTCTGTGAGGTCCCTCTTTGGTGCCCCTCTGGCTGAAACACCCTTCTCTGCAGAGAGGATGTTGCCAACACATCTTCTGGGTCTCTCCTTTCAAAAGAGCAGAGAATAACCCTGCATTTATCTCCAGGCTTTAATAGACATTGTAATGCAAAGCAGCTGCTCAGCCCCTGAGGGATCTGTGCTCTCCTTTTGGCTCAGTCTCAGGATGTGAAAGCAAGATAAAACCAAAATCTCCTGATGAAACATCCCTGCTGGACTGAGGAACTGGGGACCTGTGGTGGGAGTGCAGGACACCCAGCCCCAGCCCCTTCTTGGGTTGGGCAGCACAGTGGTGCCATCCCCTGTTGTGACTGGATCTCTCTCTGCCATAACTCCACTCCACTTTCCTGCAGCAGCTGAAGCTTTGGTGCTTTGATTTTTGCACATACAATAAAACCATGGATATTAGATCCTACCTCAGGTGTGAGTTTTTGAAAATATGTATCAGTGTGCATAATTCCTGAGAGCCTGTTTGCATCAGCAAAGCCCCTGATGTTGGATTATGGGGATGTTTGATATAATAATAATAATAATAATAATAATAATAATAATAATAATAATAATAATAATAATAATAATAATATCTCCAATAAGCTTGTTTAGGATCAGGACTAGTCTGTGTGTGGTCACTGCAGTCAGGGCCCCACGTGACAACATCCCCCCCATCCTGTCCCATCCCAGAGTGTGCTTGTGGCTGTGGGACAACCTCCATTTGGAATCAAATTGCCAATTGTGGGCCAAAAATGGCAGAGCCCAGCATAAAAAGAGGGTGTGATTTGGCCCTGGAGATGTATTTTTAGACTTTCTATTTTGGACTACTCATCTCTAGCATAACATCTGTTGGATCATTTTATAGCTGTGATTGTTTACTGGTGACCGGCTGCCACTGACACTGCAGGGATTTGATAATAGTAGTTTTTCTGTGGATCTGTGGATATGTGTTACTAGAAGGCAGTGGGGATGGGTGAATGAGCTGTGTTTAAACACCACAGCAAAGGGAATAAATTTTTAAGTCAATCATTTTCTTGCTACTTGTAGGATTGTCTTGCCTGCAAAAGACAAAAGAAGGTATTTTTACACTTATGTTTGCTGTTCAGAGATTACCTTGAATTTGACCCTTCTGCTCAGTTTACTTTGTTGAAGCTGCTGAAATTGTCATGTCCTAATGCCACAGAGTCAATTAATCCCAACTGCACTGTTGCAACTCTGGCCAGGGACTCCATGGTTTCTGCACTGTCGGTTCCTGTGAAAGCCTTATCTGCAGGGCACATCAGAGAAAGGAGAGTGATGGGGCTTTAAATTATAAAATTGTGGTTTATTACAACAAGCATGAGAGATAGAGAGGGAGAAAGGAAGAGAGGACAGGCAGTTGCCATGAGAGGAGAATCAATCCGGGCAGAATTTCCAGCAAGGCACATTTAGAGGCGGTGTGTAATTGAGATTACATTGATTTTCCTCCATTTACTGTAAGGTAACTGTGAGTGAAACTGTAACAGGAAACTTAGAAATGCTCTTCACAGAAGCTATATTTAGGCAGACACACTGACATGATACCACTGAATAAAATAAACATGCAGGAGACAACCAGTCCTGAGAGACTTTCAGCTCCATCCGCCTGACATGAGCAAGGGGAATGCATTATTCCCAAGCCATCTATGTGACCTTTACAGTAGGAACCTGTAGAAGCCAGCAGGCTGCTGGGCACCTTGGGTAAACTGGGAGGTATCTCCTTTAAACACAAGGGTTTTTCCCTTCCCTGCTAAAATAAAATGACTGCTAGCTGGTTTGAGCACAGCTCCTCTGGCTGCTGTTCCCTTTTATAATGGGATAATTTATGGCTTGTTGTCAACAGAAAGAGCAACAATTTGTTTGCTGCACAGGCTGGAAAAGATGAGTTTTCTCAGAAGTCTGGGTGATTTTTGGAATTAGGGGGCAGCTGCTTCTTTAAAGTCCCTGGCATGGTTTCCTGGGTGAAATTATGGTGCATGAGGTACAGTTGCCTGGTCTCACTGATGCTATCACAGTGCACACAAGGACCTGATTTTTTGATGGGGCACCCAAAGCTTTATCCAATTGTCTATGCCAAATTCCCTATTGCTCCTTTATCCCTGGCAAGGGACACCATTTCCCAAAAGCTTGGCTCCCAAAGTCCCAGGGAAAGAGAGCAATCTTGTGCCCCAAGAGCTCTGATGGATTTCAGGTCCTGTTAGGATCCAGATCAAGCATGGAAAAGTCACTTAACTACCCTGTAAGAGGGAGGGATGATACCTTCCCTCCTCCCCATCTACACGTGACACGCTGTGTAAATATTTAGTATTTGAGCGTACTCACGCTTGCCGAAGCAACACAAGTGAATATCAGACCTGCAAATATTAAATCCAGGAATGCAGCTGAGAATGCTGTTTATTTTTATCAGCTAAGTGCACACCTTCTCCCCTTGGCTGCAAAGACTGCTCTGTGATGGGAAGTGAAAGCATAAAATACCTGAAAAAAATTCAAGCGATTTCTCTTTGCACAGTGCCCACACTGATGTTACCTTCCACAGGCTTCTCAGCCAAATCAACTCTGAATCAATAGTCTGCTTCTGCATCTGGAGGAAAAGTGCAGCAGCAAATCTCACTGCTGATACAGCAGCCCAGTTTCTGTATCCAGCATGCCCACTTTGGCACCAGACCCCTGGCAAGGCCATACCGTGACTGATGCACTAAAGGTAGAGAAATTCAGCAGAAATTAAACCCTAATGAGTTGCAGCTCATCATGTGAGATAAGATGGGCAGAGTGCAAATAGGCTGAATTTCTGATTAGAACCAATTCAGCGCAATAGGGCTGGTGGACTATAATAAGAACTTGCACAATCCAGATTCTGGAATACTATATTTTATTGAGAAGACAGGAAAGCAGGGATAAATTCACTAACTCTCCCTACTGAGCATCTCTCCACTGACAGCATAGTAACTACTTATCAGTTGGTGGGGGATAAGTGCACTATCTACATATTAACTACTTAAACATGAACTACTCCTAATATATACTGACCTCATCAGGTGTGAGCCCCCACAAGCTCAGCTCTGTGTGTTGGGACTCATCACCAGGACTTTCTTTGTCACAGCATTGTTTCCTTCATCTTTTGTGGTCTCATCCACATTGCTGCTGGATGGATCTGGCCACTGCTCTCTGGCTCATGGCTCCTTTTCTGGAGGAGAAAGCACAGAACCAAGAGCAGGACCAGGGCTGCAGCAGCAGCCCAGAGCGGCCATTGCTGCGAGGCAGCCCACGGCGTGACTCCCCAGGAGCTGCCACTCTGCTTCTGCAGCAGCTGAATCCTCTGCCACTCCTGGCACTTGCACACACTTCCATGCAGATATGTCTCCTTCTCCAGCCCTTCACCAACCACCTGTGCATACTGGATAGGGCTGTGCACAAGCCGGACCAGGATGATGGTGGCCGCCATGGCCTACAGGACAAGGGATACAAAGGATGAGGGATGAGGATAAGGCTCTGAGGGATATAGGAGGAGGGGAAGTGGGAGCAGGAAGAAGAGAGAGAAAAGCAGCTGGCAGGCACCAAAGCCTGGCCACTGCTACAGCTACAGCCACAGCCACAGCAGCAGCCGTCCTGAGTTGTGCCCAAGAAGCTCTTGTGAGGGACTGGGCTCTGGGTGCAAGAGGGGAAGCTCTCAATGCCCGAGTTTGTGCTCTGGCTGTTGTCCAGCTCAGCCTCCAGCCTGGTACAAGGGACACCATGGGCAGGCCAGCCCCACCCTTTGTCCGACCCCAGCTCAGCCCCTCACAATGGCCTGGAGCACCACAGCCCTGACAGCCACCAAATGCAGGCCCACCACTCCAGACTGAGCACCCAGGGCTTTTCTTTCAAAGCAGGATGAAGCCCCTATGAAACCTTGTCAAATATAAAACTGTACAATGTGACCCAGGGATGCTTTGTTCCTTGACATCCCCTGCCATGAGACAGGATTGTTTCCCTTGGTGGTGATGTCTGTGCTTGTGAGGGTGCTCTTGAACTTTTGATACAAGGACTCCAAGTTTGATAGAAGGCCTCAAGTTTGATAGAAGTGCCCTAAATTTGATAGAAGGGTCCAAAGTTTGATACAAGGACCCCAAATTTGATACAAGGACCCCAAGTTTGATAGAAGGCCCCAAGGTTGATAGAAGGGCCCCAAGTTTTGTACAAGCCTCAGGAGGCCACTGGCAGAGGCAGAGATGTCTTTGCCACCTCTTTGGGACAGTGCAGCACCAGAAGTGCGATGCAAGCAGAACCCACTGACAGGGAGCTCACAGCCAATGGTGGCACTTGGATATCTTTAAACAGGAGAAAGGGCATGCTCCAGTGGCAGCACCACCAAGAGATGATGGGATGGGGCACGATGCTGCAGGAGGGAATTGGAGCTGCAGAAGGGTGAGACAGGCGTAAGGAGCTGCGGACACCACACAAGCCATCGAGTGCCATCTGCTGCTGTCTGGAGATGATGTGAGCTCTGTGAAGGGCACAACACTTAGGGGTCTACCTAATATGGAAGAAAAAGCAGGAATGAGCTCAGTGGTGCTGCATCTGCTCTCCCAGGCTAAGGACGAGGAGGGAAGGGGTCTGGTAATTGTATAGATCCACCAGCTGGCTCAGCACAGTCTCAGCGCAGACATCAGCCCTGCCCCAGCTCTGCACAGCAACATCTTTCCCAGTGATATTTTTCTTGCCACAAGACCCTAATAATGTTTTGAGGTTTTTGGAGACAGGTGTCTGCTGCCCTTTCTCTCCTCACTGCAAGCTGTGTGGTGGCATTTCTTGCTGCTGCCTGGTTGGCTGGTTGTCTTGGCCTTCCCTGACCCTGCAGGGCCTTTAGCAGTGCAGAGAGCAGAGCATGGCTGGCAAATGGCTTGCAGGAGGACAAGGGGATCTATAGCTCCCCAAATAAGTGGATTATGCCATTTTGGTCCCTATGGACCAAACCCAGATCCATACTGAGTGAGTCTGAAGCTGTTTCAGCAGCATTCCCTACTTGCACAATCCTTCTTTGCCTCCTCTGGATGGATGGAGCCTGTTGCACCTGGGTGTGACCTATGGGTCACCAAGGGAACCTCAGCAGAAAAAGGGTGTTCAACACACAGGTGCCTTCCCTCCTCCAGCAGCCCACAGCTCCCAAATCATGCCTTGAATCATGGCAGGGTTTTACCAGCAGACAGAGGAGACCTCTCACCCATGCCTGACTGAAGGAAATGCAACTCTTTACCTTGGCTTCCTTCCTGCTTGACCTTCCCATAAATGCAAAGTGAGGTCCAGCTCTGGTGTCCATGCCTTGACTAGAGGCATGGTGAGCTCTACCCAAAGGGCTGAGGCTGCTGGCTTACTTTACTCTCAGGCAATGCTTGAGCTGCAATTTTTGAACAAGTGCTCCAGTGATATTTTCATTACAGCATTGTGTGAGTTGGCCCCTCCTGTCATTCCCTTAAGAAAGACTGACTCAGGAGGAGAGCAAGTTCATTTGTCAGTGGTGTAACAGCTGCAGTTAAACACAGTTCTCATTCCCGCTGTGCAGCTGACCAGCTTGTTCACAGGCCTGACCTGACCACCAGCCACGGTGCCATTGCCCAATCTGTGCACTGAAAATGGTGATTTCTGAAATGTGGATGCATCACAGAAATGATGAGACAGCTTCTGGATGGAAAAAAATTATGAGACAGTTTCTTTGAATTCTTATGCCAGAACCCACCTTGTGCACTGCAAACCCTTTTCTTTCTCATTGAGAGAGAAAGCAAACAGGAAAATTGCTCTTCTTTCCCCATCTAGATGGATCTTTGGATGTTGTGAACTACATCATGGTGTAATTTCCCTGACCCCACCAGGAGCAGGACAGGTCTGGACAGAATCCCTCCCCAGTGCTGGGGATGGGGGATACCAGAGGAGCAGGGCTGGGGCTGGGTATGGGGGCAGGGGTGGAGGGACCAGCACCTGCTGCCTCTGCCAGCAGCACCTGCTCACATGTGAGTCAACTGCACGGTGGGAGGCTCTTGAGAGAACATAAGAAGAAAAGCAGATATTTAAGAAATTAGTCACAAACATAATGGCTTAATCAAGAGCTTGTTGGAGGCATTTGGGTTCCATTTCACCAGGGACTGCTCCAGCCACCTGGGCCAAGATGTGGGGATGAGGGGTCTTGTTCAACAGTGTGGCTGGTTCTTGACATTCCTGCATCTCTCCACACGTCTTCCTGCGCCAGCACCGGGGAAAATCCCTCCTGACACATACCTGCTTGTACAGCGTGTCTGTGAGCCAGCCTAGGAAACTGATCCAGCTGGAAAATAACACAGGGAAGGAGAAAAAACCCCCACATTTTCCCCACAACTAACTCTGATCTCTGACATTGTCCTCTCCAGACCCCAGGACCCTTCCAGAAGCATGGCCAAGAGGATGGAGCAAGTTGCTGTGAGGGAGAAGTGAGAAGGGATTTTTTGGCTGAAATTCAGCATGGCCAGAGCTAATGAGCTCAGAGAGGCAGGTTGTCACACCACCTGTGCCAAGCTGATACCTGGGTCACCATGCTCATCCATGTGGGCATCACCTTGAGGCCTCCAAAGGCTCCAAAAGAGACAACACAGGGGTGGCTGCCCTTCCCTTGCACTGCCTGATGCTCCTTTAGCTGCTGCTGTTTGTCATAACAGCAGGTCATATTTGTATTTATAATGACAACCTGGGTACCTTGACAAACCCAGGGAGCAGAGGGATGAGATGCTGAAAAGCATTTGATGTTCATACTATTCATATTTGGCAACTTCAGTGCAAAATGAACATTAAACGTAAACCAAGTGCATGTTCTGAACAGGGAAGGAAGGATTATTGCATGAACAAAGAAATTTCAGAGGGAGCCATGTGAACATAAGAATTCAGAAGCTGAAAGGAGTTGTATTAATAGCTGTCTACTCCATTTCAAGTTCTGTCTGGAATATATTCTAGTAATAGATAGGAACAGAGGCACACTGCTATTAGTTAATTTAGTCGAAACATTCTGCTGAGACATTTTTGCTATAAGAAGCTGGAAATTTTGCTATGAAAAAGTGCTTCTATATTCTATAAGAGAAACTAGGCTTTCCTGAGCCTTCACTGCAGCTAAAACTTCATTTTGTCAAAAAATATCTCAGTGGGAAAAGCACAGGAAGAGATAAGGAGAAGATTTTCTTAGTCTGCTCTAGCCATTAACCACTTTGAGGCTTGATATCTTGATTTCATGACCTCTAATAAAAAGTTAAGCTACAGGACGAGTCCCTGCATGATGAAATTATTTTTTTCTGTCTCTACAAAATTCTTCAGAAGATGTTTGGCACCATGCAAGAAGTTCTGATAAGAGATACTGTCAAAAAATTCCCAGCTGCATTAGGATGTAAACATAAAAGAAAAGTATTACAAAAAAAAAAAATAAAAAAAGAGTAACAATTTATGTTAAGAGCATTCAGAATAAAAAAAAAAAAAGAAGTTGGTGTAAACAAAGCTAGAGGTTTGAATTAGACCTCTAGTTTGGTTAGTCCAGCTACTTTGATCTGGCTCAGGAACTGAAGGCAGAATCTGGCTTTTTCAGTGTGCACCTAACATTTGATTACTGGGTCTATGAAAATGTGCTATCTAACTTAAATTGTTACTTCTCATCTCTTGCCTGAATGCAAACCCTTTGCACAAAGAAGTAAGACTATGTGGCTACATTTTCCTTACAGTAAAACAAACGGGAACAAGGAGGGGATAAAAGCCATCAGCAAAACCCACTCCTTCTGTTTAAAATTATAGATGTAAGCAAAGAGCCCAGGGAGCAGCCCATATTAGGCAAAGTGCACTCTTTTCTTGTAAAAAGTTTGAAGAATTGAAGGTCTGCTCTCCCCACTTAGGACCGTCAGTGCACTTGTGTACTGGGAATGAAAACAAGAGGAGATGTGAGGATACGGCAGCGAAAGTAGGGGCAGCCAGCTCCCAACTGTGGGCACTGAGGGGAGGATGGGCTGATGAGACCTGTGCAGAAGGAAATCATGAGGCCACCTGGGCTGCAGAATGATCCCTGTGGCCAAACTGGGGTCAGCATCACTGCTGCATTGGCTCTGCCACCAAGGGGGACCTTGTGGCCAGGGCAGGCCCCATCCCGGGGGCTTGCGCAGCTTGCCCAGCTCTGTGCTGCTGGTGTCAGTGACTGGCCCATGTCAGTACTCAGACCCATGCCAGATGGTGCTTTGCTTGGCAGCACCATCAGACAGACCCAAGAGAGAGCACTCTGCCTGTGATGACCAAATCAAAGCCTGTTTTAGCTCTGAGAGCCTCACTGAACAGCACAGCACTGGGTAACCTAGTGAGGACACGGCGAGTAATCCAACCTGTCTGAAACACCGTGTAAGGCTACACCTGGGTCAGGATCCCAGGTATGGCTTCTGCCAGCTCTGCAGCTGGAAATGTGCCTTCTGGTATCTGGTCTCTATCAAGCTTCAGGGATCAGATTGGTTTATGAACCTGCTTATATTAAGAGCAAACAATTTATCACTGCGGATTTTCCATGGAGTTGCCTCACTGTTCCTCTGGTTCCACAGCTACCTGCCCCTGAGAGCTCAAACCTCAATCCACGGCTTCTGGGAGCTGTGCAGCTTGGGGTGACTCTGTGGATACCTCTCTCTCCTTCCTCCCTCAAGGCACAACTCAGATCTGGCATTTTAAAGTTTACTTTTTAATTTTTCTGTCATGCAAGGTGCTTTTGATCACAAACATCACATAAAGAATTCTGGTGTATAATATGAGTGAGAATGGTGCACTGTCTATGCTTTACACAATTTTCTTCTTTACCTGCCATGGCTTTTGGTTTGGTTACACCATGATCAATAAGGTGTGTTTTGTTCCAGATACACTCCACATACTATACCGTGTGTTTAAAATTGCTGCATCAACAAATCAAAGTAAACAACCTTCTCTCCCCTGTGAGATGATGAAAAACATAAATTATGTAGTCTTTAAACAAATGGTAAAGAGTTTCCTTATTAGGCTTCAGGGTCCTGTGTGTGTATATGCCCATTGTAAAATCCTTGTCATTCCTGGGTCTGTAGGTCTGTATAATGTTCCTCACAGGTTCAATTGAGTGGTCAGCATACCAGGCTTGGACTGGGGGATTTGACATTGGACTGGGGGATTTGACATTGACACACACACACATCCATACACATCCATGCACATATATATGTGTGTGTGTATATATAATATATATATATATATATATATATACATTACAATGAAAAAGTTAAAATCTCCACTGTTTCTTTTACAAAAAAATCTTGATGGTGAAAGCTTGTCTTGATTTCAGGAGAATTTTTGCTTTGGTTTCTCTTCTGTAGCATTTTCTCAATTTTTTGGTTTGCATAGAATTATCTCTCAGAATTTTGCTTTACCAGGTAAAAAGGACAGATCATCCCTGGCTGGGGACACAATGCTCTCCTTCCCATCCATGTGAGATCTAGTCCACCTCCATGTCCCTCAGACAATGGACCAGCCACATCCTCACCCACTGCCCTTCCCAGCCTGCCACCTTCTCCTGCCCACAGCCACCAAAACACCTGGAAACCAGGAAGGACCTTGGCTGAAAACTGAGAAAGGACACTGAAAACATAGACTAAAATTGAATCAGCAGCTTTGCTCAGTCTCACCGTGGCCAGCTGGGCTGTGGCAGACATCTGGGTGAGCTTCCCAGGGACAGTGGATGGGAAGAGCCCTGAGGTGCTGTGCTCACCACCCCAGGCTGGCCATGGCTGTGACCATCACCTACCTGAGAACACCTGCAGGTTACAGCACCAGCCATTCCCTTCATAAATAATTTTGCTTAAACAAATAGCACCAAGTTCATTTTACTTGTTATGGGGATTATCTTGAATAAGGCAAATACTGAGGTTATCACAGAGATATGTCTTATCTAAGGCAAATGGCAATTTTTAGGGGGGTCATCACTGTTGACTTATTAAACATGTTCCTGATGGGATGTCTGGCATGTACTTATCCATAGAAATGCCTCACTTTTTCTAAGTAGCCTTTGAGAACCAAAGCATGTCCTGGTCTCTTGCCCAACTTCTATTTCCCATGCGATTACCTGTTATCTCAAAGCAAATGTGCAACGGAGGAGGAGAATCAACAGGAACTCTCCAAACTGAGGTGCTGGACCACAGCTGGGCCTCCAAGAGTTACAGCAACACAAATAAGAAGTCTCTGTAGCCAAAGGGACTTGATATCTCACCATCCTGGCCATTCTCCATCTCCTTTCTACAGAAGCTTTCAGCCCACCATTCTACTGTCTCATTTGAGATGGAACTGACAGTAGAGATAGAAAATCTGTCAAGTTATTTTAACTGAGTCAATGAACAGCCATCCCAGGATCAAACCAATGAATTGCAATCTGAGGATGGTATTTTTCTTTCCCTCTTACTTCTCCTGGACTGTTCATATCTTTGAAACTATAAATAGGACTGGAAAACCAAGTACTGCACAGGTAAATCAGCAGCTTTAAGGATGTCTTTAACTACATCAACACCTCAGTTTTCATGAGTCATTCAGACTTTGCAGTAGCTGAGCAGGTTGCCAGCATTGAGGAGCCCACCTGCACCTCCCTGAGAGACTTGGTGACATTACCTCTTTTAGAAAGCTGAAAAAATGAGAAACTAGGACATTAAGGTCAAAATTGGTACTTTCCAGTTACTAAGAGTGTTCAGCCTGAGGTACTTCTGAATGTTCCATGTTTCATAGCACCAAGCAGACTTTGTGGTTTGAACACAAAGACTTTGCACTGCCTCTGAGCATTCAGACAGCAGAATATCTGATGTATTAATGCAGAGCTTGCTGAAGCACAACCAAATCAGTGGATATCTCCCACCTCTCCCCTCCCTTTCCACCTGAGGTGCACCTGTACATGCCTGTTCAGCAGACCCACAAAGGGACAAGAGAGACAAGAGAGCAAGAAGAAAATGATCATTCCTGTCCAAGGACTTCAACTTGGTTCCTCATGTGGAAGGCACTCAGGTGCCTTAAATTGTGGTGGCAATGCATCACAGTAAAATAAATGAATGTCTCATACTGTGCACAGAAAAAATAGAGGAATACACCAAAAAAGTGCATGTGAATAGTTTGCCACAGCTTGTGCAGCTTGCTTGAGGGAGGTGCAGGGAGGAGATGATTTCTCCAGCCTGGTGTAGGAACAGCCTCCTTAGACCATCTGTTCTCCCTCATCTAACCCACCACCTGCTTTCTTCAGCAGTCACTGAAAGAGCCCCCCAGAGCCCTGTGTGCTCCCAGTCAGCCCCCAGCCCCTCCTGGAGTGCAAAGACTGAGAGCTGGAGGGAAGTGGCACGCAGCACATGAAGAGTGCCTCACCTCCTCTTACAGCTGGATTCACCTTCTGCCCAGGAGCAAAACAGAAAGAAGTCACCTCTGTCACTGGCACAGAGCAGGGTTTGCCCCTTGCCAAGCTCCCTGTTTGGCTGCCCAGGCTGTGGGAGAAACCAGGGAGTGCTTGGTACATAGACACAAAGTTGTTCACCATGCCATAGGAGTACTGGCCATGGGGGAGACATGCCAGCTGCTGAATACAGCCTTGGCCAGATGGAACAGGGCTGGATGAAAACAAGTCTTTGAGTTTAGTTAAGGAGATTGATTTCAATTAAAAGTGTGTTTTCTAAGGTGATGAGTAATTTGAAGGTGATTTTTGGCTTTGATGTCTCAGCACATACTGAAGTTGACTTCTTTAACTCTGCTCTTTAAGCACATCAAGGTAACACTATCTGTAATTTCTTCCCTGATTTTGGCACTATCAGTCTTTCCTGGTGTCACATTATTTTTATCTGATTATTCCTAATCAGATATCCCTACCCATGTCAGAGGTGGGTGGAATGGGATGAACTTTAAGGTCCCTTCCAACCCAAAGTGTTCTGTTATTCTATGATTCTAATTTTACCTGTCCCCCTGGAGTATCAGCCCTCACATCCTCACCCTTGGCTTTGAAGCAGAAAGGTTAATTATCTGGAAAAGTAAGAAAAACTTACTTACTTACTGTGTAAAAACAAAGAAACAAAGCAGCTCATGCAAGGAAAGCTGGAGATAAGCATTTAAAAATCCTAAATACCTGACATTTTACCTGAGTTGAGATTTTTCTGCCTCAGCTAATTCAATGCAGTTTAACATAACATTAGGGACCTGACTCCTGTTCCATTTATCTCACTGAAATAAAAAAAAAAGAATAAATCCATTCTATTCCAAGGAACAAAACCATTTTCAAAGGGCTGGAGGTCACCAGTAGGCGTATCAAATCCAGGCAAATTTACATGGTGTAGGAGTCCCCAGCTTTTGAGCCACAGTGTAGCTATTAAGTGAAGGATCAGGGGTTCATTATATTAATCTGGCACTCAGTACAAGGCAGCAGGTGACTGGGGAGCACGTTTCAAGCAATCACTGTGAGTCAGATTTAACTCAGCTTTCTTCAAGGGCTGCTCACCATTATCTCCCACAGAGACCTTTTCAGGCATCAGGGTTAGGGGAACATGCTCAAAACCACTCCTTCCCCATAGATGGAGGGATGGAGAAGAGATGGAGCAGGAGGTTGATGCCTGCATGCCCACATCCAGGGCCAGGCTGGGCTCTGCAGGAGGCAGCCCCTCCATGGACCAATCTCGGGGTCTCTCACTGGTCAGAGTGACCCCAAGAAAGGTTAGAAAGCCTCTTTTCCCAGCCCAGCGCTCGAAGGAGTCAGAACTTTTCAGTTCTCAGTCTCAAGGTTGTTTATTGTTCCTTATCTATAAAATATTTTCTCCTGTCCAGCTGAGGTCCGCTCAGCAAGACAGTCCAGGGCACTTTGCCTGCTCCTGGGGTGGTGTTGCATCTTTATACCAAAACCTACGTGTACAATGTTTACAATTACTTCCCAATACCTATCACCTATGTTAGACAGTGAGCTTCTACTCTAAACCAATCTGTAAGTGCCAACATCACAGCAGAAGATGGAGGCCAAGAAGAAGAAGAAGGAGAAAGGCTGGACACACCCAGATCCCTCCATCTTGCCCCCTGAATCCCCATTCTAAAAAAACCCAAAATCTACCTTTTCACCCCATGATAAATTCACTATCATTCTACTTAATTTGTCATGGCTTGCAGAGATCTTCATCTAAGGTTGGTAACTTGCTCCACGGGTCATAATCAAAACCACAGGGGCATCTTGGGCTCTGTGCCAGGGTCTCTGAGCCCCCTGGCAGGGTCTGGGCTGCTCAGCACAGCCAGAGGGATGTCCTGGGTTCCAACAGACCAGCAGGGCCTCAAAGCCCGATTTCAGCATCTCCTACCCAGGGTGGGAACTGCTGCCCATCCCTGTCCTCCCAGGACTGCTCACGCTGGAACAGCACCAAGAAGTAGATGCTGTTTACATCTCCATTTCCTCGCTCTAAATCTCAGGAGGGTTATGGGGTATATTTTGCTTTCATGTGCTGTGTTCCTGAGGTGCATCCTACATTTCCTGCTCTTGCTTTTGCCTGTGCATGCACTGGCTGTGTGGATATTGCCTTAGCTTTATCCCAGCTAAGCTTTTTTTATCTGGACTCTACTGTTTATTGCTTAATACATCCCCATATAGTCATTTGGAAGATGAACACAAGGAAGAAAAGAAGTGGAAGGGCACTTAAAGTAGACTTAAAGACTTATTACAGTAACCACCAGTTTGTGCCAGATACTATATAGCCAAAGCACTGAAAAGGATTTCAAATCCTATCATAACCCAGAGATTTCAGGCTGATTTTTCTGATATTTCTCTATTCACCATTATTAGCTCAAAATTGTGCTTTTCAGCATATAGGCCTGTACTAGTTCTTCTTTTGCATATGGGTTTAAAGAAAGACCCCCAGCACAAGTGCACAGTTCTCCCATGGAAATGTGAATTTGCAGGTCTGTGCTTCCATCAGGTCTCTGGCAGTGCTGGAGGCTGGGGGAAATGCTCTCCTGAATGCTGAGGGAGGAGGAGCAGCACCCATGACCCAGCAGTCTGCCACAGAGAAGAGATGCTAATGGCATTTCTTATCTCTTGGCAAAAGCTGCTGCTGATTGTAATTTCCATTTCCACCCATTCCCACCTCCTATTAAGCCGTTTTGTCTCCTGCAGCAAAGCAGAATAACTTATTTGTGATGCTGAAACACAGTCACCTCTGTGGCCAGCAAGCAAGCCCTGCAGTGCAAATTATTTAGAAAGTTATTGCCATTATTTTGAGATGTTCTGGTATTTTCTTTGCTTCTTCCTCATTCATCCTTCTTCATCCCTCTGTTTTTTGCCACCAAAACTGCTGTCATAATTTCTAATTTCCACCACAGGCAGAGGCACCTGTAGTGACCAGCTCTATCTTGTGTGTGGCTCAGCCTGAGCCAACACCTCCACAGCTTTTGGAGCAGGATCTGCTCCATCAGGTCACAGTGCTTCCTCCACAGTCATGGGAGGACTTGGAAATAGTGAAATATTGCTGTGTCCCATGTTCACATCTGGGAACAGGGCTGACAGTCCCAAATCAGGTCACAGTACCTCTCCAAAGTGCTTTCTGAACCATCCCAGCTTGCAGACGCAGAGGGAAGCCAAGGGTTTGCATTGCTTATGCTGCAGACCCATGTCAGTGTTGTTTGGTGGCGAAGTCAGGTGTGCCAGCTCAATGGATGTATGGAATGGTGAGAGCTTTATGGAGAAGCCTTTGGGGTGATGATGACTCCTTATGGTCACACTCATGTGACTTCTCCAGTCCCAGCTGTGAATCTCTGCATGGACCATGTTTTATCTCCCACAAGGTGTGTGCAAAAGACAGCTCTCCTGATGCAGCAGCACTGCTCCTTGCTGTCTTTAGCTGGGACAGAAGGCTGGCAGGTGGGGATGGCTGCAGAGCCAGCCTTGGAGCCCCTCAGAGGGCACTGGAGTTCTGATGTCTGTTCCTTCAGCCTGCAGCGAAGGCAGAGCCTGTTCGCAAATCTGGATTTCAGCAAGGCTCAAAAAGTCACAAGTAAAGACATCCTGTGGTTTAAATAGGGCATGTCTGACTTAAATGTTCTCTCAGAAAGGTGTTCAGCTTTCCATCCTTCCTCCATGAGCCAGAAGGCAAGGATCAGTCCCTCAGTCCCATCCATCTCCCCTCTATTGTGCAGCCCCCTCTGAAAGATCATCAGACCCTCAGGGACGTTTATTTACACTGGTGATGGGCACATCTTGAACTCCTCACAAAAATAAATTTGCTGTGAGTATTATAAGTTAGTTGGGGGTTTATTTTCTTTGCAGCCCAAAGCTCCACCTCTCTGGTGTCTGTGTTGGTTTGAACATGACTGAAAGGCCTGATGTCAAACCTGGGCTTTGAAAGGATCCCACAAAGCATTTGCTTCCTTCAGACCCCAAATGTGATGGCGAGGGCCCAACAAGTGAGTCAGTGAGGTTCTGTGAATCTGTTTATCAGACAGCAACAATCATTTGTGGAAATGGCTTTGGTAGCAACAGAAGAGTCTATTTGATGGTAGCACTGACTAATGTAAATGAGGATTAATTAATGTTTTCCTGCAGTGATGTTGGCACTGATAGTGCCTTATTCATGTAATTTAATTTCTATTGACAGGCTGCTAATGGAAATGGATAGCAATGGTTGTCTCTTCCATCAGGCACGCTCTGCCACAAAAATAATTCTCCAAACTGGCAGTTGGACTCATTCATTGCTGAAAACGTGAGGCAGTAAAAGAGGATGAGTCAGGAATGGGAAACAAAGCAACTTATTGTCTCATTCACAGCAGTTGACTTCCAGGTGTTTGAACCCAGATAAATTTGGGAGTTCAGGTCTGGTTTGGGCTTAGCTGTCTGTGAAGCCCAGCTTCAGTTTAGCCCCAAAACATGGACATGCAGCTTCACAGGGGGAAGGAGCATATCCCAAGTGGGCAGGTGGATGTGCCCACAGTCCCACAGCTCAGGGCACAGGGGGAGAGGCTCAGTTCCTGATGTCTGGCAGCCCAGCACAGGGGCAGGGAGGAAGGCTCTAGCAGGGTTCATGTGCACCAGGTTGGGACATTCCCTCCCCCTGGAGGAACCCAAAGCAGTCTCTGCTGTGAACAGGGCCCCAGGAAAGCCACTGGTGTTATTCTAAGACAATAACCAGAAACAACTGCTGGTGTTTGGGGATGGTTTGAGCTCAGCAAAGACTCAGGTTGAGACACCTCTATGGATTGAGAAAAACAGTCTTCTGGTTTTCTTCCAGTGTTCAGCTCCACAATGTCCTCAATTGCTCCCCTCAATGTTTGGAAGTGCAGTTGAAGAATTGCTGCTCATGAGAAATCATAGACATTGGAAAGCAGAAATAAATACTCCAGTGGAAAAATATCTTTCCTCTTAGCTAATATACAAAATCTAATTGTCCTGGGTCAAATCATGACACATAATTATTTTTAAGTTTAATTTAATAATTTTGCATATTGCTTATTTGTTGAGCAAAGATATAACTTCCAAGTCTCCTTTGCCCATGGGATGAATTTCTAAGGGACTGCAATTTTCCCCTGTATTGAGGAAGCTCCACACAAGGATGACTGAAAGGTCTCCTGGGAAACTGGGAAATTACCATTCCATCAGAGCCTGACACATGCCATCACCCCTCTCCTTGCAGATCTCAATGGCAGGGAACCATCTTTTAACACCTGCATCTTCAAGCCCCACCAAATGTCTGACACTGAAGAAATTTTAGCTGTTGAAGGTCTTCCTATGATCACCCTGAAATATTCATGACCACATTTTTGTCATACTCTTGCTTATATCACAGTCAGTAGAAAAATACTTTGAAATGTGCAACGTGCCTGTTCATAATAAGTGGTAGGGCTGGAACAAGAGCAGCACAGAGCAGGCTGCCATGAGCAGCCTGGAAACAGCAGCACCTCTGTGAGAGGCAGCAGCCCCAGGAAGAGCCCCATGGCCAGCAGCTGCCCCACAATTCTGCCTGTCCCCACATGCAAGGGCCTGCAGCTCTCCCTCTGATCTGATCACCCATTCACCTGCTCCCCATTAGCATTTGCTTAATCCTCATGCCTTCCCTGCACTCCATCCTTGTCCCTTCAAAGCAGAGCCATAACCTTTCCCCTCTGGGCATGCTGCTGCTGCTCTCCCCATTCTCTGTCCAAACTGGAGGCTTTAGTTTGGTGCTTCTGCTGTGGCCTCATTGCAGAGGGAGTGAGGAGAGTCTGGCACCTTGGAAAATGAGATCTATGCCAGCTAAATTCGAGCATCTGGGGAATACTGAGCTGTGATGCCCAAGTGAATCACAGTGGTCCCTCTACATCGAAGTCTGGGTCTGGGTGAGATCAGCAGGGCTCAGAGCTGTGCCCTGGGTGGTGGCAGCAAAGCTGTGGTGGCCCAGCCTGCACGAACCTTCCCAATGCCCTGGTAGATGAACCCCTTGCTGCAGTGTAATTTATTCCCCACTGCCTTCTGGGCTCTCTTCTTGCTGCTTTGGACAGGGAGGAGGCAGCTGTGGGGCTCAGACTCCCTGGCTGCCACTGTGCACGCTCAGATGAGGAGCCAAACTCACTGAGGGTCCCCAGGGGACCATCCACACCGGGCTGGGATGCAGTGGTGTTCCCCATCCCTTCTGCCACTGATGCCAAAACAAAAGTAACTGTGCCAGGAGGTGGGGAGAGGAAACAACTCCCCAGCCCCATGCTCGAGGCACCCCTAAGGAAAGCCCTGTGCATTTAAAATTGAACAGATGTGGAAAGATTTGGGGGAACAGGGACAAGAGCACAGGGCTTTCTTCTGCCTGCCATTAAGCAAAGCTAGAGTTTTATGGAAGTATAGTGACCTTCATCAGACAAACTTACATGGTTAGAGAAAACAGGCACATTTAGAACTCTAAAATCCCTTTTCTGGGTTTGGAAAAGAAGTATAGTGACCCTCATCAGGCAAACTCACATGGTTAGAGGAAACAGGCAAGTTTAGCGCTCTAAAACCCCTTCTTTGGGTTTGGAAAAGAAGGAGCAGTTCCAGTCTAGGTATATCTGAGCACAACTTATGGAGTTTAATTTTGTTAATTACCCAAGGTAAGTGAAAAGAAGGGTTAGCACCTGCACAGAAGGGAGGGCTGTTTACAAGGTGATAAGGTTAGGGGGGAAAAAAGGAAAAAATTACTGCCTAAGGAAGGGACAAAGGTTAGTTCAAGGTATGACTTGAGGAAAAGTGTTAATAACAGCATGCAGAATCCTCAGCCTTTTGCAGACAGCAGAGCTGTGGGGGCTGGCTCCCAGGCTCACCTTTGTCTCACAGGTATTTCTCCCCTTTGCCCTCCCTTCCTACAAGCCCCTGCCTGCACAAAGTCCTGAGCGTGCCAGCTGTGACCGGACACCTCTTGTGCTCCCTAAGGGGCAGAGGGGATGGTGTTGGGACCTGTCCCTCTTCTGAAATGCTCTAATTAGGTGACTGCAGAAAGGGACTTCAGTCTACGTCCTGTCCCCTCCCCGCCTGGGGCAGGGACCCAAGCAGCAGCCTGGCTCCTTTTAGAGGGAATGCCAAATGAGGAATGGCCACTAGGACTTCTCTCTCCTCTCCCAGCATCTCACAGCCATGCACTGTAGCTGCTGCCTGGAGTGGGTCCTCACTGCCAGCAACATCCCAGACCTCAGTGGTGCTCTGGCAGCAGGCAGGGGCAAGCAGCAATTCTACCCAGACTGGAGCCATGCAGGGGGTGTGGAAGAGTGGTCAATGCACTCATGTGCTGGACAGAAACTTCAGCTGTGTGCCATGGGATGCTGGGTGCTCAGCGTGCAATGCTCCCAGTCCATGCTCTGGCCATGGCTTCATGTGCTCCTTCTCTGTGGATTTGGCTGTGCTGAGAACTCATTAGTTGATTTTAGAGGGCTGCCTGAAGGTTTTGTGACAGGGGGACACCACAGTTTGGAGATCTTGTGCTGAGGCTGAGCATCAGCCTGTTCCTGCCTGAGCAGTGTGGGTGTGCAGCAGCACCCCTGTGAAGGTGCTGAAAGCCATCACCCCAACAGAGACTGCTATGGAGGCTGGGCAGCTTTGTGGTGGGAGAAGAGGTTCAGCTGTGGTGCTTCCTTTTATTTGTATCACCAGTATCCCTGCTGAAGAGCTGACAGCAGCTCTGCAGCAGGTGATGCCCCACTGGAAGCACAGGGTTGCCCAGAGGCTGGCAGATGCCACACTGCTGGAACTGAAATGGTTGCATGGATCACAAGATGTGTTTTCTGAAAGTCACTTTTGCACTCTTAGGTGGTTCTACATTTTGGGCATTGACAACCATCTTAAAAACCACTCCCACACATTTGATCCCTGAGAAGCTGAGCACTGAGCCTCTATCTGCAAGCTCCAGGATTTTCTGCTGGTGTACCAATAATTTATCCCCCTGTGCATTTGCTGCTTGGTAACTCCATGTACTGACCCCTGTGAATGATCATTTAGCTCATCTGTCAAGGGGATGTGACTCAGGGCTCACTTTTTGCTGGATCCATGGAGAGCACGTAGCAGTGTCTGACAAGCACGCTCGCTGATCTTCTGATAATAATACCGTGTCACCCTGCATCTTCAACACTCCCATCCCACACAGGCTTCCCGTATCTGTTTCACTCACAGAACACAGTAATTATGTGTGCCACACGTGAAGTTATGATGGCAGCCCAGCATTGTTCAGCTGGCAGTGTTTCAGCTCTGGTTGTAGTCGACTCTCGCTGCCCAAGAGGTAAACAAACAGCCTATTTAATGAGTACCAAATTCTGTCAATGCTGGTAGTTGCTATGGTGAGAATTCCCAGCGCGACGCTGCAGCCCTTGGTCACTCCGGGCAGAACAACGTGGGCGTTTCGGATCACAACACTCTGTTTACCAAGGTAGGTCTGAAATGCACAGAAGGGCAGGGGCGGAGGCTGCTGGAACAGGGAGCCTGCTAAGGAAACTGCCAGAAACAAACACTCATGGATGGGAAGATTTAGGAATAATCAGAAAACCAGCTCAGGTCAGCAGCACCGGATTCAGCGCTGGCTCAGAGCTGCTCAGTTGCCGTTGCATTGGTATTTTTCAGGGCAACCCGGAGCATGCAGGGATCCAGAACACAAAATCCCTGGCCACAGCAGTCAGCAAAGGCACCAACCAGCAGCTGCAGATGGAGAAATATCTGTGCTTTCAGCCCTCAGGGAAGGCTGTGCAGAAGAGATGAGAAGGCTGATAGCACTTTGCTTGATCTGCCTGCTGCATCCTCGCTGCTCCAGGAAGATTGCAGGCTCTAGGGCTGTCAAGCCGTCAACTTTCACTTGGTTTGACAACAAACTCACTTCACATACATGGTTACACTTAAAGAAAATAAGAGGAAGAAAAAAAGAAAGCTGTTGGAGCAAGCAATGCCCACAGATGCTTCCTAGAAGTAGAATGTTATTTTGTGATCTGGCACCAACATTTTAGCAGCCTATAAAAGGTAAAGTTGGTACTACAGCCAGCCATTTGTACTGTACAAATAAGAGCTGTGAATATATTCTGGAAGTAATGTCAAAGAGGACCAGATGGGAAATGAGCAGCATTCATTCTAATTTAACAAAGACAGCTAACCCAGAATATGCATTAACATGTAGCATTTTTCATCTGCCTCCATTCAGAACAGATTCTCAGTAACATTTGCAAGGAATGGAAATTGAAGGAATACTGACTCCTTGGTGAATTACTGCTCTCTCATAATTGGAGAAGTTTGGCATCCAAAGCTAGGTGTAATATGTTTTCCCTGGAAATGTATGCAAAGACACAATACACCCACAACCCCCTGCATTCGGGCGTGCAGCCAGCTCTGTGTTTTGGTCCATGCTGGATGGATGAAGGGTTTCAGAGGCCTTGGGCACATTGCTGGCCTGCAGAGAGAGGTGTCACAGGGCAGGGCAGTGAGGGGAGGCTGTGCCAGGTGTGCAGAGGGTCTGGTGCCACAGCTGGAGGGTCTCTCTCCAGCCCCAGGTCATTTTGCACATTTCAGTGACAGCAGGTCTGACTCCTCATTTCTTTGTATGAGGCCAACATGGCTTGTGGGTGACATATGCTTTAGACACATGCTTTGAGGGCTGAACCCAAATTCGAAGGCTAACAAATCCTAGATGTAGACTTAAAAAATGCAAGCTCATTTTTGACTCTTCCAGGATGCATTGAGTAGGGTGAGCCTGTTTGAGGGGAGGGATCCCAGGGTACAATATGTTGAAGCATTCCTTCATGTGTTTAGGAGAACCTCTGATCCTAATTTTAAACAAAGCACTATTTCCATTCCCTCTTTTTTTCTTCCTTAAATATTTAGAAGGGATTAACCACAGAAAACAAGCCACATCCTGAACTTCTTTTTTCCAGCATAAATTCAATCTTTTTATTCAAAATTGTTCATTACTGGAACCTCTCTCCAATTCCAAGTTCATTTGTTTAACATTTCTCTTTTTGAAGTCCAGAATTGCCACAGTTTCCTCAAGCCCCCCCAACCTGACACATCACAAGCCAAAGTTTTATGCCATTCCACTCAGTGGAGCTCTGCATTTAAAACATGCCATTAATTTAGAATTAACAAACAGGTATCAGCTCTGTTCCACAGCACCCTTCCCTTGCCAGGGAGAAATGCATAGACACAACCCATGCTGGCTCCTGGAGCTTTCTGCTGCTCAGCAGTGTTTTCTCAATATTTCTGGCATCCCTTGGGTCACATTCTGCCCCGTGAGCAGCCCGTCCTGATCCAGTCCTGGGGAGCCCTGCTGGAGAGCCTCTCTTTTAATAAAAGCAAACAGAATGAAAGCCTGAAAACCAGTTGAGGTCAGACCAGATCCTGACCACCAAGTTCCTGTCTGACCTTGAAAACCTGATAAAAATGCACAGCTCTGGCTGCAAGTTGACACTGTACACAAAATGCTTTTTGTGTGGCTGCAGTGCCTGGTTTAATGCATCCCTTCAGTTCCTCAGCTTTCTCTATGCACAATCCCATTTTAGAGAGTCTACATGTAGCTCCTGGCCAGTGATCTGCATCTGCACAAATCCTCTTCTTAGCTCTCTCAGTAATACTCACAGTTTGCCCATTTGGTTTGCAAAGAAGCCCCTTTCAGAAGCAGAATAGGATCTCCAGCTTCCCAGGCCAAGGTTTGGCCCTCAATCCCAGGGACAGTTGTGCTGCTTTGCTTGGAAGCAGACCCTGTGCACCACAGACAGCCCAAACCCAGCAGCAGCAGTGCCTGGCTAAGGTGGGCAGCCAGCACCACATCATCCCCACAGAATCACCCCAATCTCTGCCCCTGCAGCCCCTGCTATGGGGTCACGGCACTGCCACGTGTGTGCTGTGCAGTTTGCTGGGAACAACACAGCAGAGGCTGCTGGAAGTGGTGGGAGCCTGTTTCACCCCCTCCTTCATCACTGTTTGTGTGCTGGGCAGGTGCAAATCTGGTTGTGGGTGAGGGAAGTGAGGCACAGGCTTTGAGGCTCACTTGTTCATGGCTCTGAGAGTTTTATACAGCATCTCTGAGCAATATGAGACTGCTGCTGTGTGAGTATTCCAGGGATTGTCACCAGCAGGAGCAAATATTGCTGGAAACAAAATCTTAACCTGTAATTATGTGCAGTACAGTGCACCAAATCCTCTACAGCTCACAATCTTTTTTTCCTATGCTTTCAGCCTCTGCAAAGCTAAGGTGCAGGTTGTCCCCTGTTCATTAGGGCTGGAGTAATGACTTACAATGGCTCCTGAAATCCCTGGTTAGGCCAAGGGAAGCAGCATGAATTTTATAGGCAAGAAAGACTAATAATCTTTCTCCCTTCCTCTAAAATCCTCCCTCCCCTCCTCCTCTCCCGGAACAAACACAATTTTTAAAAGGCTTTTAAATAATCTCGTGTTCCTTAACAAAATTACAGCAGCAGTTTCCTCCTTTAATAGCACTCTTCTTCTTAGTAATCTTGTTTTAGCTGCAGTTTTTGATGGAGAGTGCTAGTAGATGAATCATCTCTCACCCCTCTTGGTTATTTTGCCTGGCTTCAGGGGGAAGGAATTCTGTTTTGGAGCAAAGTTTCCTGTTCAGAAGAGGAAGCTCCATTTATGTGTGCTTTTAACTAGGAGTGATAAAAAATTTTATTTGAATGGGTAATTGGGGCATAAATAGATGAATTGGGAATGGCAATCTGATCCATCCCAGTGGATGAATTGAGCTGTCTTCTGCAAGCTTGAGGTCTGCACATCCCCTCCTGCACATTCACCTTCTTACGGAAAGTGCTGGAAGGCACTGGCTGAAGGGAACAGAGACTGACTGAGATCCCAGTGGGAATGCAGACAGGGGTACAAATATTTTAGTTTAAGAGCTGTGATAAGGACAATTTCTTCTCTGACAATCTCAGCCATAAAGAAGACCTAAAAAGAAAACTTTTATAAAGTTTATTTTGCAAAACATAAATGGCTGGAGGTGTCAGTGAGAGAAACAGAGGATTGTATGAACATGTAATCAGATCAAATTGCACATTGAAGAGCAATTCAAATAAATTCATTAATAACTGGGAAAATTGATAAGAGTGTTGTTGATAAGAAAGTTATCATTCTTTTTTTTAAATTTTCCTTTTTTAAATCAGTGTCACTGTGTAAGTGCACTAACAGATCTTTGCACTGGAAGAGCTTTTCTGGTGCCTCTTTGCTGCTGAGGCTGGGCTGGCAGGATGCTCACACTGGGACATCCCCAGGTCGTGCTCAGCAGTGCAGATCAGGTACAGATCTGCATTTCCTTAGGTCTGACTGCTCTAGCACAAATTGTTTTACAGCTGTCTCTGCATGACAGAGGATGCTAGCAAAAAGTAATTCCTCCTCCTCCAATGCTGGGTAGGTTTTCCAGGTCATCAGATTTAATGAACATTATCAGCTGCTGGGAAAGAGGCTAATACCAGTGAGGAGTGCAGAAACCCTGCTCTGCTGACAGTGAGTAGGATGCTCTCAAAGAAGATGGAATCATAATTTTAAATAACTCATACTTTTAATTCCCTCATCTACCATACTCTCTATCTTGCTCACACTGAGGTTTAACAAGGTGTGAGCTGGTCAAACCCAGCCACATGGCTAATGTGGAGAAAGGACTAACTCTGTATGAAGAGAAAATTACCATTTTGTCTATGCAAATACACCGCAATATATTGCACCATAGCAATTTATTGCATAGACAGATGTCTGCTTTTTTCCCTACTCACTGAATACGTCCTTTCCACAGACACAAACATTTTATTACATTTTCCTGAATTCTGCCACCTCTTAGCAGGAAAACAGCACCTTCTGGTCAGTGAGAGCTTCTGTTCTGACAAGTGGTCCAGACACAGGGGAGGGATATGAGACCTCCCTGGTCCCACCACAGGTCAAAGATGCCGGTGGCTTAGTCTAAATCTAGATTAGGTTTCAATTTGATAAACTGCTAGCTGCATCTTGGGTAATTTCCTATGATTTTTCCACAGGAATCAGAGATCTGATGTGTTGGCTGCTGTCTAGACTCAGCCTATTCAGAGTGGTTTTCTTAGCACTGGTCAGGCTAATTCATGGATTAAAGGAGGAAGGGAAAATTCCTTCCATGCATAAAGCACTAGCTATTTTGGTCACGAGTGGCACCAGCTACTTATAACTCTATTCCTGGAAATGAATGCATGGCTGTGCAGGTGGTTTTGGCTTGCTTGAACCTGGATGGATGTTCCAAGGAAAAGAGCTGGTGATCAGAGCCAGCATGGAATGCAAGACAGGAAGAGCATCTCTGTGCCCTGACCTGCTGGATTTATAAAACCAGGATCCACAAGGACTGATTAGAGAAGTGAGCAGGTAAATACAAGCATCAAGTGCTTGGGCAGGGCCATTATTAGTGAGGGGAAATACCATTACTCATTAGAATATCATTGGAGGGCTGCTGAAGAGGATAAGGGATCATCTGATAGAATCATACAAACAGCATAAGGAATTAATAAAAAGAGATTAAAATCTTGATACATAATCAAAATGAGAACTAAGTTTTCCAAAGAGAGGAACCACTTATATCATGCAAGAGGAATGCAGCTTGGGTGAAAATGACCATGAAACAACATAGTTCACAAGCCATAGGAAAGGAAAAAAGGAAAACAGCAAAATAAATACAATGGACTTCCAGAAACCATATTTCAAAAACCTTACAGTACTGATAATAAGTCTCAGAGAAAAGAGAATTCAGGAAAGTTTGCAGAACCTTAAAGAAACAATGGTAAGGGCATCAATTCAAACAATCCCAGCAGAGCAGGGAAAACAGCTTTTGTAAGGAACAAACTATTTTCTTAAAACATGACCACTTCATTGACCTGTTAAGAAAGAAATGGTTTATTCAGAAAATGGAAAAGAGATTCACTGGCATGGGAATGTGAATGTATAGGCTGAAAATGTAGGGACCAAACAAGAAAAATCAAGATGAAAAAAGAAATACAAGCCAACAGGTTTGAGAGCACATCAAGAAAACCTAAAATACATTATGAGGGACATTAAGGCCTTCTATCATAAGAAATATCCAACAGGAAAGAAAAACACCTGCCTTCCTTCACCGCAGCTTTCAATAAAAAGATCACTTGTACCCAGATTGCTCAGATGGTGCCATGGATGACAAGAGAACATCTCAGTCTAGAAGAAAGAAAGAATAAGCAAAGAACCCTTGCCTTGATTACATCTAATGTGCTTAGACTGCTTGTTAAAGCAATCTCACGGCTGTCAACAGCTCTCTGGGATCCCACAGAGCACCAACAAGGTGTCAGAATACTGCAGAAGTGAGACATAACTCCTTTTTGGAAAAGGGAGGAGCTTAAGAACATGGCCCAAGCCAACACCATGGGAATTTCCAGAGAAAAATTGGATTAAAGCAATGTTGTTGAAACATCTGGAAAATAACAAGGAATTGAGTAATGGCTAACACAAATTCATTAGATCACCTAGATATTTTTCCTAAAGCTCCAAGGCTAAAAGATGCTCAACAGATGGCAAAACCAAACTGAAGTCAACAACACTGTGTGTTACAAGAAAAAAAAAAAAAAAAAAAAAAAAAACCACCAAGGAAAAAATTATTTAAGCAAGCATCATGTGGCATTTACAGCCAGAAGTGATTTCTGCCTGGCCTGTGATGTGTTCCTCTCATCTCATCCAGTGCTGCAAAGATCTCACTGGAATTCTGTGTCCCATCTGGGGCACTGGATTTTAAGTTAATTGAGGAACTGGGACAGAGAGACTACAATAGGACCACACAAATGATGAAAGGTCTAAAAAATATGCTCAACAATCATGCAAGACCCAAAAATTAATTTTTATTTCAATTGTAGAAAAGAGACATCAGAGAGAGGACACCAATAGTCTTCAAATACATAAAGGGTAGCAGCAGAGAGGAAAGGAATTTGCTGAGCTCCACATCCATTGCAAAAAGGTCAAGAAGTGGGATCAAAAGGTAGTAATGCAGCAGCATGCATTTTCTAATGGTTAACCATTAGAACAGGCTATTACAGCTAAGAAATTTCTATCTGAGGATGTCTTTTAATCACTTATTATGCAAGAAGCAGGCACTGGTTTTCCTTCCTTGTGGAATGGGATAAACTAGGCAGTCTCTGGATATCCCTTCTGACCTTGCTCTCTGTGATTCATGCACCAGGAAAGCCATGGGCAGGTGTTTCTTTGAGGATGGCTGCAGTGAACCTGAGGAACAGAGGGTGGATGTGGGCAGCAGACACAGCATGGTTCAGCCAGTTTGGAAAAGGCCTCTCTGATGGGCTGCTTTCTGAAAACCCACAATGAAGATAAACCACTAGGAGAGCAAGGAACTTCACTTTTAATAGAATGAATTATTTCTCAGAAGTGAGCTGAGCTGGTTTTCTATTTTTTTTTTCCCAAGTGACCAGTTAACACCTCCACCCTCACCCCAGGTGTTCCCACTTTAAGCAGGGCTCACACACAGGTGGTGATAAGCTGGGAGTAACTCTCAAAGGCTGTGCTCAGTGGTTCTCCTTCACTTTATCAATGTTGGTGGCCTTTAGTACCCAGAGCTGCACAAACTGTGTCCAACTGTCTTCTTGGGCCAGAATCAGCATATGCTTCTCTGGCAGAAGACCAGCCCCAAAAGCAGAAAGTACATCAGGCTGCAAAGTGAAAACGATAGGAAACCACCTCTTTTCTGCTCTAAAGCCCACAGAGACCAGTGCCAGATCAGAGCTGGGCAACCACTGAAATAGCAAAGGGTGCTGCCAAGATCTCAGCTCCTCCCCTGGCACAACTTCCATCAGGCATAACTTTACTTTCATAGTAGTAGTCATGAAGGAGGACAAATATAAGCACTACCTTCTGCCTTCTCCACCTGGTCTTGTCTTGGGCTGTACAGGCAGCTCAATCCCAACTAAGAGAAACCACTCCCAGGGCTTATACTGGATAATATTTTAAATCAACATCTTTGCATCTTTAGATCTGGTTTGCTTCCATGAAGAGCAAGCACATGCATGTACACCCTTATTAATGACATTACACAAGACATACAAACCAAACAGGAGCCTTCAGTCAAAGTCAAGGGACAGGACATGTCCTTGTATGCCAAGCCCAGAGCAAAACTCAAAATACCTTGCTCCAGTCAAGTTACACAAAGAAGAGAAAAAGAAAATTCTTCTCTGGTGGTTACCCTCTATCTCTGTTCCTCAGCAGTATCCTCCATCCATATCCTTAACCCTGACACACAAGGCTTCACATGGAAAAGGAAGGAGAGAAATTCATTCTTCACAGCTGGTTCTGTCTTGCAATGCCTTGCTCTCAAGGACAGGCAGCTGTAGCCTTTCTGGCCAATTTTCAGATGGATAGCATCCAAAGTGATCTTCTTGCCTTAAACTTTCCCAAGTGGAGACATTCTGGCCTGGGTAAGTGAGATGTATGTCCATGTCCCTATGCATACAGATAAATGGCATTCCTGTACCTCTAAGGCATATGGATAAACCCCACCACTTCCTAGCTGCTGAGATCCTCCAGGGATATTTTATGCAAATTATTTAATGAGCATACTTCCAAAGGATTTGCATGCAGGCACAACCTTAGCAAAAGTGCAGGTCTAGAGCACAAAAGCTAAAACCCTGGCCCAGAGGGCTGGGAAGGAGGAGGTGTGGGTTGCTGGGACTCCACCCTGCCTGGGGCTGGCAGTGAGTGCATCCCTCCCCTGCCAGAGGGACCAATGTTCTCCAGTCCTGTCCCCTGTGCAGGATGAGTAACTTCTGGCTGCACGCTCAAACTCCTGTTAAAGTCAACCGTGAGTTTTCTCAGCCTTACTTCCCCCCCTCTGTCATGCACAGTCCCTGGTTCCCCCTTGCTACCACCATCAGGAGTTTGCCAGAGAAAGGAAAAGGAGAGGCAGCAGGAAGAAGCAAGGGACGAGCAATGGGAGGATACTTATGTTTTGTTTTTTTTTTTTTTTTAATCTGGATCTTGGCAGCCTTTGTTTTGGTGAGGAGGGAGCAAAAGAACAGCACCTCAAAGCTTGTGCTCAGCATAGGGAAATTTATATCAACTCCATGAGCAGTAGGCAGGTGCCTGCAGGCATGGGACTGCATGGACAGCCCTGTGACCCAACACAAAGGCACAGGGACCTTCTCTGGGGAAGGTGAGGGGACAATGACCCCGCAGAGGGGAAGGAGAGGCCTTGGCCTCCCCCACTGGAGAAAGGATGGCTGCTGGCGCAGGGCAGATGCAGGATGGCCGAGGGAGGCGGCGGGTTGGGTGACAGCAGCCTGGGCTGCAGGTGTGTGTGTAAGAGGAGACACTGGCTTACACTTGGCAGCCCCGGGAGCGTGCAGCTGATTGGGAATGAGTTATGGAGGCAGCCGCCTCCTGCGGGGGAAGCCCGGCGCTGGGAGCTGTCCTGCAGCAGGAGGAGCAGGGCAGCCCAGAGCCCGGGAAATGCTGGGGAAAAAGGGGCAAATCCTGCCACTGCAGTCCTGGATGCAGGAGTTTGGTGGCCTGCTGGAAGTGAGCAAGGCACCGAACTTCATCTCTCCCCAAAAGCTGGAAGGAGGCAGCCCCGGTGGGAAGGGAGGGACAGTTCCAGAGGCTGGACTGCCCTCCTCCAGGGCTGGTCACACACTCACATCTGATGCACATTCTCCAAGCTGCAAGGGATGTCTCCTCCCAACCGTGCTCAGAATTCACCTCCTGGTCTGGCCACTAGGCTTTTCTAAAAGCTCAAAGTTCATTTGCTAAGAAATATTCTTGCTGCATTACCTGAAAACCACCACTACCTTTACATAACTGCAATAAAACAGCTTTCCCTACCCAAAGGAGAATAAAATTCCACAGCACTCAAAAAATAATAACCACAGCAAGAGAACTAAGAAGTTCAGGCTGAAAACGGGGCTGCAGCACCAAGAAGAATAAAATTAAAATTTCCCCAAGCAGAGAGAATGGCCGGAAATAGCTACACCTTCCCTCTCTGCTCCTGTGAAGTCAGGTTACAGTGAGAAAAGGCATTTTAAAACGGCACCAGAGTTTCTGAGTAGTGTGGAATATTTGCAAAGGCAAAACCAAAGCAAAAAAAAGAGCACACAGTGTGCTCAAAGTAACAAAGAAATTCTGTGATACAGCAGGTAACCGAGCTTGGCTCTGTAGAGACTGAGCATATGCTGTAACTACTGGATCATCTTTCTTCTGTATTACATTTGCTTAGCTTGGTGATAAAAGTATATGTCTTCCTCCACAGGCATATTGACCACATAGTGCTGAAGGTAGATTGTGAGGTTTTATGTTTGTTTATCATGATACATGCAAACAAAATACTTGTCTTGCAAAATATTTTGGCTGCCATCCACCACAAAATAATCTTTAGGCAGAAAGCTCATCTAAGAAACTCCTTTTCAGCCACCAGAAAGAGTAATTAAAAAACTAAAAAGCATTTGCCTGTCCATTTGGAAGCCAGCGAGCAGCTCAGCTGGGCAAAGAACATGGCTTTGTGGAGTTTCTGATTAACAAAATGCAGCAACTTTAATAGGAGACTTCAACCCAGCATAACAACCCTCCCTCAGCTCTTCTCACTTTCCCCCTGCCGCCTTCTAAAGGTGGTTATCCCAGAGGTTATCTTAACCAAAAAAATGCTTGAATGCAGTTATCTGGGGAGGCACAGTTTCAAAGAGAGGACACATAAAAATAATTAAAAGCAATATTCACCTCTCCACTTCAGAGAGCTCCTGTTTGAGCTCCAGAGGGATGAGAGGGAAAGTAAGGGATGCTTCCTAGAGAGCAAGTAAGGTGAACCAGGACAGCAGAGGGGTAGGCTCAGGACAGTGGGGAAGGTAGGAAACTGGAGCAGATTGTGGCAAGTGGGAGACGTGGTGGGGAAGGCGAAGCAGGTCTGTAGGTGGGGAAGCAGGAAAGCAAGGGGAGCGGGGCGGACAAGAGGATTTTGGAGAGCGGCTAGCCAGCTGGCACACACATAGCAGCTGCTGCTGTGTCAGCCTGGGAGAGTAGCTGCAGCTGCACGCTGGCCATGAATAGCAGAGGAGCAGCGTGCCGGCTGGCTGCTGGAGGGACGGGGGCAGCGGGGCGCTGAAAAGGCAGGGGGAGGCTCTCTGAAAGCTTTTCTGCACGGGGAAACTTGACAGCCCTTTGATTTCTGAGCTGTTTGTTCTCCAATTGTCCACTCCAGTGGATGAGCAGCACGAAAGAGTTAAACGGGGAGAGGGGGGAGGGAGAGAAACAGTAGGAAAACTTGGGTCCTAAAAATGCAGATCTGGGCTTTGATACTGTATCCATAGCATGCAGTTGTCTGCATGTATAGCTTTCATAGTTGTCAGCGGGGATCAAAATCACAGGGTGCTTAAACTAAAGGAGAAATCTCCACGCAGTTACCCTCATGTTTGCTTGAGCCACCACTGGAGGAGGACATGATCCAGCACTTGGCCATCTGTTCTGTGCGCAGCACATGTCACTCCGCAAGCCCTCCCGTGTGAGCTCCTGCGGGGCTGTGGGTTCACACAGGCTTTGTGCCTCCCCACGAGGGTGGGTGCTCGCACCCCGTGCACTGTGCCACAGCCGCGTGTGGTTCTGCACAGCTGTGGGTGCGTGCACCCCACACACGCCTCTGGGGCCGTGGGTGTCGCCAGCCCCAGTGTTCCTCTGGATCCACGGGTGGGAGTGTCCACCCCGCACACTCCACAGCTGTGGCTACACACACTGTGCGTGCTCTTTCACTGGCATGGATGATCCCACGCTCTGTTCTCCTCCATGGCTACATCTGCACATACCATGCCCCTACATCCCTGGAGGCTCAGCCACCCATTGCCATCGTCCGTGACTGAGTGCACAGTGTTCCTCCACAGCTGTAGGTGATCCCCCCTGAGCACTCCTCACAGCTGAAGGTGATCTCCCCTGAGCACTCCTCACAGCTGAAGGTGATCTCTGCTTGAGCATTCCTTTAAAGCTGTTGGTGATCCCACCCTGAGCACTCCTGCACAGCTGTAAGCAATTCCCCCCCAAGCACTCCTGCACAGGAGTGCCAATTCCTGCATTACTGGGGTACTCCCACCCCAAGCATTCCCTGGCTGTATGTGCCCTTCCATGCCTGTCTGCACATTCCCTGGGCAGTTCCACCCTAGCGTGGGCGCACACATCGCCTGCTCCCTTACAAGCAGAGGTGCACCCACCCTACGCCTCCTCTACGCATCCCGTGGCTATTCCTCCAACACCGTGGGCTGGGTGTCCACCCCGCGGGTGTCCCGCATATCTCATCCCCCTCCAGCACCTGGCGGGCCCTGCTGCGGTCAGCGCAGGGCGGAGCGAGAGCCGCCCGCCGCCCTTTAAGAGCCGCGGCGGGAGCGGCGCTGGCCCCACCCGCCGGCCGCGGGGCCGGGCCGTCCCCCTCATTAATATGAAGGCGGCGGCCGCGGCGGCGAATGGGTAATGAAGCTGTCACTCCGGCACCTACTTGTTGGGTGTCCGCGGAGCCGAGGCGCACAGAGGGCGAGCGGAGCCCGCGGGAGGGGAGCGGCGGCGGAGCGCTCCGGGCGGCCCCGCCGGCAGCCCATGCCCTGCGCCCCCCGGCGCGCTGCGGGCGGCTCCCCCGCCGCCCATGCCGCGAGCGGCCGCCGGTCCGTGGCCGGTGGGCTCGGCGGGCTCCTCTGAGGCGGCGGCGGCGCGGAGCAGCAGCGGGAGCAGGAGGCATGCGGGGCGCCGGCTGGCCGAGCCGGGTCCCCCGCGCCGCCGCGCTCGGCCTGGCGCTGCTCCTCGCCTCCTGCGTGCAGGTAGGGACGGGGCGCGGGGGGCTGCGCTCCGGCCGCGGGGCCGCGGCTGCCTTCTGCCTGCTCCATTTGCACCTTGCTCGTTTCTTATTTGTATTTCTGTCTATAGCGCTGTGTGCGTGTATGTATGTATATATATGTACACATACGTATATTGCCCCGGCGGGGTTCAACCCGCAGCCGGCGAAAGTTGTCGTGGGGAGCCGGGGACCCGCAGCACCGCGCTGCTGGTGCTGCCCCCGGCCACGGTAGTAACGAGGCTGTCTCCCCTTCGGTTTTTATTTTTAGGTGTCCCGGTCCACGGGCTATTTCGAGCTGCAGCTTAACTCGGTGAGGAATGTAAACGGCGAGTTGTTCAATGGGGAATGCTGCGATGGCATGAAAAGCCCCGAGAACCTGGACTGCTCTCGGGACGAGTGCGACACTTACGTGAAAGTCTGCCTCAAGGAATATCAGGCCAAGATCACCCCGGTCGGACCCTGCAACTACGGATTCGGATCTACTCCCGTTCTCGGTGGAAATATTTTCTATTTGAACAGCAACAAATACTCGCACCAAGGCAGAACTCCCGAGACGGGCAGGATTGTTATTCCCTTCCAGTTCGCGTGGCCGGTAGGTCTTTTATCGCGTTCTCGTTATCAGCCTTTTTTTTGTGTGCCGTTCCCCCGCGTCTGCTCCCGTCGGCGCCGCTCCCGCTCCCCCGTTATTGAGCGGGGCCAGCTGCCGGGGCGCTGCCTTGGGCGCGGCCGCCGCTTCCCGGGGCTGCGGGGCACGGCCGGCGGCGCGGGGAGCGGTGGCGGCTGCGCGGCAGGAGCCACCGCGGGTGCTGCGGGAAGAGCCCGTGCGGTGGTGGCCGGGCCCCAGAGGCTGAAGGCAGGCAAATCACAATACCGGGGAGAGCCCCCCCGTCCCCGCCCGCAGCGGCGCCCGACGGCGCGGCCGTGGCGCGCTGGGCTCGCTGCGGGGCTGCGCCGGCAGGGGGCGCTGGCGGCGGGCGCAGCGCGCGGGCCGGGGCGCGGGCGGGGGCGGGGTGGGGCGCGCGCCGGGGGGTCCCAGCACCTGCGCGGGGCGGAGCCTCCGCACCTGGGCCGGGCCCGCGGCCCCGGCACCGCCCGGGCCGAGCCCGCCTCGAACCCCGACACCGCCGCTGTGCCCGCCGGGCTCGGTGTGCCCGCCGGGCTCGGTGTGCCCGCCGGGCTCGGTGTGCCCGCCGGGCTCGGTGTGCCCGCCCGGCTCGGTGTGCCCGCCCGCCCGTGCGGGACCCCGCTCCCGCCCCCGCGCCGCTCTGCCTTCCGCTCCGCCGCTCGGGGCTTTCAGCGTGTCGCCCCCACAGCAGCGCGCTGTCCCCTCAGGCCGCGCCGCCTTGTGCGCCGCGCGCAGAGCGGTGCGGGTCGGAAGGGACCTGAGGGACCGAACAGTGTGGGCTGGAAGGGAGCTTAGGCACCGACCGGTGTGGGTCGGAAGGGACCTCAGGGACCATCCCGTTCCAGCCCCGCTGCCGTGCGCAGGGACAGCTCTGCTAGCCCGCGTTGCTCAAAGCCCCGTCCAGCCTGGCTCTGAACGCCTTTAGGGATGGAGGACTGCAGGCTGCGCTGCTGTTGTCCTTGCAGCCTGCATGCGTTGCATCCTCCTGCTTTTGGGGGAGCTGGGAGCGGCCGCAGGGAGGGAGGGAAGGCTGGGCTCCCTGCCCGGCTGCAGGCAGGTAGGATCCTGCAGGGAGTTTCACAGCTGTTGCCCGCAGCCCGTCCAAGTGGGCCACGGGGTGGAAGCTGGCAAGTTGCGAGGTGCTGAGGAATGGGGATGGTGCAGTGCCCCGGCGCGGTGCGGAGATGCGTATCGGAAGCCTCGGTACCTGCGGGGTGCGTTTGGCACCTGGTGACTAAGAGATGAAATGGCCCTTGCTGACCTCTCAGACTGTAGCTGGCAGGATCTCGGTTACTTGGAGAATGCCTGCTAGGAATGGAGACAAAAACGCTTCATTTGCATTTCAAGCTAAAGGAAGCCAGTCTACATAAATCATTTCACTTTCTGTGCTACCAGGGACCCTCCAACCTCTGATGCTCGTGACTCGCAAATTTAGGACTGAGTTTGCTGCAGTTAAATGTTTAAAATAAAGAAGGTAAAACGGATAAATTTTTCCATGCAGAGGCACTTAAGTTCTGGTTGCCAGGTTGGGGTGTTTTGATGGCCTTTGTTGGTCCTGTGCCCTCTTGAACTTGGAAATGTTCCTGTTAATGGGGATAGTCGATACCATAAACCCAGGGTATTTAGAACTGTGTTCTTAAGTTATAAGATCAAAGAGAAAATTAAGATTCTTTCTCCTCTTTATTGGCCGTTTAATACAGACTTGATGAAATCGTAAACTCTTCAGCAGGAGATTTCAGTAACGTTAGCACCTCAAACTTTGTATGTTATCTGCATGAGGAAGTAAAGGTAATTTAACTCACGCTTTTATTTTGCCAGTTTCTAGTATTGCTACTTGAAACACAAGGAGAGTTTGATAATCCTTGCGCTGCAGGTCCCTAAGCCCAGCCTTGTTTGATTTTTTCTCTGTTGGAATAAGCACATTCTTACCTTGCAGCTGCCGGATATTGTTCTGTGCTCACCCAGTCCCGAGTAAGGCTTGTTTGACCTGCCTCTTGCAGGTGAATTAACTCAGTGTCCCCAGCCCACACTGCCCTGTTTGCTCCTGTTTCTTGTACCATTGGCTCCAGCATTTTGAGGGAATTGAAACACTCGGGGTATTTCTTTTTTCCACCATTTTTCCCCTGCAGCTGTTGCATAGTGGGCTGTAATTTATTTAAACAGTGCCACTGCAGTCTAGTGGGTGGTTAGCTGATTTTTGGACAGTTTACTGAATACTCTCCCAGCCCACCCTGGGTTCTAAAAATAAGCTGTGGAGTAGTTTTACTTACAACAGCCTGTGGATACACCTATGGAAAGAGGTCCCCCCTGTATGTTGTAGTTAGATCTTGAACTCTGTTCAGTCTGTTGATGGGGCACACAGCATTTTTGTCAGAGCTGTGCATAAGCTGTGTAGGCTTTGCAAGGAGAGGCTTAATTGTAGTGCTGGTTTATCACGAGGGGGTTTTGAAGTAGATTGAGTTCCTGGGTTAGGTTTCAACTCCCTGGGGTAATTTCTAAATTACTCTTAAATAATATTCTTTCTCTCTTCGAGTTTGCCACTGAGAAACAATAATATGGGCATAGTCTTTTCCTATGACTTTTATTTTTGCTGTACAACTGTAATGAAGTTACTGTTTCTTTAATGTGATGGCAAGGAGCAAGAGTAAAGAGCATTGGAAATTGTGTCCTTCACTTATGAAACAAATTTGCTTTGGTGTTGGCATTGCGAAGAGGATTTATTTCAGTAGTTCTAGCTGTAATTTTTGAGCTTCATGGTAAGGAAAACCAACATGAGTATATGCAGAGTTTTTAGTGAACCTCACCTGAGTGGTAACTTCCTCACTTAGACACTAATGCAGTAATGTATAAATTGCTCAGGGTGGGAGAGAGTTTCTAAAGTCTGTGTGATACCACAGTGTCCCAAGCTAGCAGTAGCTGTAAAGCAACTAATTTCTTGAAAAGTGATTTGTTTTGTTTTACTGTTTTTTTCCTTTTTAATTTTGTGAGGTAAATCTTTTAGTTTGGACAACTGTCTTTTCTGTAAAGCTGCAGTACCAGAGTTCAGTGACTTCCAGTGTTTGAAACAGTGTCAGTTATCCAGCTTATTCCTATTTCCTGTCCTTCTTTTTTTTAATATCATTAGTCTGATCTCTGATTTGCAAGAGGGAGCTTGGGATACTGCCAGAAAGTTCTTAAAATTGCTACCTTGGGATACATCATCCACAGAAATCTGGCAGTGGGAGAGGCTGAGGAACAGCTAGAACAATACAGCTGTCTTCTTCACCCACCTACCTCACATTTTTTTCTTTGCCTCCTGCTGTAAAACTTGAAGCTTAATGCTTGTTTGAGATTGTTAACAAACAAATTATGCAATTAAAATTTATGTGCAACTTTAAAACAAAGAAGAATTCAAGTAGCTTTGAAGTTGATTCTGATCAGTTGCAGTTTAGGCTTGTTAGTCTTGAGCTTTTTTTTTTCCCCTAGCACAAAGTTGTTTGTTCAGACACTGAAGCTTCACAAATACCTGGCACATTAATATTTATCAGTAGCCATTGGCAGAATTTTAGATTTGGGGTTAAGTGAAGGTTGCTTCTGAAGATGGTGTTTTAAAGTTGGTTGTTCTGTGGGATGGGTTATGTGGAACCATTTCTTGTACTCCTTTGCAAGATGCCATGAAATGGAGTTGTGTGTGGTTTCTCCCTCCACCCTGTTCTTTCCCTCAGGGAATTCAGAGTTTTTCCTGTACCGTAAATGCTGGTATGGCATCCATGACTTCAGTTAATTAGTCATATAGAGGAATTGTTCTGACTAGTTGAGGATGCTGAAATCATGTATTGCAGTATGCACCATTGGCTCCTCTCAGCCCCTGTGTTTTTGAGATCCTGCTGTGACTGACAGCACACCCATGGGCACTGCATACTCTGAGCTCCCCAGGTGAACTTCAGCGTTCAGGGTCCTGGAGATAAGCAGAAACAAGCATTTTCACCTCTCCTTTTCCTTGGTGCTTAGCTAGGACTCTGTAACCAATGTGGAGGAGAGATGGTAGAGGTTCAGGCAGCCCTTACAAATTCCTTGGATAAAGGGTGCCTTCCCTGCTAGGATTTAGAAACTAATTGATTTTTTATTTTTTTGGCACTTAGTGTTTTTTTCCTATTTAGAGTGTGACTGTAGCACCACTCTGTAACCTGAAGTAATGTTAACTCTCAGGTAAATAAAATATGTCAATAATTTTAAAGTCCAGGCTGTGTGTGAGTTTCATCTGTGTGCAGTCCATGTGTGGTTCTCATCCAAATACCTGGAGGGGTTGAGTCTTGATCTAAAACATACACAGGAGTGTGAACCATCAAATATGTAAAGCTGTTGAGAGGATAGCTTGGCTGCAGCAGTAAATGTTAAATTTCTTAGAAAGCAACCTGCCCCTTCCCCTGCCAAAACCTGAGCAGGAATACTTGACCTTGAAGCTTTTATTGCTTAATGGGTACAGCATTCTGCCTGGTACTTCCTCATGTCTGGTTAACTGTAGGACTCTGCATCAAGCTCTCCCAGTGCTTTTAATTTGAGAGATGAAGGTGGTTAGGGCCCTGGAAGACATCTAGCCTTCAAGCTCATTATCTGGGATCCTCGGTGCCTCTAGGGAACCAGATAGCCTGGCTGTAGGAAATGCTATTGTCTATTTTTGTTTTGGCTGGTGGACCCACAGTTGGTCTACCTCCTGTCTCAACACAGCCATCAGTGCTCTCTGATCAGGATCTTGAGGCTTTGTAATGAAAATATCCTGGATTAGATTACTCTCTGCTCCCTGATAGAGTAAACATGCATCCTGTCATCTTGGATGACAACCCAGCAGGACAGATATGCTTAAATTAGGCAGGTTAAAGTTAGGCCATTTAGCACTGGAAAAACTTGGGCATGGCTGTACCAGGGGAGCAGGAGGTATGTTTTTTCTTATGAAAAAGGTTGCAATCAGGCGAGATACACAGCAAGATTTACCTGTAATTAGTTGTTCTGTGCTCCATTAAAACTCCTTCTTAAGGAAACTGCTTGCAAAAGCACAGTTCCAAGCAAGACCTGAGGGCAGGGAATTAGAAGTGAGAGCAAGACCTTATGCCAAAATGTAAAATTCACCTGGTTGTGATAGGCTGTGATGTGCATGCCTCACATCTGGTTAGCTCAGGAAATCAGGATGGAAAAAATAATCTACTTGATAGCTGTATATTCATGATCTACATAAATGTTTAATGTCTTACTTACCAGTAGCCTTTTTTCCCCAGATAGGCGGCTTTGCTTTGACTTTCCCTCCCCAAACTTGGTGCATGCTTTCTACCTCTGTCTGCTTGTCAGCAGGCTCTGGGACTCCTGTGGAACTGCCATGCTAAAATATTTCAAATCTTCCCAAAACACCTGAAGTCCTTGTGCTCATAAAGCCTTCCCCTGCTTGTTGCAAATCATGAATAAATACACTGTGAATCAGAAAACATGGATCCATGTTTCCTCACTTTTGGGGAGGTACCTAATGGAATTTATATGCTTTCACCTGCTCAGTACTGCATTTGCCTTGAAGCCTTTTTGATCAGAAACAAAAGGTTGAGGAAATGGTTTATTATAAAAATGATATCCATTTGGTTTCAAATGACACAAATGCAAAAGGTAGTTTTCAGGTTTTGTTTTGCTCTTTCTTAAAAGAAGATCATGGGATGATGTTTTAGAGAGTGACTTCAGCAATGCTGGGAAGTGACAACTCCAGTTGATTTCAATAGCAGCTGCAGGTGTCACCTCTAAAAAAGAACCAAGGCCTTAATGGTGACCACTTCAGAACCACTCTTTGAAAAAGGGATTTATTATTGGCATGCTGTGTGTGCCAGCAACTATTTGCAGCTTGCCCAGAATAGAAAGTCTAAAGACTTAAGTTTCATGTAACTATAGGAAATCTGTCTTCTAATTTTAAGCAGAAGTGCTCTTTGCACTCTTAATCTTTCATGCATTCATGTCACTAAATCTAGAATTTCTTATGTCTTTGAAATAAATATGCCTCAAAGGACAGTATTCTGCTAACTATTTAAACTTTATACCTTGAAGTTCTGGGGGTTTTTTGAATGTCACAGAGATGGTCAGATAGTAAAGAACACTTCTATTTATACTCCTTGAAAGTTTCCTTAAATAAACATGTGCTTATTTATTGGAAACACTGAGGCTGAAGTCAAAACTTGCAGACGGAGTCCCTCACCTCCCAGCCTGACACACTGACAGTGTGCTTGTGCACCTCTTGTCAGCTTTCTAATCTTTATTCCAGAAGGTGCTCCAGGCAGCCTATCTGTGAAATGCTACACTCCCAGCCACACAGCTGGTGTGGGCATTAAATCTTTGCCTGAAAATGGAATAGGTATTAAAGCAGTCAGGATTACTCTTACATGAGAGGATGTGAGGTAGAAGCAGAGTGTGTTTGATTCACTGCAGTGCAGTACAGGCTTTGTGTCTGGGCTGTTTAAAGATGTTACAAATGCTGTTTTCTCAATTTAAAAAAATCTGCTGGAGACATAACCACTTGTGGCTTTAATCTTTAAACAGTTGGGTTTATCTTGAATGTAGTTGGGGTGAAATTGTAATTGGTTTGTGTTATATCAGAATTGTGATATTTGGCCTAATTAGACTGTGTTCCCACTGTATTTTAGGTGGCTTGAATGATCCTGTGAAGCTCAAATGTGAGTGTAGATGTTGAGAGGCTCTGTGTGGCAGAAGCTGCCCTCTGTGTTTGAAGCTACTGCTTGTATTTCTTTCGCAAATGCAGCTTGCTTTAGAAACTATTGCAGGTTCAGTGTTTTTCAGTACAAAAGCTGCAAAAAATTAAGCTTTTGTCAAACAATTAATAATGTAGAACAACTACCTTTTCATGAGGCCAGAAATGGTCTCATGAATTTTTAGTATATTTGTTAATATGTATTTTTGTCACAAATATTTTCTTATATGAAGGGAGATTTGAGACAGATGTGTAAGGTAAATCATGATTTTGTTTTTTAACTTTGAAAATTACTTTTGTCCCCTGTGGGCAGCTCTGTTGAGTAATGCCTTTGAGTCACTTCATGTAGATGAGATGAGTGGAATTCATCTTTTTTTGTGCAGTCTGACTCCTTTGCTTGTTTTTCCTCTAGGTGTTGCTTTGTGTTGGCTCTGAAATACATGCTATGGGTGTACTTTAAAAACTACCCTAAGTTCATAAAGCAGCTATGATCACACTGTATACTTAGTCATCTGCAGGAGCTTTAGGGGACTGTGTGCCAGAGATCTTCCCTCCCTGCTCTTCTGAAAACAGGCCCAGTGTTTTGTCAACTCTCTGTGGGTCCTGCTTGTTGCCTGCTCTGTTTCAGCCCTGCTCAACCTGAAGAGGAGACATCATCAGAAAGTGACCCTGCCTTTTCTGCCAGCACACCCATTTGCTTTCCCTTGTTCCTCTGCAGTTCTAGCTCAGTAATTCTCTGGTCTGGAAGGAGCTTGAGAGCATCAGCTGGGAAGGAGAGAGGCTGCTTCAAGGAGCGAGGAGTAAGGATATACTGGCAATGCTTCTCTCTCCTTGATGCTTATCCATTTGCTTACCTGAAGGAGAGTTGCTGCTGTTCCTTGGCAGTAATTCCACCATTCCCTCCCTCTCCTGCACTGTGCTAAACCTCTGATGGGCTTTTTGCTAGAAATCTGCTCTGGCTTTGGTCAGTGGGTGTCTAAAACGGGTCAGTCTCCGGTCAGAGGTGACTGCTGGAGGCATGTGCTGTGTCCATTCAGTGCTTTGGAGCTGCTCACAGGAGGTGCAGCCTGACCTCCCCACCCTGTCCCTGCTCTCAGGGCTGGGGCATGAACCAGTGTGGGTTGGTGAGAGCCTCTCTGCCTGTTCACGTTAGACGCCACTCACCTTCTGTCTCCCTTGGGGTGGGCAGCCCCCCTGGGAGCTGCTCCTTCCCCTCTGTGCACCTGAGCAGACCTCTTGGGAGGGACAGAGCTGGGGAGAGTGCTGTGATGGCTCTGGTGTAGATCACCAGAGTCAGGGAGGGGTGGCCATCCCTGATGTAACCACTCTTTGGTGCCTTTGCTTACTGTACAGAAAAAATACTCTAAATGATTGAGTGCTGTCTTCAACAGCCTGTCACGTGCCCATTGATATGCAGACAAGCAGCAGTGCTAGACTAGGACTGAACAGATGAGTTTATTTTTTGATTACTCCAATGCTTTTGCTTTTTTTTAAATTTTTTCTGGTCTGATGGCCAGACTGTGCTTGAAGATAGATAGTTAATTTTAGAAGTCCAGTGTGTGCAACATAGTAGACACATTTCAGCATCACCAAAGACTTAAATACTATTGAGCTTTGAGAGAAATGCTTGCTATTTACCTGAAATGTCACTACCACTGTTCTTGCTATTAACCATTTTCCCTGTTATTATATTAGGGGAATGATTTACAGTTATAAAATGTTGTTTAAGAGTTGAGCTATACCTTATGCTCATTTGTTAAGCCATTCCCAAGGGTTTTCTTCACAGTTGTAACTAGCCTTTAATTTGTATATAAAGGAGAAAAATGAAATATTTATTTTATTATTACTGTTTCAGATGCTAAGCAAAGTGTAAAAAGCATATATAACGTAAGGATCTTCTGAGAACAAGAGCCCTGAATCATGTAGTAAGCCTGGATTTTATCTCTGGTTGCAATGACTGTTTGCTCCTCAGTAGGAAGCTACATTAGATGGAAGGGACAAGGCATTTCAAGGCTAAATGACAATCTTGGTCTTACTTGATTAGAGCTTGCAGAGGTTGCTAAGAAACAGCCTAATAGTCCTTGAGTAACCAATTATATGCCCCTAGGACAGATGCACAGGTGCTCATTCTCTGAAGTTGTGTTTTTTTTTTTTTCAGTTGGGTTTAAATTTTTAAATCTGAGATAAGGCTGGAGTATTAGTACACAAACTGCAATCTGTTTACATCCTGCTTTGGGCTTGAAATTCCTGATTATATGTGTCTTGCTTCCAGCAGGATGTGTTCTGGTGGGCTTTGTTTAGTATGTTAGAATTTGATTATTATTGTTACAGTGCTTTTTCTAGTTCCACATAGTCCACTGTGTCTCTAGTCTCTCCAGTACTTTCTAATACTGTGAACATACCATCTTAAATAACTTTAAGCATTTAACGTTCAAACTGGATAAATTTTACATTTTCAGACTCTTAGTGAATCTTAATACTGATGCAGTATCCTATGGTGGGTGGAAAAATATCCTTACCCCTTAATGCAAATTGGAGAAAATTATTGTATGAGCTAACACTTAACTAAAGCATCAAACAGGGTTCTTCCTTTTTTTCTTGCTTTTTTTCCCTTTTCCTGAATATGTATGATGCTGTTTATAGCATTGCAAAGTTCAACAGTCTACTTTGCAGAGACAGAATCTACACTTTTAGTGTAATAGGTCCTGGATTCCAGCTGGAGAACTTAAGATCTAATTAGGGAACTTGTTCATACTTGGAAGACATGATTGACATATGCTCTAAGCAGTAAGTTGAGAAATATTTAAATAGCTTAATTATTGATCTTCAGTTAATTTACTGAAGTAGAAGCTTTTTAGAGTGTGCAATTTTTGATACTATTTAGTGTTCTTCCTACTGACTGAGGACAATTTTAACAGCACTTGTCTGGTAACCTGTGCTACTGCTTAATAGTTTTAGCTGCTGTTTCTTTCTTTTTTTTTTTTTTTTTTAATAGTGGTGATTTTGACAGTTCTGACTCTCTTATCAATGACATGATTTTTGTTGTGTCACAGCATGGAATTTCTGCTGTAACTGGGTACATGTAATCAGCAAAGTCTACAAGTCAGACCATGCGTCCTTAGACTGTTAAGGGCAGGTATATCCATGTGCTGCCCCTCAGTGTGACTGGTTTTGTACACCACAATGACCTGATAGCACCCCTGTGTTGGTTATAAACTGTTGTTTAAATCATATGTTTATATATAGGCCCAGAATATTTTAGTGTTGTGTTTGGCTGTTGGGCACCTTTGTAGAACAGTATTTTTCCATGATTCATCCACACATATTGGTGCTTTCTCCTATCAGAAAGTGAGGAAGGGAAGGAAGTGGGGAAAATGAAGTGTTTGGACTTGCACAGACGTGTAAGGTGTTGGCTGTCAGATATTTAGTGCTCCTGCAGTGCCTTCTGATGTTTGCTGTTCAGCTGTGATAACTTCAGGGTTCTGGGGAAACTACCAAGCTATAAACCACACATCTCTTATTCTAGAAGAGTGAAGGTCAAGTGGTTGCCCAAACCCAGCTGGTGGCAATTCTTCAGAGGTTAATTTGCAGAATTCAGATTCCCTTTATCTAACACTGTGTGTCCTGGGCTTGGTCTGAGGGCTGTCAGAATGTTAATTGTCACAGGCTCAGGCAGAAGTACAAATGTTGTGTATCACCAGAGCTTCTCAAGCTGCTCATATCTACTCCCAGATCACTGCAGATGTAAGGTAAACAAAATAAGCTTTGGCTGACAGGAAAGATAGTCTTGGCTTGTGGCAGCTTGCTACCAGTGATAATTTGTTTGTCCCTAAGCCATTAGGATGGATTGTGAAGATTTGGTACTCTGTGAATCTTCAGCTTGCCAAGGAATGTGGAGAAAGTTGGAACAGCAGGGAGTCAGTGGCAAATGAAGTGCTGAAATTGTAAAGTAGTCATTGGGACATATTTTTGATTTATGGCTCCAGCTTTGGACTTACAAAATTACTCTGGCTTTTTTTAATGTTGGCCTACTTTCCATGGCTTTGTTGTGTTCTCTATTGATACTCATGCTTATGGGGAAAGCTATAACATTGTTACCCACCAGAGGAGCAACTGGGGGTCAGCAATGAAATAAATTTGAAGACTTGCTGACATAATCTCCCTTTCATAGCTCCTAGATCCATGTTAGTGGGAGGAGAAGGGGAAAAAATAGACGAGTGTTCTGAATTTACATGCTTAGAGTAAATTTGCAGGGCCTGTGCTTACTTTCAAAGGCTGCTTCATGTGCTTTTCTACCATTGTTACAAAGTTTTCCTTCCAAAGGTGTTCCCATTTGTGGTTTTTCTCTGATTTGTAATAAAGTAAAGCTATATCAGATCCCCTCCAGTTTACAGGAATCTGAAAGAGATGATTGAATATTGAAGTTCTGATGCTGCTTTGTTGGGATTGATCATGTCTTGGTTGTTGTATATTCAAATAGCTTGGAATTATGAGCTACATAGGCTATTTTATGCTTTGTCTCTTTGCTGCTGTAAGCAATTAATTTTTAATAGTAATTAAATCCAGTGTAGTGGTTGGTGCTGCAAATGTGATAAAGATTTACTGTAGCCACAAAGCATTGCTCAGAAGATTCAGCCCTGCTGCTGGGATATGATTGAAGCATTTGTCTCAGGAATGTGTTTATGAACTTAGTTTTTTCACAGCTAAACTCTGACTCTACCTTGTATATTTAACTGTGTGCATAATCCCTGTTTAATCCTTTATTCAAGTTCCTTGTGTGTGTTGATCTACATGAAAGAACTTGCACCCACTCTTGGAGTGGTGACTCTTATTTTTCTGCTCAACTTATTCCTGTAAATTTGCAGAGAACTAAAATAAGGCATTTCATTTCTGATTGCTTCCCTACCAGCCTCTTTAGCATGTGCAGAAGTTGACAACTGAGCTGCTGTTTTGCTGGGGGCTGAAATGAAGGACAGCTTAGGTGTGTTGTCCCTTTCTTTGCATTAATGACACTTCTAGCCATGAGCAGTTCTACACTGTTTGATAAGTCTCTTGTGGAAATGTGAAGTTCAAATTGACTGAAGCCGTTGTGTGACTCAATGTAGCAATAAAACAGAGACAAACAGAAACACAATATTTGTGGTTTTATTGTTGAGAAGGCCTGTGGTGATGCCTGTGCTGAGAACCAAAGCCATGGAGGAAAAGAATGGATTTTGTTTAGAGTTGCATGAGGGTTTGAGCCACCAGCTGCTGCCACCACTGTGGCCAGTGGAGTCTTTGTTTGGTGTCCCCTTTCAGCTGTGGCTGCTGCTGCCCAAGGAGCTCTGGAGGTGACTCAGTTGGGTAGGACTGATGAGGGAATTGAGGAGGACTTAAAAACACTGCCACAATCTCTGCTCCCTTGGGAACAGTGGTTGAGCGTGGGCCTCTCCTCTTCCAAAGGCAAGACATCTAGAGCTCATTAGCTGCATTTGGTTTTGTGGGCATTTGCTTTTTCAAAAATGAAGGAAAAGATTGCAGTGCTATTAGCAGCTAATGTTATTTTAAAGGGTTAAGATTAAAATACTACTCTGTCTTCCTGGGGTCTTTGCATACATAGAACTTGGGGGCATATCTGGGTTTTTTATATATTTGCTTACCTTCTTAGTATGCATATTTCCAATACAAAAGAGAGTGCATGCAGGTGTTCTGTGTTTAGAACAATAATTAAAGTATGTTATTACATAGTTAGTTTAATTCCCTCTTGACTTCAAGTTGAAATTATAATGATGCATGGCTTCAAGTGCCCAGAGGACACTAATATCCATGCCACATGGAGTGCAGAGGGGAGGGGAAGAGCAGTATTAATTACTAGTTCATCTTTGAATTCTAAATATTAGCATAAAACAAGTCTTGCACTAACCGTTAATGGGTCTTCGTGGTTGTTACATCCACTTCAAAAGAGACAATCTAGCAATGCTTTCATTAATGCAACAAGAAAGTGTGTGTATAATGGGCTTAATTTATCTTGGACTTCTTCCAAAACTTTAGGAAAAGAGTAGGACGAGGATACTTGGTTAATATCAAGTTTGTCTGAAACAGTTCAAAGGTGGTAGCAAGGCTGAAAGCTTCCTCTTAAATCTAATGGAGTGATGTTCAGATGGTCCCCAAGTGTCTGCCTGGTACTGTTCTTGTACATGTCTCTTTATCTAAAAGTCTTTTTTCTTTGTTCCCTAATGTCATCAATACTTTCTTCTGTTCTTTGCTATTGGATTAACTGGGTGGATTTCTGGAAACTCCCAGTGCCAGCTCCAGCTGTGGTGGAAAGGACTGGAACTCATGAGCTATGATGTCATGAAAATATCTTAAGATGTAGCTGGGTTATTTTCTGTAACATAATGATTGGGCAAAATGTGTGTTGATACTTAATCCTGTGATCCTCTATCTAAACCAGTGCATTCTGATTTTTTGTTTTTTTGGTCCACTAAAACTGGATACTAGCAAACATCTGCTGGAATTGCTACTCTGATCTTGTATATAATTTCTGATTTATTTTCGTTTCTAATCTCAAAAATCAACACCTTGTGTTCTCCCTGAATAGGATGGAAGGTGTTATTTAAGGTTCAAATGTGTTTTCAGGATTGATGCACGTGGGGTTAATTTCATTTTCCTTTCTGCTGCTTTTGCTCTAGAACTCTCAAAAAGAGAAATGCAACTGGGGGATGTTCACTAGGCTTTCCTGTTTGAGAGAGAGGCAGAATACAAACTAATATTTGTTTGGCAGTTATTAGGTAGGCTACTAGGATGTTTTCTCTTCTTTTATATGGTTGTAGTGTTCCATACCAAATCCTATTGCTCTGGTTGGTAGCTGTTATACTTAAAATAGTGTTGGTAATTGTCTGCCTTCTCTACTTAATTTCTTCTAAGGTGTAGAGGAATATCCTGCCAATGCTATTTTATAATCCAATATACTTTTGAGAAACCACACTGGGACAGGCACAGTAACACCCATATCAAAGGATACCCAAATATTTAACTTTTAATCAGACTACACAGAGGTTTAGTATATATAGATATCTTGGGTAAATTAGCAGAGGGGAGCTGTGCCTGTCGGAAGAATGACTAGTGATTCTTCTATAACTGTTTTGTATTCTGTGCTCATCATTAGCTCTTATCAACTACTTGAAACAAAGCAAAGTGATGAGCAGGGTGGTTTAAGACTGTTTTCAGCTGGATTTTACCTTGTGTACATGTCATTCTTCTCTATGGTGTTGATTTTTCTTTCACAGTGGCCATGTATAAACAGAGCATTGCTGCTGGGGCTGGGACAAGCTCTCCTTTTTTGAGGCTGTTTTCCACATGCCTAAAGCTTTTTATGGGATGCTAGGCTTCTGCCCAGCAGATCTGAGGAGGTTGGAATAGAATTGGTGAGTTGGGCTTCCTTTACCTGGGAGAAAAGCAGCTTCGCAGAGCTTTCAAAGGTTATTGAGTTTCTGCAAGTCTTTTCTCAGGACTTGTTGGCGACCTGCAGGAGTGCTTACTTGACAAAAATGTGCTTACTTGACAAAAAATTTAAAGGCATTTTTGCCTTACTGGAGAGTGTGAAAAAGTTCAAATGAAAAACATTACCAGCAGTTGGTTTACCTGTATATAGATATGGCTCCCGAAGACCTGTAGTGTCTTAATTCCTGATTCTCTACTCCTGTTTATTTTGGTCTAAAATGCAGTTCCTGAGGTCACTAAGGATTCTGATCTCTGCTCAAATTCCAAATTTGTGTTGTCTGAGGCCTGGGCTGAGCCTGTAGCAGCAGCCAGGCACGCAGATATTGAGGCCCACCCAAATGGCTAAAAGGATGTATTTACTGTTTCCATTTATCAGGAGTGCTGCAGGGGTCCATGCAGAGTATCTAGAAGCATCTTTTGGAAATCTGGCTAATTAACCTGGTTTGCTCTGAAGAGATTGGTTTGTCTGGGGTCTTGTGTAATGACAAGGATTCCGTGTGTGATTTTAAGTTGTGTTTTATGGAGAGTAGTGTTGTATTTGGGGTGGTTCAATGAAGTAAGGGAAGTCCTGCAGCAAGTCTTTGAGTGTTTTTTACTTTTTATTCCCTTTCATCTTTTAACTCCTAACAATTTTTAGCTGTAATTTCCAGACTGTCTAGGATGCTCTTGCCTTCACAGCTTCTGTGCCAGTCATGCTAAACTAATCTTTGCCTTTCCTATTCTATTCTTCCCCTAATTCTCTCTGGAGAATAAAGATGCTGTTTTGTTCCTTAGGCTGGTTCCTGAGTGGCTGAGAGGCCCAGCTTTTAATGGGGGAGGCATTTCTTGCTTACTCTTCAGCTGGTATGGAATAACATGTGTGGCTGGTGTGACACACGTAGACAGTGCAGAATCACTTTCTCAATGGAGGAAGGTTAATTAGGAATAGCACTACCCTTCATCTGTGCCATGTGGAAGCCTGTAGGGATTGGTTTTGGCTAGTGTCAATAGAATAGCTAAAGTTTGGAGAGGAATTATGAAATTATTTCAGTTATTTTTCTGTGTAAACCTTGGTATACCAGTCTTCTCCAAAACAAGCAGTGTTTTTTTTTCTTATAGTTAAACCAGGATTTTTTGTCACAAGTGTGCTGATGAATTTTTGTGTGAAAATTGCTATGAAATCATTAAGCTTTATTTTCACTTGACACTTGTCAATCTTCTTCTAGTGCAGTAAGTGCTTGCTGTATTTGAGCATTTCTGTTGTCTTGCCTTGAATGACAGTATGTTCTGCTTTGTGTCACCTGACTTAATCACTATTAAAAGGCTGTCTGGATTACCATTTCCTCAGGGGAAGTTTCAGAAGCCTACAGTCTTCTAAACTTTATTCTAAATAATATGATCTCCCAGTTAGTAGATTTAGCTCAGCTTGTCTCTTTTATCTGAATAGCATTTGTTGCATTCACTGCAACAGGTACCTGACTGAATAGCATGCATGGGTTGGTGATTTCTGCATTTCTTCTATTTCATGTGACATTTCAATGTTGCAGAAAGGAGAATCATGATTAGATTTTTCCATTATGTCTTTTTCTGTCATGGTTTTCAAATAGAAGTTCCAAGATAAAAATATAAATTTGATTTAGAATTGTGCTTTGTGTCTCCTGGCTTCCTTTTCTCCCTCAAACACTGCTTGGTCACAATTTTGATTATCCTGGATAGATGGTAATGGCTCAGGCAAGTGTGCAAGGTTCCACAGTGTAATTGTTTTATTAATTTTAGCACTGTCTTGTTTTAATGTCAGCCATCAGAAAAAGTGAAATGATTGCTTCAAAACCACACCTGTACTGGAACTGGAGTTCAGGGAATGTAAAACAATGTTCATAGGATGTCAAGGGCAAGAATATAGAAAACTGCTTGTCATTGTCCCTAGCTTTGTTTTCAAATGAGAGCCTCCAGAAATAGTTGTGGTTGCTCTCTCCAAAGTATTTGTGCCAGTTTGCCCTTGGACCCACAAAACTCCTAAAACCACTTTTCCCTTGGGCCACCTGTGTGTAGATTTTGCCAAGTTCTGCCTAAAAGTCTTCTCTGACTTCATTGCTTCTGGCCATGACTCCTGTTAGCTTCCTTTCTTATCTTTTAGTTCTTGCCAAGACCATGGAAATAGATTATCTATTCCTGACCCATCCCTGGTGCCTACTTGAAGCATTTCAGCTTTGGTCACATACTCCTGTTGTGTCTTTTCCAGGCTGAGGAGTTTTGGGCAATTCTTTCATTTTTCTCATGGAAATAACTTGATTCTTTGTTACTTCTTTGTGCATTTCTCTGGACTACAATCCCCCTCCTAGAAGATTTTTGTTTTTCTCTAACTTCTTTTCCTATCCAAGGTGCTCTTTTCAACAGACTTCTAAATATTAAGTAGTCAAGACACAGAAAAGAGTGGGAGGCAGATCTCTTTCTGTGATCAAAGAACTTGAGTTTGTGAAGGGAACTCGCTTAGCTGGGAGAAGCTGCATGGCTTTGGTGGATTGAAGGACTAGCTGGTTATGGTTATCAAAAGATCTATTTAGTGAAACCTTGCTTATCAGTACACATTTGCACAGAAGAACAAGGTCATAGGTGTCATTAACCCAGGGTTGTGATGGGCTCTATGAAAATTAGTTTACATTCAACAAGGTTGGAAGTTAAAATGAGATTTGCAATGTTGTACTCCTACTAAAGCAGAATTCAACAAGAATTGTGAAAGACACCATGGAAAGAGATGAGGATAAGAAGTTTTTGAAAGAGCACCTAGAATTTTATTGTTCTAGTAACTAGAATTAAGTTACTGGTCATTCATCTAAGATGAAATTAATTATTTTTTCATAAGCATTAAACTTGCTTATTCATTTGGGAAAAAATCATCTTTCCTCCTTGATGTATTGATTAGTTTTATGAGCCAATACTTTTGTTGAGACTTGTGTCACAGAGGAGGTGCCTAGGAGTGGCATAGGCAGAAGGCATTTGCAGTAAAATAGAAGTGTTTCAAGAAAACTGACAGCTTATAGCATGGGTTGGTATTAAACATTGATATTCTTGTTTCTTGCTGGAAAATCTCAAGAAAGGCAAGTTATCATGGAGTCCTGAGTAGCTGAATTTTCACTGATGGCTTCTTTTTTGTTGTTCTGAAAGTATATGGCAAACAGATGACTTCTAAGTCAATCCTATGGTGTTTGCTGAAATTTAAGTGGCCACAGTTGGCAGCTCAGACTTCATAGTTGGAACTTAATCTCCCTGAACACAGCAGAGATGTGTACATGCTGGAATCAGGGGAAGGGGGATGGATAGGGTGGGGATGAACAGCAGACAGCTATAAAAAGCAGAGGCAAGCATTACTGCTGTTCCCTTGGACTAGCATTACTGCTATGTGTGTAATGGTGAAAAGCACTGCTTTAAAACAGGGAGGGGCTCTTCCAGGAGCTGAGAGAAGTCAGCAGATGAGCTCCTCTTCAGATGAAATCCTCCCATGACTGCTGCCTGGTCACATCTCCTGCAGGTTTTTAAAATGAGAAGCTGATTTCTTGTTTCTGGTGCTGTGAAAACTCTTCCTGGGGTGCCTGTTTCCTTTTTCCTCAGGGATGCTGCTGCCCTGGCTGCAGCAGCTGTCTGACAGGTGCTATCAGAGGTCAGGGCCAGTGCTGAACCAAATGTGCCATCTCTGACTTGCCATTTGTCACAAGGTTGACTTGGCTGAGATGTGCTTTGAGTTTCTGTCTAGGGTGCTAAGTTACAGGAAAGCTGTGCAGTCTTTATTCCCATGCTTTAGTTTCCCATATGCAGATGGATCTCCTGAGGGCTCTCACTTTGCTTTTATGTGGTCTGAGGTGACTGCATTAATGTCCTGCCTTGAGGAGCTCCAGTCTGTCATGGCATTTTGGGCTTTTGTGAAAATGGTTCTGTTTCCTACAGGCATTAGCTAAAGCTTGTATGTGACTTGAGATGATTTTAAGAGTTCCACAGCCAAAATGTTTGATGTTCCTTGGTATATAAAGACCCCCTTCACACTGGGAAACTCCTGCTGTATCCTGCCACTGCAGGAGGATCAGAGTATATTCAGACTTCTAAAGATTTTGCTACAAATGTGTTCTCTGGTAAGATATGTCAGGATCCTGGTGGTTTGATCACCCTGGAGAGAAGCACACTGCTCCTGTTTTGTAAAACACTAGGCACTGCCAAATAGATGTTGTAATACCCCTTTGTGTTCCTCCTTCAAGTTGTTTTATCTTTCAGATGCATGCAGCTGGTTGTTGATAGGATTACCTCCACCTAGTTGCTGGGTAATTTTCTTTACCTGAAGTGAGTCTCTACCTGGGTGTTAAACTTGATATATTAACTCCAGGACTGACTCTTATTCACCTGTTGTTTTTATTTGTGCTCTTTTTGCAATGAAATTATCTTAATAGTCTAGATTTCCCTCTGCCACCCCCACATGCACACACACACACACTCCTTCAGCTTAGGTTTTGCTTAGTTTGGTGGAGGAGTGGAATGAGTGTTCAGACTCATGTGGGAGGCGATATCAGCCTGTTGTCTGTTAACCATGGCAAAAAATAGCCCCTCTCAGCCCTCCCTGGTTTTGCAGACTTCCTAAAGATTGTCAGGTGGGGCTAATTCACAAAGAGTTCCCCTCACACAACAGTAGGGCTCCAGAGTTTGTAAACATCATCTTGCTTTTGTGACTGGGCCAAGAGGAGTATAACTGCACTAATTGCTCTCAAATAGAAAACTTGAACTTGCTCAACTGCTTTCTGCTATCTGCTGCTGATGTTTGAAGGACTCTAACCCAGCTTTCCATTCCTAATAAAATAGGGTTGTTTGGCCCTGATTTGCAATGGGAAGGTTTAGGACTCACTATGCTCACTCCTTAAAAGAAAAATGAAGATGTAAAGGATGATCATCTTTCTGATTTTGGGTGGTGGATGGTCTCTGAATTCAGCAAACAAGCTTCTTGCATGCAAGTGGCTGAAATATCCTTCAAGTTTCAGAAAAAGCCCTCTACCCTGTCCCTGTCCCCCAACCCCCATGTTCACCCCAAATGGGGATGATTTACTCCTTCAGTAAAGGTCCCTATTATGGCTTTATAATGTCTGTTTCTAAAAGATAAACCTGCAGCCCTTAGACTTGGATTGACTGTGAGTCCTAGATCATCTCAGAATCTTTCTTCATTTTTTTCCTTATTCATTTTCCACCTCTGGGTTATTCATGAGGAAGTTGTATGAACTTGCTGCAGAGTTCCTGGGGAAGGAAATGGAATATGCTTGCCTTGAAGTCAGCTTTTTCCATGGCAAGCAGGCTGCCTGGGGGAGGGGAGAGGTGCTGAAACAAAAAAAAAAAAAGAGGGGGCAAGCCCTTAGACCTGTGCTTGTCTCACTTGGCTCAAAGTTTCTTATGAAAGCAAGTGTGAGAATTGACTGTGCTGATCAAGACTTAATGGTCTTGGCTGTGAGAGATATTGGTAGTGGCTTGTTCCAGGAGTCACAGAAATTAACCTGCAGTAAGACTATGCTATCCAGCGTTTGGGCAGTTGAAATGTTTGCGTACAAATGTTTCCATTGAGGTTTGGAAAGAAACAGTATTTTCTGGAGATGAGACCCTGCATTTACTGTGTGACTGCAGATCAGGAAGATAAGGTGGGCTTGGGATTTGTTTAGGAGCAACACTTTTTTCTGCTTCATAGCTGGTTCCTAAATAATTTTTCTGTGTAGACAATCCAATCAGTCCTTTTATTTATGTGAAGTCAATAACTTCTTGCCTGTTAGCATAAAAGTCACAGTAGAATGTTATTGATGCAGAAAACTTCAAGTATTGATTTCATCTCACGCTTCACCTTTGGCATTTTTCACATTGTGGGTTGGAGACTCTTAAGTTCTATACCTGACTGAAAATGCTGCCATCAGATTGATCATCTCTCTTGGGATGAAAATTCTGACATGACTGGTTTGCCAGAAAAAGCCCCTACCTTTTGAATGTTGATTTGCAGATACCAAGGTGATAGTAACAGTTCATGAAAAGACAGTGCCAAACCAATATTATAGGTCTTGTTTCCCCCCTCCCCAGAAAGGAGGTCTCTGGGATAGTATGGGGAGTGTTTTGTTTAGTGTAAACAGAGGAATAATGCTTTGAAGTTGCTTGTGTCAACACCAATCCTGAGGGAAAAAAAACACAACTGAGGCAGCATCACCAGGATCAACAAACTTAATTTGTATCTTTCCAAGCTACTTGGCATTTCTGTTTAGCTGACTCCTACGGGGTGGCTCTTGCATAAGCTCTGCTCTCCTGCAGAAGTGCACTGATGCTTTTCTGATTTGTAGCCTTTAACATCTTCTGAGTTTTGATGTGATGAGCACAAATGATGATGTTGTGTGTTTAATTCTTTCAAGAAATAAACTTAATCACCAGAGTCAGTAGAATCAAGTCTGTTTCCAGTGCTGTATGTTCCATACCCCCATCCACTCCCCCTCAAATCAGTGCCATGGCCACTTTAACAATATTTTCTAAATATTTTGCTAGTACTGGTTGAAATGAACAACAGATAATACTTCACAAAGCTTTTTGTAGAGATCAGAGCAGACTTGGAATATACATGTCCTGCTGTTCTATTAGCCTACAGCAAGAGTTGTGTGCAAGTTAAAGCAGAAGGTGTGGTGGTGTGTGTGTTATGTGTCAGGCTCATGATTTTGGGACATTTTTAGGATACTTTTGTAGTGCTTTTTGTTAGATTTATGCATGAACTTGAGCACAGTTACATCTCTGTGGAAAACATGTTCTTAAATAACTTTCAAGCAGGTCTATTCATATTTAAAATACATCAAAAAGCCAAGACACTGCTGGATGATGTGAGGGGTTAAATATTTGCTGTATAGGTACTCCTTAGGTTCTGGACAAGAGCTAAATTAATGCAAGTTCAGTTGCTGATTTCTGTAAGCACAGTTTAAGAAAGATGTCAGGTGTCAATGTCTCTGCTATAGAGGAGTTACTTGCAGCTGGTGTCAGTGGATGTGTTGGTTAGTTTGTGTTAAGACTTGCTGTAGAAGAGTGCAAATGTGACTAATGTCAGCTGATGGTAGAGTTTTCATAAAATGAGTATGGCCAGTGTGAAGCTGAAAATATCCTTTAAAACTTATGTCCATTAGTGTTATTAAACTTCAATTCTTACTCTGGTTATTAGGTAGGTTTACACTCAGGGTGAATGTATGTATGTTAAAATTTCCACTAATAAATCATTTTGGTAGTAAAATGTGTTTCTGATTATTGAGCCATAACTGGGAAGCTCTCAGTGCTGCATTTTATGAACATATTTAGTAACACAGATGCTTTTTTGTAAGTTTTCAGCTGTTGTTTTACAGTGAAGTGCAAAATTCAAAGACATGTAAGCAGATCTAGTGCAAGACTTGGTACATGTGGTAGTGGGAAGACTGAGTTTTTTGAACAAGTGGGTTAAGGACCACTTTTCTCTTTTGAGGTGCAGTAGTTATGTGATGATCCATTGCACTACCACAGGGAGGAATTCCTCTTTGAAGTTATTGGCCAGCTGGAGATGAGGAAGGGTGACAGGTTGGGTTGGTAACCTTAACTATCTTCTCCAGAGGTAAAATAGCCATAAAAAACAGATTTACAGTTGCATTCTTGCTGTGTCTGTTTGGGGCTTTTAATGGGTGGCTGTGTAAACTCAGCAGAGAGCAGAAGTTGCACAACTGAGAACTGTCCCAGCTGAAACTGACAGTCCAGTAAATACAGATTTGTCTATCAATACTGTGTAATGTCATTTGATTAACATCTCTAATCTCCTGCAAGTGTGACTGCAAGCCTTCCTGAAAGCTTACACCCCAAATGCTTGCTCATGTGTGAACAGCCAAGTGCCAGCCTGGTCACCCATAAAAGTAGGCACAGGGAAGTGAAAGGATTTAAAAGGCTTTGTCTTCTCTTTGCTGTGTAGGTTCTTTAAACTTATTACAGCTGGGCTGTGGTTCTTGACCAGTTGGGAAGAAGGTCAAAGCCAATGCTGGGGACCAGGCCTGTGGGACCTGGGGCTTGCAAAGCCATGAGCAGGCAACATGAGCTGTGTGGGCTCCTCCACATTTTGGAGGAGCAGCTCTGCACCAGAGCCATAGCTGCTCATGATGTGCTATGAAGTTTTTATTAGATCATAAAGCAGTATTTTCTGCTCCAGAGACTGTGCCAACTTAGACCATGAGGTTTGCCAGCAGAGCTGTGGGATTTCTTGTCTTAAGCATCTTAAAATGCTTATTTATCCTCAGTCACACTGTCCAGCACAATCGTGCTGAAACAGTGCATTGCATGCAGCTCTTTACCCATCAAAATTCCTTAGCATCCTGAGTACAGATACAGCTCTGCTTTCAAATGGTATGATGGGAAAGCATAGATGACTGGTCTGTTTCTTAAGACAGCACATCCATGTTAAATTTTTTGCTGTCTTTTGTGGGCAGTCAGATGTAACAGGCAATTTGCAGTAGGAAAGACCAGCCCTTACATAAGTAAATGGACATCTTGGAAGCACTTGAGCACTGGTCTGTACTTCCAATACAAATCAATGGAACAAGGAAAACTGAGGGATATGTTAGAAGGTGAGTAGTTAAAAGTGGAAGATGTGGATAACTTTGGACTTTGCATTGATTTGCAGAATTTTGGATTAGTTAATAATTTTGATGCAACATAAGGAGATGATGTTAGGGCAGTATTATATAGAACTTATTTTTGCAACCATTCAATCTGTGGGTGTTTTTTTTCAGGTAGCAATTAGGAAGAGGCGTTGCAGGTAATGTTTTCAGGGTACAGTAGAATCCTGTCTGCTTTCCTAAGTGCTGAGACTGGGGAGTGCAGGGATTTGGAGGGTGAAGCTACTAAAATGTTCTGCTAGTGTTTATCTTTAGAAGTTGGATGGAGTTGAGCTGTGCTGTCTTTTGCTTTCCTTTGCCCTTTGCTTTCTCAACTGATCTCTTTCAGTTCTCCATTTCCAAGGGCAGTGCAAGCTCAAGTATGTCTCTGTCCAGTATGGTCACTGCTGAGCTCCCTTTCTCCTTCCTTTCTTTAGTCTAATCTAAATAATCACCACTAAACCTGTTTCTGTTTCAGTGATGTAAAATTATCTTCCGTAGTATATGTCTGAAGCTTAAAACACAGTAGAAAGACTTATTTTCTAAGGCTGAGTTGTGGTTTGTATGTTAATGTAACTGAGCAGTGGAAAATTAACACTTAAGTGCATTAGTTCTGAGTAGAATGATTGTGCTGTAGTCGTGGAGGACCTCAAACAGGGAGCCCTTCTGCTTGGGGTGCTGCACTGATCCTATTGCTGCTGCTGCTCTAAAATGGGGAGGTTTCAGTGTTATGATCAACCCTCCTTGGTGTGGAGTTGAGGGGTGTGTAAAGCACATAAGGAGCTATCTCAAAATTAAAACACACGTCTCTTGATGTAGCACTAAAATAGTCCTAATGACCCTGTGAAAGATGGCTGAAGTCTTACATAATCCTCTTCCAAAGAGGGTCCTTGCAATTTCTTGGCTGAATGTCCCCATACCCATGTAGATTTATAGAGCATTAGGCTGTGAACTGTGCACACATCAGGGCTTGGCTCTGTATGAAGATGTGTATAGCAGGATTTTAGGATAGTGCTGCAATGACTCTTTTCTGTTCTTGATGGTTTTACCTTGATTTTGAATGTATGTGAGGCTCTCAATGTTACTTGTAGCACTTGGAAACTATCAAAGCTGAATGGTTTGACAGCTATTCTTGTTCAACTCAAAGCAGTTAAAATTTACCTGTATGCATAACTTTTTTCTAAATAAGTTTAGTATTTGAATATTAACATCTGTCCTACATTTTTGATCATAAACCAAGAAAAATGCCTGAAGCCTTGGTTTAGTGAAGTAAAGGCTTCTTGTTTTTTCTAAATCATTTAAGAACTGTCTGAAATCATGGGTTTTTTCTTTCCTCAGGGAAAAGTACAGTGCCAGGTGTGCTTACTGTAATAATTGCTTCTGCTGTGTCTTTTGTAGTTCTGTTTTTTATGCTACCCTTTCATGAGAAAGAAGTCTAAATTTTTGATGGATGCAGGGTGAATTGTGTATTTCTTCTTTTGATATGTTTTTCTGTAAAACAGATCTGGTACAGACTTAGTCTTTCATGTGCTTTCTAAAGGATGGCTCTCATTCCATTTTAGGGGAGGTGGTTCAGTTGTTTAATTCTTAAATATCCCAGCTGTTTCCCAAGGTTCAGAAACTCATTTCATTTAAACCTTTTAGGGCTCCTTCTGAAGAGCATTTCTGTGGCTAAGCAAAGCTGAGAATTAGATGCAGTGGGAGGAGAGTAATACTAATTCAGTCCTCAATATATGTGTGTGTGTGCATGGAATGTTTTTGTTTTGCTGGTAGCATGGCTTGTCCCACAATGTTTAATGCTGTTATATTTCATGCTTTTGAGAAGATGCTTTCAAGGGCTTTCACATGACAACAGAGAAGTGAAATTTGGTACTGCTTTCAGTTGGCTTTCTTGTAGCAGTAATATCTGCTTATTTCAAATCAGTTTGTCTGCTTATAACAGTTTTTTTATTACTGTCTAATTGGTGTCTTGTTTTTTTTCAGAGGTCGTTCACATTAATATTAGAAGCATGGGATTGGGATAATGATACAAAAGCTGGTGAGTATTTATGTAAAGCTTGGAGTTTGTACTTATTCTGTGCTGTATGTGTGCAGACTGGGGAGGGGGGAAATTGTATCCTGCTGCAATCAGCCATCCCTCCAGATCAGCTCTAGGCAAAGCTGATGTCAGAGTAAAGGGCATGTACAAATCCAAACAGTGAGTTTGGGTTTGGAATTGTGTTAGGGGTTCCTAACATTGGGTTAGGAACTGTGAAAAATTATTGCTGTGTAGGAAAAAGAATGGACAGTTGTAACAAAAGGATGTAATTACAATGACTCTTGATAATTAGCTCTAAAAATGTTTACAGATCATGCTAGACCCTTTATTTTTTTAGAAAAAGATAATCTGTAGAGTTGCACTTCAAATTCTCCTCAGTCTGCTTGTGATCAGGCTATGCAATAATTTCCATGATCATGTGAGCAATTAAACGTTCTTGCTCCCCATAAGAAAAGTACTTGATGTTTTTTTTGAAATTGTTCTAAATAATGGTATGATCCCTTCTCTGTTTCTTCTCAAGTACTGGAGCTTAGCATTTGCAGACTGAAAATGCAAGGTAATACTCATTGTCAAGGCAGGGTTATTGATCTGAAGTGAAAGCAAGACTATTTTATAAATATTTCAAAGTCAGATCAAGGTGCTGATTGCCAGAATGCTGCTAAAGCAGGACTCCAGCTTGAACCTACACTCTGTAAATGATTTACAAATATGTCCTAAAATAACCAATACTTCTGGCTACAAGATAGACATGAACCTCAGGCTTGCATTGTGGTTATTGATGGACTGTTTCATTTCAATTGGGATCAGTGTAGGGGAAGGTGTTTGAGCATTAAGATCGTGAAAAGGTTACATATGTCCCAAATCATCATCAGATTCTGTATTAGTAATGATAAGTTTTTAGTTTAACTGCTACCTGAACCCTTTTTCTGTTGGAGTTAAACTTGTCTTGTTTAAACAGCTCCTTTAGCCTTTGTCTATTGGCTGTGTTTTCTTTATATCTCTGATTAATGTTGCTGCAGCCCTTCAGTTGAGCTTGTCCACGGCCTTCTTGAATGGCACTTCCTAAAGCTGGGTGTGGTATTCAAAATGAGATCTTGTGTGCTGAGCAGACTAAGCCCAAATCTTGAATAAATTTAGACATCCTACATAGTAACAGATTGGAGGAATCCTCTTGAATGCTTTAAAATATACTATGTGGTGTTAATTAATATAAATGATTTCCAGCTTGGGAATAATTTATCTAGGTACAGCTAGTACAGCAAATATTAGAATATTCATGTCTTGTTACAGAGGGCAAATCAAGTCATGAGATGTTGTAGAAAGGACTGAACATAGAGACAGCCTATCCTGTAAATCATCTGTATGCATTCAAGTGCTGGATTTAATTTTTCATTTAGCTTTGTAATAAATAATAGTATTGTTAATTTCTTAGAATTTGCTGAATCCTCTTGCAAATCTGTAGCTTTAAACCCCAGATTTCTTTTGAATACACTTGATAAGAAGACAGTCATCTCAGGCTTGTGTTAGGTCTTTGTTATGCTTTTTAGTTTAACAAGCTCTAACAAATCTCTTTACTTGCATTCTTTTTTTTTCCCTGAACTTGAGGCCAACAGGATATAGAGTGTTTTCTGGAGGCCCAGTGTGCCATCTCCTTAAATTAACAGTTTCTATGAACTGTGGGAGAGTATATAAGTGTCAGATTACAGTTTAGCTCTATGAGAAACTGCTGATGGAAAGTGAACTTCCCTTTAATTTAGGCTGCCAGAGAGAGGTACTGCAAAGCTGTATTGCAGCTGAAAGCTTGAAGGCTTGTCAGTTGAATTTAGGAAGGCTCTCTTGGCCTGTAATTTGGCAGAAGACTAGCAAAGTGCTTGTCTTGGTTTAATGTTTCTGTAGTCAGTTTTCTGATTTTGTGATAGAGATGTGTTTCTTAGCTGTGCTTCAATTTAGATTTGCATATAGGATTCTTAGGAAGAATTCCTTAATGCTGAAGGTTTTCTCTTTTTTGAAGGATCTTGGCAGTAGGTTTTGCCTTGTGAATCTGTCGAGACGCAAAGATGCTTCAATTCAAAGATGTATTTTTGCAAGCACCACCCAACTGCCAAACAGGCACAGATCACTAAAAATTCACATGTTGGAGAAGAGGAAAGGGAATACAGCAGCTTCTCCAGAGAAAAGACCATATCTGGTCCTGGAGGGGTGAAGTGAATGTCTGTGGAAAGCTTAACTCCCTGTCAATCCTGAGTGCTGTGCTGATCTGGGGATCAGATTACGTGGATCTTCTGTTGCTACTGTAAGATAGATTAATCAAAGTAATTGCCAGAGTCTGTTTATAAACTGATTAATTAGTTCTAGAGTCAGGTTTTGCTTTCCTTTAATGGGGATGAGTAAGGCTGAAAGTTAAAAGTAGGGTCTGTGTTCCAGCTTGGATTCTAAAGTGGGTATTAAAAACCAAAACAACAGCAACTACAAAAGTAAACAACAAAACCCAAACAAGAAAACAAGCAAACAAAAAACCTCCCCTAAAACCTAGAGAGGCTTTCACTGAACAACTTGAGGGTTCTAGAGCATTTGTCATTGTTCCCTCCCTGTGTCCAAGCATCCTGCATTTTTCTTGCACTCAGTGAGGGGAGGGGGACTCAGAGCTGACCTGTAAAGTACCATCTCAAGAGCAAGTCTGCCACAGCAAATGTTTCCCCCATACAAATTCCTAGAGGGTCTTTCACCCCCAATTCCTGAACTGCTGGTGTGTTTTTCTCCTCCTGTGTGCATCAGGGTTGGCTCAGGGGTAACCTTGTGGCAGTGTAGCGTTACCACTTGTTTGCTTTGGGAGGGTGGAAGAGTGGGAGAGGAAGCTGGCTAAGATACAAAGTCACTGCAGAGGGCCTGATCACTGTCATCTGTCACAGCAGCTCCACTTTGCAGGTAAGTCACTTGACCTGGCAGACTTCAGCAGAGCTCTGGGCAGTGCCCAACCCAGCCCTGCCTTGACAAGGCAAGCTGGCATCTTCACATGGGAAGTAACTTTCCATTTGACTCTGTGTCTGCTGCAGGCATGCAGTGGTTGCTTTGGTCCTTCCCATTAACCTGTAGGAGACTCATCTGTCCATAGTGCTCAAAAGATATTGCTGAAGAGAATGTGCTTCCTGAGAGGGGCACCTCCTGCTCCTTTGGGTGTGAAGTTGATGTGATGTCACTGTGTTCCCTTACAAACAACTGCCAGCATCCCCTTTTGTACAGCCCTGTTGGGAGTGTCTGACCTCTGCAGAGGGTTGGGGTGCTGATGGGCAGTGTCCTTATTTGTGCACTGCACAGTTCAATACTCTGCAGACAAGGCTTTCTATTCCAAAAATCAGGTTCTCTGGGAATATTAATTAAAGAAATAGCTTTTAGGCATTATCTCCTTTTATGCAAACATCTGTACTAGTATCTGCTTTTCTAGAGAGGCTTGTAGAAAACCTGTTAATCAAGGAAATTGCTTGTGGGCTGTTTGTGTGTATGTACATTTGAGTAATGAATGATGCTTTTTTGACCAATAACCAGAGAAATTCAGTTGTGCCTTTACTGAGAGCTAAAATAAGAAGCGTGAACCTCTTAGGTGAACTTCTATGGCAGAGTCAGACGCAGGGAGCAAACTTGTCTCATCAAAACAGTTAGGTGTGAGAGGCTGGATCTCTTCAGACACGCTCTGGTATTGTGGGGGAGGAAGGAGAAACCTTGACAAACATGTTCCTCCCTGTGTTTACAGATCTCTTAGGAAGATGCACCTTCTAACAAGGATCAGTGTTAAATTTGAAGTTAAACAGAACTCTCATACTTACTCTGCTACTTAAGAATTTAGGATCAGAAATGAAATGACTTGGAGCTGCTTCCCTCATGCCTTTTGTGGCTCAGGGTAAATTACCTGGCTTGCTTATTTAGGCTGTTAAACCCTACTTGTACTGATACAAGCTTGAGGAAAAACCCTTAAGACTCTGAATACATTCCTTTTCAGAGGAGCTTGTGAAGATAAAGTTGGAGTGTTCAAAAAGATAAAAAGAGCACTCTTGGGTTATTTCCCTTGTTCTTGACCCCTGGTATCAAGAGGTCTGTTCTGCATAGGTACATTTGCAGTAGCTGTAATGCTTGTTCCAGTTAACTGGGTCTGATGAATCTCCATTAGCCTGAAGATGCCTGATAAGAATTTTATTATATGAGCCATTTCTTTAATCTCAGGACCTGTTCTTCAGTCCATCTGATGCACTTAGAGGAAATGCTTTCACAGCAGTGGATGCTGCAGCTGTTTATAAGGAGCCTATGTTGCTTTTACAGCAGAGAAGCAGCTCCATAATGTGTATTTGGTTCAATTTTCCTTGACCATCCAGTGATTCAGCATGTTTTCCTTTATAGTTTCTCCCTAGTCAATGGAGGAAAACAAGATTATTAAAGGATGCTGAAATCTGCCTGGGGAAGTGGTGGTGTCACCATCCCTGGGGGTATTTGAAACACGTGTAGATGTGGCATTTGGGGACATGGTTTAGTGTTAGCCTTGGCAGTCCTGGGTTAATGGTTGGGCTTTGATGACCTTAAAGGTCTTTTCCAACCTAAAAAACTCTGTGATTCTATCTAATAATTCAACTTTTAGTGGTGACTGGTGTGGTAAATATTCTGTTGATCAAAAATAAAATGCAGGCAGCCTTTTCTATCTTGCACATGCTGCTGGATGACAGAGCAGCTTCTGCACAGGAATGGGAGTCAAAGAAGAGGGATAGGCTTCAGTGTGTCTTGGCCAGCCATAAAATGTTTCATGCAGTCTAGTCCAAGCAAGCATGACTTACAGCTTATACATTGCAATACCACTTTTAATAATAAAGCAGAGAGATACTGTGAGATCTTAAAAACTGGAGTACCTTTCAATGCTTAGTTAAAAGGGATTCTTTTTAAGTTCAATGTTTTTTAATTTCAAGAGGAAACATTTTTATAGAAGCAAGCTTGGAAAAGATGCCAAGAAGGGAAGATACTTTGGAGAGCCTGATACTTCTGTAATTATTCTTTTCTCTTAATATTGGAGCCACTGAAAACACTTTACTAAGAAATGCACAGGATTCCTCTAAACTGTCAATAATGTTCTGGTTGAGAAACAGTCACTCCTTGGGTTTTGTTTTCTAAACATATGAGGTTAATGAGTTCTAGAAAGCAGCGGGGTAGGTAAAATGAGTTTGCTAAAGGTAATAGCTTAGAATTGTTTGCTACCAGCTTGGCTTGTTCTATATTGTTAATAATTTGAAATTCAGGCTTTATCTCACTATCATCTCAGCCTCTTGCTGTGTGCAAGTTTTTGATTATTCATTTCTTTTAACATGTATTTTACAGAGTCTTTATTTAAAGAAAATGAGTGCTGAAGCTCTAAGCTGGCAATATTACAGCTATTTCATAAATGTGTATGAAATTAATATGTTCAAGTGAAGCTTGTGTACCTTTTTCTCATCCTTGAATAGCATTTGTAGTTCCAGATGCAATTTGCAGTCACCCAGAAAAGCTCTACAGCAGGGTGGTACCAGATTTGAATGGTGAACCCATTAGAAAACTCCTGCCACTGGGGTTGCTCACTGTCTGCCTTTACCTCAATCCCCAATCTTTGCTTATTCTTAATATTTGCTGAAGCAATTTTGTCATTTCATTGTACTGGCTATAATTGTCTCAACTCCTGGTATTGAAGCTTCTATACAAAGAATTACATGGATAAAGATACAAAATGGATATTTATGTAAATGACAATACTTAGTGTTGGCAGTTTCTGTAGTGTTACAGCCTAGAATCCTCTTTTCCCCTGGGATGTGTAATTCTTGGTGCAGGTTTGGCCTCAGTGAGAGGAGCCTGGCAGTAGCAGAGCTGCTGCTTTCCACGGGGACAAGGCAGGATGCTCACAGAGTGTGCTGCAACAGGGATCACAGTTATCAGGAGTTCCCCTGGGGCTGAGGATAAGGAGGATGCAGAGCTGAGAATGGCCCTTGACAATCCTGAGTTCACTTGTTTATTTCTTCTCAAAATGTCAAACACTAGCTGTCTAGTGTTCTATGGCATGGTTGTTAAAGATGTTTTGCCTTTATTTTAAAGTGAATAATAAAATGGGAACAAGCTAGTTTATGTATATAATGCAAGCCTGAAGGAGCATTCACTAATGCTCAGTAATCTTACAGCAAATTTAATAGATTGTGGTTTGCTTTATTTTTTAAATTAAACTCACAGCAGAGAACTTTATCTCAGCTATGAAATTATGCAGATCTTGCAATTTTATAAGAACAAAAAGGAGGCAAGAAGAGCCTCAGATCAAGATAAAGCTGCTAGTTGTCAGCATGTGGGTGTGGTATGTTTGGCTGCCTTGAAAAATAAGCTATTTCCTATGGATTATGTTCCAGGGTTTTTTAATATTTCCTTTGGGACACTTTTTTAAATTGGCCTTCCTGTAATGAACTTTGCAAGGCAAAGGAAAATTCAGTTATACAGTAGATCTTTATCATCTTAACATTTTCTTTGCTTGGTTTTCCCTTAACCAGTTGAGTACTTCTGATTGGATTCCATATGTCCTTGTGTGCTGCCAAACTTAACCCCCTGTTGAATTTACCTTTCTTTCCAAAAAGGTGAAAACTTGTTGATAGAGCGAGTGGCACATGCTGGCATGATCAACCCAGAAGATCGATGGAAGACCCTGCAGATCAATGGTCCTGTTGCTCACTTTGAAGTGCAAATAAGGGTGAAATGTGATGAAAATTACTACAGTGCTCTGTGCAACAAGTTCTGTGGCCCTCGAGATGACTTTGTTGGTCACTACACTTGTGATCAAAATGGAAACAAAGCCTGCATGGAAGGTTGGATGGGAGAAGAATGCAAACAAGGTAAATATGTTTGTTTTGTCTTGGATTAGCCCTGGTGTATGTAGAATAGGTGTAAACTGCAGTAGGTATTTCTGTGGTGTCAGTACTGTAGCATATTAATTTTAGCACTTACAGGCTTTGTCCTATCAATACAAATCTTTAATTTAAACATTCTCAGTGAAAAGTGGAGCACAGGATACAGTGCTTCTGATGTATGCTGTGAATATACCTGAACAAATCTAGTATTCAGGGAAACATCCATTTACTAATTGACTTTATTCAATGGTGGTGTTCTTTCAAAGCAAAATGATGCATTACATCTGTTAATGTAAGATTTTATTGAAGTGATATCATCACTTACACAGTAAGACTTCAATGCTGTAACAATGCACCCATAACACTGTTTCTGCAAATGAAACAATTTTAAGTGAAAAGTGTGCAAAGCTGAAAGCTTTTTGGTAGCTCTTAATGGGAACAGAAATTCAAGTGTAGTTCTGTCTTTTAATGTACCACTCAATCAAATATCTCTGCATTTTACCTTCAGTAATTAGGGCTAAAATTATTTGACATAGTCTTCTTTCTGCTGAGGGCTTTTTGGTTTTGTTTTCTGTTCCTTTTCAATAAAATGCTCGTTAATGATGGGAAGGACTGTTTTTACAGCTTACTCAAGGACATGTATCACTTAAAGTTTGGGATTTCCAGCATAATACCAGTCTTACACCTGGTTTTAAAAACAGCTGCATTTCATAAAAGTTTGAGTGCTGACACTCCTGCTGCAAAGCTTTTTGGCTGTAATGCTGCTGTGTTCTGTGAAATAACTGTCTGGAAGGAACAACTATTGGAACATGGCAAAGGCAATCTGCTTTGCACACATAACAGACAGGCTAAATGACAGGAGCCCTGCCTGAGGAGCTCCAGACTGCTGCTGCACTAATGCATACCTGGCTGCCCAGACTGATGCCCAGATCTTTTTGTGTCTACAGCTGTGTGTAAACAAGGATGTAATTTGCTCCATGGGGGCTGCAGTGTACCTGGGGAATGCAAGTAAGTCTGCATGCTTGAGTATCTTTTTTTGGGGGGAGGGGGGGGAAGCACTGATCTCTCAAGTATCCTCATTGTATATTGCTACTTCTCAATAAGTCTACTTTAAAATGGAAAAATTCTGTACAAGAACATGGATAGAAATGGATTTGAAGTAGAGGTCTTGTGTCTAAGAACTGCATATACTCTGAACTGTTTTGTGATGCTATGCTATTTTTTGCCTCTATAGGACTAAACAGATTTGCTTCATGTAGTTCAAAACTTATTGAATGAGAAAATCAATATTATTATTATTTTCAAAATCTTTAGGATTTTTAATCTCTATATATTTGTTCCTCTCAAATGGAAAGGAAAAGCTTGCTCTTTGGACTGTTAGAGGAGCAAATGCTCACAGTCCTAGAGCACTCAATTACATTTTGATGGCCAAAATATAAATGTTGCTGTTTCAAGAACAAAAGAGGTTTGGTAAAATAGAGACACAGTAGCAACCCCAGCCTAAACTTTCTCCCCCAGGTAAATTTTTTTGGTCCCTAAATGTGAGAGAACAGAGTGAAATGTTCCCTTAACTTTGTGATGCAGCTGAAGCAGGCTGTGATAGCAAGGGCAGTTGATTGCTTTCCTGTAAAGGTTCAGGCATTCAATGTAGTAGGTCAAGGGGAAGTGGGTGTTATTTTTACTCTGGCTGTTGAAGAAATGGGACAGGTCCACTTGCAAGTTTGGGATCCTGTGTGAAGTTGAGTTTATTTGTGGTCAGAGTGGTATGCACCATTGTAAGGGTGGATTCACATGGTGGTTCCTGATTGAGCTGTGTTGAACCTGCTTGATTGGAACGATGTGAAACTGAGCTGTGGCTGCCAGAACCCCTGAGAGCTGACAAATACCACTTTGTGACAAGCTGTGACAATTTAAGGCAATTTGGCTTCATCCCTCTGACTACTGCAGCCTCCACAGAAGTGGCAGGAATGGGATGCAGATAGTCCAGCTTAGCTGGGCTTGAGCTGCCAGTTCATGAACTGTGGTAGGTGACACGCAGACAAGTCTCATCCTGCTGCAGAACCTCATGTTTTTAACACTGGGGGATGGCAGATAACAAAGCAAACCTTAAATCCTTGCAGCACAGAGTGGTTTCTTACTGCCCTGAAACTTGCATCAGATGCTGCTGACTTCTTGGAAGGTTTGTTGTGTTGTAGCCCTCTGGTCGGACTGAGAAGTGTAAATTTCAAGTGCAGGGCTTCAGTTTGTGTGTGGTTTCACTTCTCAAGCTATAAAAATGGCTTAAATTTTTTTTTCAAGGAAGATGTTTAAATGATGGGTTCCCTTTTGTGTAAGAATGTTTATATATAAAGTTATTTGTCATTTTTCCATATCACTAAGTATCTTCCTTGTGATTTCAAGTATTGGGTGCTCCTACTGCTGTTGGGCATTTTTTGTTAGAAGTAGAGATTGTTGTTGAGAGCTGGACCAGTATCATTTCTGCCTGAAGAAGAAACACTCCTTCCCTTGAGCCTTCCAAGAATGCATTTGTTCCCCTTGAGCCTATTTTAATGAATTTTGATTCATGTAAGGGTTTCTGGTGTCCTGTAGGTGTCAAAGTAGCATCCTAGGAGCCTGTGAATATTTGCTTTTTGAATGCAAGAAGTCTTTGACTAAATATGTAAAAGAAACAGATTTAAACAAATACAAAGCAGTACTTTTGGTTGTTTTTGGTTTTGTTTTTTTTAATGGGGGTTGGTGTAGTTTCCTTTTTAACTTCCTTTTCTCTGTGATACCAGCTGGATGTGAGAAGGCAGAAGCTGGAGAGGAGGAGGGAGGTTTCAAGAAGGGAATATAAAACCTGAGTGCTGTTACCTTTTCAAGGGGGCTGTCAACAGGTGATCCCACATGGCAAAGCCTTTCCTTGCAGCCTGGAGCTGATGGGAAGAAGCATTTGGGGTTGTAAATCCAGGTGTTCCCCTGCAATCCACCCAGTTAAACTGAGCCCACAAAAATAACCCTGAATCTACTGAAGAACTCTGTCCAGGTATCTTGCTATTGTGATGGGTGATTCTCTCACCTGGAAGAAAGCACTGAGGGAAGGAATAGTGGATTATTGTGTGCAGTTTATCTCATTTCTTGATGCCTGTCTGCTCAAGTCAGAGCTGTGATCAGCAAACTGAAGGAAAACAATGGCTTTTCTCTGTGTGGCTACTCTTTGTAATATTGCAGAAAGGTCTTAGCTATATTTTTAATGGTGGTTTGGTAGCTTGAGTGTGTTCACACACAGGCTTTAAATTGTGTTTTTAAATAGTACTCTGTCATTGTTATTAGACTATATTGGAAATGTTGCTTTTAACCAAAATGGATAATATTTTCTGTAGAAAAATTATGCTGGCCTAAAAATAAACAAGGCTTACAGACATGACCTTTATCTTCAGCTGTACAAAGGAAGCTGTTATTTAAAAGAAACTGCTATGTTTGGTGCTATTGAATTTTAATCTAGATTCCTTCATCCTGGTTTCTGGACAGCTGCCACTGTAATTTAACAGGTGAAAACAATGTCCTTTTTTAATTCAGAAAGAAAATGAAAATGTGAGAAAAAATATGGGTGTGAGGTAGTTGGGAACCAGCTGGTGCCAAAAGCTACTTCATTGCCAAAACTTGCAGTGCTGTTAGTAAATAGAAAAGCTGGAAAATGGCTTCCATCTTCAACTTGCATAAATGTGGAGTTAACTTAGAGGTTCCAAGGCTCCAACCAAGGTCTCAAGAAAAGATGTGTCCTCCATCTTTTATGTTCCAGTGTAATTTAGAGTAATTCTTGGATTAAAAGTTACACTACAATCAGAAGTAGCTGAATGACCTGAGACTGTTAATAGAGCCTGTGTCACTGGTTCTGGGTGTGCATTATCTGTTGGTCAAGTTCATGTACCCATATGCTTTGACAAAGTTACAGTGTTGAAATGTTTTTCCATTTCTTCTTTGTTTCCATCAAATGGAAAATAACTAGGGATGACCAGAAATCTCAAAATGACCTGATGTAGGAAATGATTTTGTGGTGTGGCTGGGTCTAGGTGTTGTATTTTTGTCATTGTAGAGGCAATTCAGCAAAAATAAAAGTTTCCTGAATAAAGATGAAAAAATACATCCTTGAGGAAATCAAAAGTAACTTAGCTGATGTTGCAAGGATGGAAGAATGCCACCATCCTAAAGAGAAAACAAACCAGTCTTTACCACAGTGCATAAAGAAAGACAATAAACTTTGGTCTGTAGTGGCAGGATAAATGGTCTTTCTTTTTTATTGGCTTCACCAGGCCAAAGAAATAGGAGGGATTATCAAAGACGCAACATTGCAGAGCCTTGTATGTTTTTGCATCATTTAAAGTACTTTGTTAAATCCCATTAAGCTGTCTAGAGGAGAATGAAGTTTGATCTAATGGCTCATATCTGGCTTGGGTTCAATGACCTCATGAAATTAGCAGAGTTGAATGTAAAGAAACCACCAGTGACAGTCTCTTTCCTTGATTAAAACTGCTGACCTGGGTATGTTTGGTACCACTCATAAGCTGTCACTAGGCTTAACAGCTCAATCTTTCACTTCCTTGTTATCCAGAGTGCTATGGCTCTGGTTGACGTCCAGATAGGCCTCATATCTGGCTTACATTGTCATAGCCCTGCCAGGATGTGGTATTTTCAGAAGTCTTTCTACTTTTCTTATTGCCTTTGAATGTTTGTTTCTCATCTGAAAACAAAACAAGAGAAGTTGAATCCCTAACACTGCTCAGCTTGTGTTCTGCAGCCATGGTAAGAGCCTGGTTTTGTCCTGGGAAATGCCAGTCTTACTTTCCACAACTGATATGAAAACTTCTTTAGAGTGTGCAGACTAACTGAAATGAATTAGAAATGGGGTCATTAATAGTACTCTAATGTGAATTCTGTGCAAGGTGGACCAAGCAAGGGTACTATTTTTAAAAGAACTTTTAATATAAATTAAGGTTTGTGTGGTTTGAACTGACTTGTTCTAGAACTATCTGTGACAGTTTTAGTTTTAGAGTTTTGGTGATTTTATGTTTGTTTGGTTTTGTTTAAACATGTACCTTATCTTTGCCCCATGGAAAAAGTTTTCTCAAGCTTTCTGCCCAGTGCCATGCCTTTTGTAGTCCTTGTGTTCCCCTTCAGCAGTCCTGCAGTGCCTGCAAAGGCTGTGGCCATCTCCCAAGTGATTTTGCTCCCTTCATCTGTCACTTTACACACCCTGCTCAGCTGTTATCCAGTACTTTCTTTAGAGATGCAGAAAAGCTGGAGCTGCAAAATGAGCTACAACTACCTGGAGTATCGGTGGTGTAAAAAGTGTTCTAGTGAGTCTTTGTTAAATCTTAGACTTCTCAGAGGCTATCCAATATCACTGATGTCTCACTTGTGGTTTGTGATAGTTGGGTGGATAACATGTTTAACATCAATGCTGGGGAACTATGTCTAAACTTTTTATTTTAAAAAACCCCAACATCTGGATTCTTGTAAATTCCTTCTTGGGTATAAAGTGATCTGATGAGGCTTTTCAAAACAGGTTGTTATTGAAAGACTGTAGAGGACTAGCAGAAGGTCCTATAGAGCTGAAAGAAAAAGGAAATAAAATTCCAGCTTCTAACAATTGGGAGAAGGTAAGAGATGGGGATCTTCCACAGGTGTTCCTGAATGGAATTATTAGAAATCTCATAGGCTGCTCTGAGCAGTAAACTAGAAAAAAACTTGGTTGGAGCAGTGTGCTTAGCTGCTTTGGCATCTGACCAGCTCAATTCCAGCAATGCTGCACTGCCCATGATCCCTAAAAAGTGTGAGGCTGCTGTTTGGCCCTGCAGGAATGCACTTGGTACCATGACTGGGACATCTCCTGTCTCCTTTTTGGTGTAAGATATCCTATCACAACTTCAGGTCTCCAAGATTTTGTAAAAGTCTTACCATTGCTGTGTCTTTGCTCATGTTGAGTTCTGCTGTTACAACTAGTGTGCTTTTTTTCTTTTATGTCCTAATGGTGAGCCCTTAGGGAATGTTGGCAAGCCTTTCACAAGTAGACACCTTAAGTTACATAAAGAATCTCATGTTTTGCTTCTTTGTTGGTCAAGGAACTGAGGCATGCTCTGCATGGGTGGGTTGGAGGGTATAGAACATATCCTAAAGGTGGATCTGCATCCAGGAGAGGTGAGTGGGTGTGCAGGAAGGAAAACATGTAGTGCTTGAACTTGTGTCTGCAGCACAGCAGTGTGGAGGAGAGCAGCTGAACTAGAACAGTAGATCAAAGCAGTGCAGAGAACTCAATATCACACTCCAAACACTTCAGGACTTTTAATTTTAGACTCTCTAGTCTGTTCTTGTGGCCTGAATGCCTGTTTGCAGCTGGAACACATTGGGTGTGCTCCTGGCATACATTGTCTGATGTTACCTTAGTTTAACCTAAGAGGAATCCAATTCCTTTGTTCCAGAACAGCTCTGTAATGTGAACTAACACACCAGCAACAGGAATGATCAGGCAGTTCACGTAAAAAGCATGTTCTGGTGTGAACCAATGCAAATACAGGCACACCCTTAGAGCCACTTATGTAACTTAACTGAGCGATGTTTTGGCTAAAAACTTTTGAACCATCCCCTCTTTTAACTTGTTCTCAAAACTCTACAAAGTACTGGAGTGAGACTGTTAGCTTTCAATAACTTCCTTTATTAGAGGAGAAAAATGTTTGTAGGGAAAGGTTTGTATCTTTTGGTGTGATAAGGCTGGGGGTGAAAGGAAAAGATAACAAGCTTTCAGGTAATTAAATTATTTGAGCTCATTAATGAGTATGTTTTCCTTTGCTATTCACAAAATTATCTTGCCTATTTTGAAGGTAGGAAAGTGGGCAAAGTGTTTCTGTGACAAGTTTTAGTGAATGACTACTGTACTGCTTATTAACATTGAATCCAGATGCTCAGAGTTGTAGGATCTAACAGCTGGGCAATATTGCTGCCTGCTGTGCAACAAGTAATCTCCTAAAAGTTTAAACAGACTTTCTTATGGTTATTTTAAGTAAATAACTAATATAAAGCTATTGTTCTGGCCTATGCAACACCATCCTGTTCACGTCACTAGAAAATTTAGTGGTTTTCTATTTAAGAGGGCTATTTCTCCCCCACCCCTGAATGATGCATTTTGCTTCTGCTCTTAATGTCACTGTTTTTGCTTTGTTTTCCTGTATTGAGTTTTTTGGCCCCAGCTTCCACTTGAAACATGATTGGGAAGAGGCTCCTTCCAAAAAGTCTGCTTATCAAAAGGTGTAAGAATACCTCACAATGATGTTGTCTTCACTCTTTGTATGATGAGCAATATATCAGTGAGGTGTAACCTGTGATATTTAATGGTTTGAACCACATTGCCTGCATCCTCCCTAAGATTTTTTAAAATTTATTTTTAGGCCCCATATTCTTGCAATGACTTCAGGAATAGACTTCAGTTTGGTGGTTCAGGTGTATTTCTGCATGAAGTGCTGACAAAGCTCTGTAAGTAGGTGTAGAACAGAATTTACAGAGCTTTTTTTTAAGGTTAACAAGCATAGATTAGTCATTGGATGAGGTGTGCAATACAAAGTTTCTCAGTTGAACTTTCTGCACAGAAGGATCAGGACTCTCAAATAACCAGGAGAATAAACCACATATGAAGATAGTACAGAAGAGCTGAGTTTAAGCTGACCACTGAGGGCACCCTGATTTTCTGCTGTGGTGGCAGAAGCATCCTCCTCTTGGATGAGGAGGAGTTAATCATTCAAGGTGCTGAGGAGCCATGGTTCACAGACCTTCAGGATCTGAGTACATCTCTTCACCTTTCCATATCACTTCTATAATTGCCACTGTAGGATTTGACATAAATTTATGGAGTCTGGACAACATCTCCAGGGTCATGTAGTCCCCTCTTTTCCCAAGGAGGTCTAGTTATTCCTATCTAGTTAGTTCCATCTGATTTGGAAACGTTCAGTTTCAACTTAGCTCTTACTAAATAAGAGTTGTTGTTAAAACAAACTTCCTCAAAGGAAAGCAAAGGCCACTGTCAGCTTTTTCCTTAATTAGATCTCTTTGAGAAGAACATAAGGAAAGCATATTTCTATAGAAAAATTCTTTATTAGACTTGATAAGTTTTAGTTTTGAATGACCCCAGGAAAAATAAAAACACCAAATGTTCTGTTTCATGCTTTTTTTCCCCACTTTCCCCACCTCTGAGTACAGATGTGACTGTGAACTGTGTGTTCAAAGTTCTGACTTTGAACTGTGTGTAGTGATGAGTGCTTTTGTGGGATTCCCTGATGTCAAATTTACCTCTTGAAATGCACTGAAATTTACTGTAGAAAGTCCTTTATCCTGAAATTTAGCTGTTTGAAGCCCCACTGAGCTGAATTATTGTGGCTTTTTCTGCTTGACAATGACAGTAGTATTTTTTCTGCACAGTTGCAGTTTTTCTGATCTGCCTATTGAAGGGTTGTCTAGAATTTTTGCTCATGTTAACTCCTGCCCACCCCCACCTCCAGCCTTTTGTTTGAATTCTCATTTTTCTTTAGCCCGCAGACTCTCATCTAAGGAAAATGGATGCTGTGAAGTGTTCCTGTAGAATTACCAGATCTCTTCTCCAAGTTGTTGGTTTTGAGATAACCAACAATTGTTCTTCTCTCCCAATTACACTCTGTGTTAGTTGTGACCCAAGGGGATGCTTTAGTCTGGGAGCAGATGCCTGTGCTTCAGCCTTCCATCAGGAAGTTACTAAACTGTAACAATCTATTTATGGTAGCTTCTTTGTACTGCTAATAACCCAGCAAGGGCTAAGATTAAGCCAGGTCTGATTTTTGTTTTGCGTGTGCTGGACTGCGAAGACAACTTTGAGCTGATGAAGTCAGCAGAGGGGAAGGACAAAGGAAGTAGAATCTTGATTCCAATAAGAATTTTCTTTGTCTGTTGAACAATGAGAATCCTTATAGATTCTCTATATTTGGCTTTCTTATTTTGTCAGATGTGAAGAATTTAGAATTGCTTTTTAGTTGATTCTTGACTGGGATGGGAGGGCAGGGAAGAAATAACTTTAGCCCACTATTAGCTGCGCTGACTGTTTCCTTTTGGCTTTTGCACAAGTAGTTGGTACTTGAAAAGGAATTCTGGTTTGAATTTTTTTGTTTTTTTTTTTTTTTTCCTAAATGATGTTGAATTTGTGTTTGTACCATTTGGACTTCTCATAGTAAATCATTAATAATTTTCATCTTTGTTTTTTTTTCTTGATATTTTTGTCATAAATGACACATTCATACCCATAAATGACATAGAACATACCAATTTCTGGGTAGGTTTACCTTTATTGATCCTATCTTGCTCTTGGGGTGGGCTGAGATCCATATCAGCTCTATCTTTTCAGAAGGAAGTGGAATTAACGCTGCTCTAGCACCTGTTAATGTAGGATGCGACCAGACTTCCTGTTCAAGAGGAAATCCTAATTTACTCTTCCTTGTATACTGAAGGCTGATCAGCTTACCACATAGTAACCTTTTGACTTGTAAACATTATGTTCTTTTGGACTGCTTTAGCCTCTAGAAATCATTTCCCTCAGGCATGGTGGTAACTCTAACAGTAAACTTTGACTGTGTTGAATATCATGAAAAAGCAGCAACTTTTTTTCTGCTGAAGTAACTTTAATGTCACCAAGCATAGCTAGAAACTCAAGTAGGTGCTTAAGATGCCTTCAAGTTCTAGAAGGTGGCTGTATTTTTCTTTGCATTCTTAAGCACTGCTGCACTGTCAAACAAAGAAACTTGTTATCCATGGGCTATGGAGAATAAATTGAGTTACTGTGATTATTTGCTTTGTGATGCAGACTTTCAGCTCCTGAAAATGCTTGTTGTATGTGGGTGGGGAGTTGGCTCTGGCTGGGATAGTCATGGTGAATCACTGGCAGTAGTGCCAGGTTTGGCATGGATGAAGATTTGGGTCGGGGCCAGTAAAGTAAGTTGCAGTGCTTTTTTTATTATTACCATCCTCTGAAAAGATTTTTCTGTCCTTGAGGAGGAAGGAAGAGATCAAATTTAGCAAGAGCAGTATTTGTTTCCTCTTGCTGCTGCTGCAGCCAAAGAAAGAGGCTTCTAAAATGTGAGTGCTCTCCAGGCTTCTGCCAGCCCTGCTCAGAGGAGCATCAAGGCCTCTGGGCTGGGTTCTCAGCTGAGGCCCTCCTTGGAGATTTGGAGCTTTTCAGGGCAGGAGCTGGTACTGGGACAGGAGCTCAAAGTAGCTCTAGAACTTGTATGAAAAGAATGGTCTTGCAGAGATGCTGCATCTAGAGTCCTTACTTCCAATGTAAGCAGTAAGGGTTTAAATACTGTACTTCCATCACAGCTTGTTCTGCTCCTCTGGGGATTGATCCAGAATACTGAAACAGCGGAAGGGGATTGATTCACAAGGAACCAAGACTCCTCATTTATACTTCTCTTCCTTGTCTTCTCTCACTGCCCCCCCCCCCCCCCCAAAGACTTGATTTAAATAGTATAAAAGAGCATAAAATAAATTATGTGGAAAATAAAATGGTCATGTCAAATCTAAAAAATGTAGTTTCATTTCTAATGGTTTTTTTTCCTCTAGGCAATTGGGCTGCACTTTTGTGCATGTGCTCAACTCTCATTCAATGTGATCTCTTTATTGCTAGTATGTGTTTTGAATTCTGTGTAAGAAATACACTCTTAACAGACAGAGCATTTCTTTTGTTGGCCCAAAAGAGCAAGCTTACTATTTCTTGGTAATTTAAATATATGTGAAATATAAATATGTTTTTTAAAATCATTAGCCTATGCCCTTCCCCCCTGTAGCATAAACAGTTGCTTCTTTTAATGGAGTTCTGATACAGATTAACATAAAGATACCAGTCTCAGAAGAAATTTTGTGGGGAAATTTCAACTCTAAACCAAATGAATTATTAATGGCTTTTGTTTCTGTTCTCACTCCTCCTTTCTCCAAAAAGTACTTTTTCCATAGTGCCGGTAGAGAACACTGAGTATATAATGGAATAAATCTGTGAAAAAAGGTTTTCTTGAGAAAGCAGGCATTGAGAAAATTGTCAAGACTGCTGCCTTTCTGGCTGCCCTGGCCTTTTAAGGCTGTAGCACTCTATAGCAAATTGGCTATTATCTTGAAATCTCTCTTTACAGAAAAACACTGTGGTGCTCAATGCAGTAAGCCAGCAGTCTCCTGAAAATCAATTTCAGCTTTCTTGTATCAATCACAAGTTTTGTCCTAGTGTGAGGTGATTATGTGAAGATGGGACTTCTTGTGAAAGACCAACTAATTCATGTCCAGTTCTCATAACGTGTAGTGCTTGGTGGTGTTTGTTGCCATTGTGTGTAACACATCTGAGCAGGATGAGTTCCCATAAAGGATGTTCAACAGGACTAGTTGTGTCCCTTCTAAACAGGATAAAGTGTTGTTATCTGTTGCACATTGAACAGTTGGCCTTGTTCTTGAGAATGGTAAGTGTAGTGTTGTAAATACATGTAATGCTGATGATGAAGCATCATGTTGCTAACTTTTAACATGTGAACTTACATCTTAGGTGTCATTATGGTTGGCAAGGACAGTTCTGTGATGAGTGTGTCCGCTACCCAGGCTGTGCTCATGGGAGCTGTAATGAACCATGGCAGTGTAATTGTGAAACCAACTGGGGTGGCCTGCTCTGTAACAAAGGTACTTAACATTAATGTACAGGAAAAATAAGTTAAATTGCATGATTAACTGATAACTCATTAACCCCTTTTCTATTCTGCTAGTGTGCAACTACCCGAGTGTTTCTGTGCCTTAATTCTTGTGTGGCAGATGGTGCCTAGGCATCAGAAATATAGGAAGTTCAAGACAAAAGGCTTGGAATTGTCCTGACTCTTCTAACTCCTGCAATTGTCTCTTGTTCATTCTTCCCTGTTCTGTGGATAGTTACCAGATCACAGGCTAGCCACTGGAATATGGGGATGATGTGGGTGAAGGATGTTCGAGCCAGAAAGGCATCTGTGTGTCTGGAATGGTGTGATGTGTGTTCCCTGCTGACTGAGCCTGTTCTCTGTGCAGATCTGAATTACTGTGGGAATCACCACCCGTGCCTGAACGGCGGCACCTGCATGAACACGGAGCCGGACGAGTATCGCTGCGCCTGCCCCGACGGCTACTCGGGCAAGAACTGCGAGATCGGTACGTGGGACACCTGCGCTGCCCCAGCACTGCTGCATTGCACTGGGATGTGCTCAGCCTCTCCTTTCTGGGGCCCGAGCATGGCTGTTCAAAATATCACCAAACACAACAGAGATGCTGCACCAGTTTCCCTTTAGATAAGACTGAGACTATTTCTTCCCTTTGACTTCTCTTCCTTAATCCAAATTTGCAGTTGGGCTGTAGTCTCATGAAATAGGGAAAGCCATATGTCTAACCTGTTGCCTTACTCCCTGCTGCCCATTTTCTTGTCTTCTGGCTTGCTGGCAGGCATGCATCTTTTCCAAGCTGGGGACTAAGAAAGGTGGTGGTGATGGACACCTCAGCTCCTACTCTGATGTGGTTCTTTGGCCCCATTTTTAGTTTGCTGAATGTGTTGACTATGCTTTTTAATCAACTGAAACTTAATCTTTTAATGTGGGACTTCTAATATATTTAGATTAATAATGAAATGTTAACTCCTATGGAAATGTGCTCAAACTCTCTTACAGAGTCACCTTGAGCAGTCTGAACAAAAAGTGTCTTCCTTGTGCCTATTGGCAAAATGGAGGAGAGCATTTAGACCACATTTGTGAGGAAGTATGGCTTTGCCTTTAACAGATCTGTCTTGAAAAACTGCTTCCTATCTCAACCACATACAAAGATAGCATGTTGCTTTTTTCTGTCTGTGTATGTGTTACTGTGTTACACAAAGACAAAAATGTTCATGTTCTAGGGACAGTTTTGGTCTCTGGAGACTTTTCTTGGTTATTCTCACTTTGGAGATAAATGGACAGCGTGCAGTTTCTAGTTCTTTCATATTTTGCTTCATATAGTGGTTAGTTGGGTGCTCTTTTTCTTTGTCATGATGCATTGTTTAATCCTTTTTTGAAATGTGATATTCACAGCTTCTCATATGAATTTTGCTGTTCTTGATAGTTAAAATTTTAGGTGGAAAGAACCTTTTTTTTCCCACTTCATTGCTTGGCCTTAAGTTCACTAAACTATTATAAGCAGAAGGTTTTTGGAGTTAATCAGGATGCAAATCTTTGAACTTCCTAAAGCTCTATGTGGTATTAAAGATACCATCCAAACTTAAATTTTGCTTTAGCTGGTAGAACATGATGTAAGTTTAGGCTAAAATGGAGGAAATCTTGCCATAGCTTGTTCTGAAAGCTGTGGGGGAGTAACTTGTCTTTTTAGTGAGGAGACAGTGAAAAGGGAGCCGTATACTTGTTGAGATCTACAGTGATTTTTAACAGTAGGTTGGTGTGTGAGCTGCCTTAGGTACTGGTACAAAAAGACTTCCTTGGCTTCTGAGAGGGGAAGTTACCAAAAAGAAGTTACAAAAAGCTTGTCCCTCCTCAACCTGATGGTTTTGTGCAGCCTCTGTACTGTTACAGCCCTACATGGAGTGACAAGCAGCATCACTGCCTGTGAGCACCTCTATTCCCTGCTGTTTCCAAGAGCAGTGCTAGAATGAAGCTAAACAGACCTTAAACTACTACAGCTCAGACCTCTGCAACAGACCTCAGCATACAGCTCTGTTATTTCTCACTGAATTTAAAAGAAGTGCTGGAGTGCTCTGGAGGTGGAAGTGCATGGCTAGAAGTAGAGTGTCAGTGGGGAACTTAGCTGGAATTGAAATAGAGTGAGCTATCTGTGCTTAGGCCTTCAAGTCATTAGGTGGGAAGGATGATACATCTTCAGTGAAATCCTGCTTCATTTTCATCCTGGGAATCTTAACTCTCTGCAGGTGGAAGAGGAAGGCTCCAAACTTCTGTACTGGTATCTCTCCACTGTTATTTACCTAGATTACTTTTACCCAATGCAGCTTTTAACTGCAAGTTCTCCTTAATTGGTACTGGAAGAGTATTTAGCAAGAATTTCTTTCCTCCTTTCTCCCCAGCTGAGCATGCTTGTGTATCTAATCCCTGTGCTAATGGTGGAATTTGTCACGAAATTTCGTCAGGCTTCAAGTGTCACTGCCCATCGGGGTGGAGTGGACCAACATGTGCTATTGGTGGGTATGGGTTTGCTGGTGACTGACCTGTTGGGTTGGAAGGGTTGATGCTTGGTGATAACATGCTCTGTGGGTGTGGAATTTGGTGGTAGTCTTTCACTTTCCCTGTCTTTTAACAGCTGAGCATTGGCAGAGTGAAAAGAGGTTGGGTTCTGTGCAGCCCACAGTATTGACTCAGTGCAGTTGAGATCTGTTACCAAAAAGTTATCGGAAGAATAGCTGGACTCTATCCAAAGAAATGCCTTTTGCCAAAGCTTGTTTGTCAATTCCTGACTTAGCCAGTCTGAAGCAAAATACAGAATAGTTTCATTTTGAGAAATATAAATGTGAAGGTCAAAGGTTCTCCCTTCGTTAATCACAGAAAAGTAGATTTGCACACTTAAATGCTTAAGTGTCTGGTTCAGAGGACAGAGAAGTGGTTGAAATGTATTGTGGGGCTGCATTAGGTTTGCATGTTGCCTGTAATTTGAACACAGGTGGCTTACCTTTTTTCAAACAGCAACTGTCCTCAAAAAAAAAACCCCAAAAACCAAACCAAAACCCTGAAAATTACCAACCACCGAACCAAAACTGGCTAAATATGTGTCACAATCTAAAGACATGACTTTCAATGATCATGCAAATCATAGGTAGGTTATTAGGTTATCTGATTCTTGTTTGAAGATGTTTGCTCATCTTCTCTGTCACAAAAATGTGAGAAATCCTAACTAAAAAATTGGGTTAGCTGTGTTAATCTGTGCCTAGGCTTCTTTGCACATTCTCCCCCTTCATCTCAAGCTAACTTTGAAGCAGAGCCTGTGAAGCCAAGCTTTAGGCTGAGTGATGGAGTCCCCCTTTGCCTTTGCAGATATTGATGAGTGTGCCTCGAACCCCTGTGCTCAGGGAGGGACCTGCATTGATGGTGTCAATGCCTTCGAGTGCATCTGTCCACAGCAGTGGATTGGAGCAACTTGCCAGCTTGGTAAGTAATTCTACAGCTTTGGAGACCACTGGAGATTATTCCTAAACAATGAATAACTCTGTGTGTTTCTGGCATGGTTTTTGTTGAAGAAAATGTAGAATATGTGTGTTGTTATTGGTATCTTAGCTCCTCTTTAGCAGATCTCAAAGCTGGAAGTTTCAAGTGGATCTGTAAATATTTAAGCCCCAATTTAAGTTTACTTGTAATAGGTCTTTTAGAATGCACCATAACTTTTCTGTTGCAAAATGCAGCACTGGTGATGGTAACTGCTTTTCCATGGTGGCAGAACAGTGACTAAGCTTGTGGAGGCCAGAGAGGGATTTTCCCTGACTAACAAATTGCCTTTTTGAGTTTTGGCCAAGGGAAGAGTAAGATAACATGCATGTGCTACTATGGGCAAGTGTGCATTAAAATCCTGTGGTATGTAAATGGTTTTAGTGCCCTACCAATGTTTAATGTGAGCTTCTGATGCTGGGATTGCATGGACACTTTGCTTGGTGCTGTGGTAATCTGTTTCTGGGTTTGTTCTTTATTCTATTCTTTATTTTCTCTTCTTTCACAGATGCTAATGAGTGTGAGGGGAAACCCTGTGTTAATGCTTACTCTTGCAAAAATCTCATTGGTGGATATTACTGTGACTGCATTCCAGGATGGACAGGAGTAAATTGTCATATCAGTTAGTATTTCTTTAGTATATATGTTGACAGTAGGATGCTTTGTTCTTCAGAAAAAAATATTATAAGTGATAGTTTACGTACTTTAACAAGAAAAAATACCTGTTGTCAGGATTTTTCTAACTTATAGCAATGTAAATTGAAAATAGTGTTTGAAAATGTATTTTGAAAGGTAATTAGTATTAAAGTGATCTTAGAGATACACTTTTGACTCTTACATGTTTCTGAATAATATATACTGATTCCATTTAAAATACTTTAAGGCTGAAATGTTTGATATTAAATTATATTGATATCTCATGTAGTAGAAGTATAGAATGTCATTTTCTATTGGTAATTCTCAAAAAATAAGGATCTTTTTAAGACATCGAGAATCTTTCCTTTCCATTGGAACATGTAGAAAAGAAGCCTTTTTGAAAATCACTTGTTCTCCATTTTTATGCTAAACCTATACTTTACAGCTTAGTCTTGCAGTCTAAATTCTAATGCTTTGCATATTTTATCCATAGATATAAATGACTGTCATGGACAGTGCCAGCATGGAGGGACTTGCAAGGTAACTCTTGTTCAATACATTCCATGTTGAAAATTAATCTTTGTCTGACTGGTTATGAGTTTTATAGTTTGCAATTAAAGTTTGGTTAAATAAGTACAAATGTTAAAGATGTAACACTGTACTTGTAGAGTCTTGCACCCATTTCACATAATAAAATTCTGTGGTGCTACTGCTGTTCACAAATCCAGAATACAGAAGTAACTTGCATTTTTGTGTGCCAATTTTGTCAATAAACAAATCCTTCTTCTTTTGCTTCTTTTCCCTGCTCTGTGAAGGATGAAGTGAACGGATACCACTGCTTGTGCCCTCGTGGTTTCACAGGAAAAAACTGTGAGATAGAAACCAACGAGTGTGAGAGCAATCCCTGCCAGAATGGGGGCCGCTGCAAAGACCTGGTGAATGGATTCACTTGCCTGTGTTCCCAGGGATTCTCAGGAGTCTTCTGCGAGGTGAGGCCAGTGCAGACATTACTGCAATGCTTGTCATGGACTGAATTCCTGAAAGAAATATATCTCTGGGTTTAAATGGGAGTAGCCCAGAGCTGGAGCGTCACTGCCTGCCGTAGCTGTTACCTGATACTCTGAATAAGCAAATTTGTTGTGCAGCGCTGTCATAGTAGCTGGAACACTTGAATTTGCAGCCTGATAAACTGCAAGTTGTTGTATGTAGGTGTTGGCCTTCCTAAGGGCTTTAAGGCTGTGCAAGTATTCCTTAAGCTTGAAATGTTTTCTTTTGCAATTTTCAGGACCTTTTATCCTTTTGTTACACTGGAGTGCTTTAGGTTCTCATCCTAATAATGCTGAGGCACATAATTGAATTACCCTTCAACTAATCCTACTGCTATTGGCAGGAGTAGAATAATTATATATCAATTATTTGTATTATATATAATGGTGATGATTAACATAATTACTAAAGGCAGGCAGATAGACAAGTATTAGCTCTCAGAACTCTGAGATCATTATAGGAACATGGAGTTCTAGTGCTTAAGGACTCAGATCTGAAATATTGAAGTCTTAGTGGTAATTCCTGAAGTAATTCATGGTAAAGATATTCCTTTTTTCTTGGGAGGACATTAGGCTTTTCAGGGTAAAATTATTTTGCATGAAGTATTCACTTTCTGGCTTTTGCTGAGAGTCACATTCATCTGGATGTTATGCTTAGTATCAAGTGGAGGCACTAGGCTAGAATTTTGTTGGATTAGCTCCAGAAATTTTTTGGAGAGGATATTGGAGTGATCTCTCTTAAACGCTGAACTTTAATTTTATTCTATGTTATTTGCATTATTAAAGAAGTAGGGCCCTCATTTTAGTCAAAATTTAAAAGGACTGTAGATACCAACCAGTTTAATCAAACTGGTGCAGCACCTAATAGCTCATAAACTGTTTCTGCATAAGGATCATAACTTCAGTGCTGTACTCTGGGCTGATTAATACAATACTGTGTAATTAAAGTTTTAGCAAATGTGCTTGAATAATAGGGGGGAGTTGGCTGCTTGCCTTGTATGCTGCAGGAAATATCCACCATTGATTCCAGATGCTAAAGTACCAGCTACTGAACTTGCATTGGGAAGGGGAAATTTACACTAATGGAAGGAAACAAATGGAGACATCTGATAGAGGAGATCTGAGAATCTTTCTCAGACCATAGCTATATTTTTATAGCTTGCTTTGAATGTTCTGTGTGGGAGCACGAAATGGTTTGCTAAAAATTTTCTGTTGTGACTGGAATTGTATGTGCTTCTCTGAATTAAATACTTAACACCATTTGTGTTCCTTCTCCTTTGGCTAGTTTGGCATTTTTCTCCTATTTAGCTACTGAACTGCTAAAAATAGGGATTAAAACCTCTCTTGGACTTAATTTCATGTCTGTAAAGTTGAAAAGCTAGTTTTTCCTTCTTCACATCTCTCTTGGGAGAAAGATAACTGGAGTGGGAGAAAAGCAGTCCTTAAGAAAAATAATTTGGAGGAAAGATATATGATGTAAAAATGTCCCTTTTGAGGCTGCTTTGTGGATTTTGAGACCAATTTAGGGCATCACGAATCCGTGATCTTGTATGTCAGTCTAAAGCAGAAAGCAGCAGAATGGTTTTGCCGCAGCAATGTTCATGTTAAATGTTGTATTATGAAGGCAAAGTTTAAATTTTGCTCTCTGGATCAGATGGTCAGATTTCAAAGTGCATTTCATGTAACTGTGTAAAGTGGTGTAGTGATGGTACTTTTTAAAATAAGGCCTTGAGAAGCTGAGTCTAACTAGAGCTACTTAGAGCAGGAGGTGGGGAGTAGCTGACCTCTAGAGGTCCCTTCCAAGCTGTGTGGTTTTATAATAAATTCTATGTATTAATTGAGATGGGAAGAGAATTTGCTCTAGGGGATGGGATTTTATTCAGGTTCTGTGCATTTTAAGTCTCTTGCAGACAGAAAGCTGACAAGTGCACTTGTGTTTAACTTGCCTTGTGGCACTTGGTATGTGGGTGTGAAGGACAGACAAGTGACTTATAATGATCCTGAGAAGTTGCAGTAAGGTGTCTTCTAATGGCTTAAGTAATTATTCAGTGAGTTATTGCAAATGTGCTTATTCAGCCTCCTCCAAAGGAGTATTTTTTTAGCAGTGTCAGACATGCTTTGTATTAGGATAGACTAAAGTAAGCTGAAGTTTCTGTCTTGCAGGGTGGAATGCAATATTTATGATTCATAAACCCTAAAACTTGAGGTTCCTTGTACATTCATCTGTGTCTCTGGCAAAGCAGATAATGCTGCTTACTCCTGGGAAATGAAGCAGCTGCTGCTAACTGTGGTCTCTCTCTTACAGATGGATATTGATCTCTGTGAGCCTAACCCTTGCCAGAATGGGGCTAAATGTTATGATCTGGGAGGGGATTATTACTGTGCCTGCCCTGATGACTATGATGGAAAAAATTGTTCTCATCTCAAGGACCACTGCAAGAACAATTCTTGTAAAGGTAGCTGCTGTTGTCCATAAATCTGTCTTGGTGGTGGTACATTAAAAAAAAAAGGCATTTTGGGGAATAGTATAATGCAGAAATGTTTTTATTTCACTCACTTAGACTTCATAAAATAGTGAGGCAGTGAGAGGAAGTGCTCTTCATTTATGAAGAGCTTGATGGTGACTTATAAAATCATGATTAGTTTTAATTCTTGTAAAACTTCTTTTAAAACTAAAATCTGGTTGGTGATAGAGATCATTAGTCTAAAGACCTCACTTTTTTTTCAGTAATAGACAGCTGTACAATAGAAGTCTTCACTAATGCTACCCAAGAAGGAATCCGTTTCATTTCATCCAATGTTTGTGGGCCTCATGGACGGTGCATTAGTCAGCCAGGAGGGAATTTCACTTGTGCCTGTGACAGAGGCTTTACTGGAACATACTGTCATGAAAGTAAGTAGGAGCTCGTAAAAGATTATTCTTTTTGCTATAAATTTATTTGAAAGTTAGTGTTATGAAGGTTTACAACATAAAATAAAACATTTAGATGTCAGTAAAGTTGCAGAAGGTGCTGTTTCAGATGTACTGCTTGAAATTGTTTCTTCTGGTAGGAGTCTTTGTAGAGTAGTGGTTTGCATTTCCTCTGTGATAGAAAACTGGTTTTAGTCCAGCTTCAGTGTAAATGTGTTTGTAGCCACTACCTTTATGCACAGTCTTACAAGCTACAGATTTCTCCAAAATGAGAACACAAAGAGGGGACCAGAACTTGTATTGCTGGTCTGGGTGTTTTTAAACCCCTGAATATTCTTGCCAGGTAAGTGTAATGCTCTGGTTGGACTTGACTTGTTATATGTGAGACAATACAGCCAGAAACCCTATCAGGCTTGAAAACAGATGTTTGAACTTTTTTTTTTGCATGTACAAATGCAGCAATAACTCTGTGCTGCTTTTCGTAGAGACAAAAATGTAGATCAATCCTCTGAGTAGGTGAAAACAGCTTTGAGCAATAATTGTTGACTTTTTGTTGCAGATATCAATGACTGTCTTGGGAAACCTTGCAAGAATGGTGGGACATGCATTGATGAAGTTGATTCATTTAGATGTTTCTGCTCAAGTGGCTGGGAAGGAGAGCTGTGTGACACAAGTGAGTACTGCTCAGTGTTGCAGGGCCAAATGATGCAGCCTTGTTGTAACAGAGATGGTTGGCATGTGCTTAATAATGGGGTAGTTTCTCTGTTCCGTAATTGTTTTATTTGCAGAAGCATTTTCAGAAATACCTTTAGGTAGCTGCTCTAAAAGCCTCAGCTCCTTTACTAGGAGCAGAATCTGATTCTTTGGTATAGTTCAGCATTTATTTCAGGAGGAGAAAACTTTTTGTCCTGGGGACAGGCAAGAGTGCTGGCCAGGAAGTGAACTGGGCCAGTTCATGGTTAAGACACCTCAGAGGAAACTGCAGTTGTTTCTTTTTCTGCTCTGAACGAAGCCTGTTCTAAAACATGATGGCAAGGACTTGCTGAGACTTATTACAGGACATGCATCAATTAAGATGTGAAATACTTTCTGAGCAGCTTTTGGCAGCTATTGCTGTCAGAAGAGCCTTTTGTGTGGTCTAGATGAAGTATGTTCTGGAATAGTTATGTTCCCCCTATTAAAATGTTTGTTTCAAGTGAAAGGAGCTTTCTCTAAAATCCATAATTGTGTTAGTATGTCTAATGTGTGCACATATGTATGTATGTAGTTAAGCCACCTCTAATGGCTGTAAATCTGTATTTTAAAACAGAACAAAGGAGCCTTAGCTGGCTCTCTCATCTCCCAGCATGTCCTGTGCTGGGGCTCCTTTTCAGGACTTTGTGGTCCCTACTAGAAAGCTCTTTCTGAAGTTCAGAATACAGCTGTTTGTAAAAACCCAGCTACTTTTGGTGCTTTACTGGGAAACCATACTGAATGCTCCTAAGCTGTCAGAAAGTCATAATTCATGTTGTTCTGTATTAAATCAAAGTATTTTCCTTGCTTGTATAAAGATAACCTCATAATAATGAGTATTGCTGTCTTCTTAGGTAGTACAAAATGTATTTTCTTTATAAAGAGATTTTTTTTTTTCTGTTTTCTCAAGGCCTTGGCTGAGCTAGATCATCTAATTTGAATAACTGGATTTTTTTTAGATTTCAATGACTGTTCTCCTAACCCATGTCACAACGGTGGCCGATGCATTGATTTGGTAAATGACTTCTATTGTGAGTGCAAGAATGACTGGAAAGGCAAAACTTGTCACTCACGTAAGTGTTCCTTGCTTTGATCTTTAGAGTACCCAAAGATTTATTTTCTTCTCGTGGGACTGGAGTTCCTGAAATTTAAAATAAAACAATCACAGTGGAAAAAATAGGTGCACTTTCCTTACCCCTTCCAGTTTCCCAGTCACAAAATGGAACATTTAAAAAATGTATTCCTTCATGCAGTGAAACAGTTTCGTGAGAGATGTCCTTAGCTTCCATTCTTTGGGTTGTTTATTGTAATACAGCAAGCAGAACAATGTGTTTCTGATACTGGTGCATTTAAATACAAAGTCTCTTTAATTTTGTGATTTAAAAGTACCTTCAACAAGACCAATGGGAATCAAAACTGCTTTGTTGTGCTGTGTAGGTGAATACCAGTGTGATGCAAACACTTGCAGTAATGGTGGGACGTGCTATGATGATGGGGACACATTCCGCTGCTCATGTCCTCCAGAGTGGATAGGAAGTACTTGCAACACTGGTAAGCTTTTAAAATTTTTTACAGATGAAGCAGAGAAATGTTTATTTAAACAACTGTTTAGTAAACAGACACACTGTTCAGGCTGGCCAGTTCAAAGCTGTTCCAGTTGGGTGGTGACTGAAATTTAAATAATTTCTTCCACTCACCTGACATGATACTGATTTTTAGGAAGCAGTTCTTCTCTGGCTTCTTATATGGTCTTTTCCATAGCTTCTCTCCTAAACAGTTTTAGAAAACTTGGACTTGTGTCTTGACTTTTCTATTGGTCTTTAGAGGCCCTATATAAAGATTTTTCTGGGAATTTATTGCAGAGTCCCCAGGTTTGTGACCATGAGGTGTATGAGCAGGTATACCAGGAAAAATGAAATTAAGCAGTTCTTCCTGAGGGATTTGCAGAGTTAATGCCTGCTGTGGGGAACTACTTGATTTTTTTTTTCCCCCTTTGGAGACTGAACGTAGTATCTGTGGTGCATCTTTCTGAAAATGAAACTTCCATTATGATCAGGAAGTCGAATGAAGATCATTTAATGGAGTTTTTCTACTTTTTTAGATACAATTGCAGCTTTTAACCAAAACCTGAGCTTTAAGTACTTGTATTTTATTGCAAACAACACCTCACAGCCTGGGTAACTCACTGCCAAAGTAATAATTTAGCAGTACTTGAAGAATGCTTACACAAATGGGGCAGAAAGGAGGTAATTCCTTTTTATTAAAATTTCATGGTTCAGTTAAACAATTGAATTGGGACCATGGTGAAGGTGGGTGAGAGACTGTCATGTGATTGAGTATTTCTGAAGGTTTTTTGATATTTTGTAAGTTTTTAACTGTTGACTTAAATACTGTTTAGGACTGTGACACTGACATACCCAGATGATAGGTACTCTTTGTTTTCTGGGCTAACAGGCACTTTTTCTGTTTTCAAAGCTAAAAACAGCAGCTGTATTCTGAACCCTTGCATGAATGGTGGAACGTGTGTTGGCAGCGGGGATTCCTTCTCGTGCATCTGCAAGGAAGGATGGGAAGGACGCACATGCACACAGAGTAAGGCTTTTCTCCTTCTTCCCCTGCATCCCCCTGGGATATTGGGAGTGTCTGGCAGAGAGCTGTTAACTGAAACAAAGCAAGTTTATGGGGTTCATGTGCCAAAATATCTGAATCATTCAGAGTGGGAGGTAGGTAAAGAAGACGATGCTCGAGTAATGAATGGAGAGTTTGTTGTGCTGCTTTTTGCGTCCAGTCTCTGCCAAAATAAGACTCTCGACATTCTATAAAAATATAATTTTGGAAATGTGTGCAGAGTGGAAAAAATCCTCACAGAAATAATAATTTTAATAATGAAGAGTATCTGGAAGGCAGGCAGTAGTGTATAAGCTGTTTTCTCTGAGGATAGCAGTTAAGTACTTTGGCATACCAAGACAATGAATTGACTAGGTGGAGTAAAGCCTGCAACCTCGATTTTTATTTTTTCCCCCAAGGTGTGACTTTGGGAGTGGGAGGGAAACTCTAAATTTGAGTTCTGTTTTTATGCTGCCTACTGTTGATATGATAATTGAACTTTTTTTTTCAAGTGTGGAAGAAAACACTCATTTCTGTATATTTCTTTATTTATCAAATATAGTGGCTTCTGAACTATAGTGTTATATTTTAGAAAATAAATTGTGCCACTATTTACACTAGCCAATATTCTTCTTTCTAGATACCAATGACTGCAACCCTCATCCATGGTAAGTACATGAACTCCAGTCCTGTACCTATTGTGAAAATACAAATGAGCACAGTAATATGGATTTACATTACAGATTGGAACAAATTTTACTCTAAAATAATTGAAGCCAGCCTCTGTAAAATATCTTGTAACCATTTTTTTTCGCTGTGCCGTATTCCTTGACAGCACCAAAGACCACAAAACAAGCTGAGTTGATTCATGTATGAACAAATAAAGTATTTTCGTGTAGTCTCCATGGTGGAACTGACCAGTAAATTACAATGATAGGAAGTGAATCACATGCAATAACATTTGAAGCATTTGTAATTGGGTAGAGTAAAAAATGAGAAATCAAAACCTGTTAGTTTACTGAAATAATTTTAAATAATATAAAAATGTCCTGTTGGACCAATTACTATGTATAAACATTTTTAAAAACAAAACTGAATTTTTGGGAGAGAAAATGGGAATATTTTAAATACAGAGGCTGCTATTTATGATTGAAGAGGGAAAAAACTGATGTGGATGAAACAATCTGCCTTATCTTTCTCAGTTATCTGCTCTGATGCCATCATCTGTGCTTCATGTATTAAAAAAGCAACCAAATTTAGAAAGCCTTGGACTTTCTTTGTATTCCCTTGAAAGTGCTGTTCTACCTCTCTGAATTCTGTGGATGTGCTTCCTCATGCATCTGTAGGATGTTGCTGTTTAGCTGCAGACTTGCTAAGCAATATTGTTTATCTAGCTTTATGCTTTTGCTCTTGATAGAAATACATTGTCCCCCTAAAGAGCAGCAGAAACTTTAATTAACAGAGCTTTAATTGACCAGTGAAGCAGTGTAGATGGCTTTTTAAGCACCTTTTTTTATTCACAGTTACAACGGAGGGATCTGTGTCGATGGAGTGAACTGGTTCCGATGTGAATGCGCCCCTGGCTTTGCTGGTCCTGACTGCAGAATCAGTAAGTACCTGGCTGGTTGTACCACTCTGCACAAATTGGAAAGAACACCTGGTGAGCCTTTTTACATTAGCTCAGCTGAATTCCAAGTAATGAAGCAGAAGCCACCTGTTAGCCAGGTATTGATACCTTGTAAATAATAGCAGGTTATGGTCTGTTACTCATTTCATTAAATGGCACTGAAATGAGTTGGCTTAAATCATGCTTAAAGACTTGATTGCTAGATTTTCTTGGATAATTCTGAGGTTTCTGGGGTGCTGGCTTCATAGAAGCTTAAATTTTAAATATTTCTCTGTTGATAAATATCTTGTTGGTAAAGATGACATATATCTGAATGTGTTCCACCTAATGTAAGAAACCAGAATGCACCGAAACATTCCAAATGGAAACAAAAACATAAAAACATTTGAGTGTAGTGCTGGCACATGAATAACAGAAGTATGATAAAGGTCTTTCAAAGCTAGAAAACAAACCTGTTACACTGCAATTATTCTGAAGGGTAGAGGCCAAAAAGAAGGAGAAAAACAGACCCTAAAGTATTTTGAAGTGTTGTAGAGCAAGCTGGTGGGGGATTTTTGTTGTTTGGTTGGTTTTTTGCATAGTTTTGGTTTTGTCTTTTTAAAGGAATTTTACCATTGTAACTTTAATGGATATATACCTTTTTTTTTTTTTTTTTTTTACTTTCTGCTTTGGAAGCTCAGACTTTGTATATTCTGTAGCCTCAAGGCTTCTGGGCTTGGTCCTTCCACTTCTTCAGTATGGTGATGTGCTTTCAAGTTCATCCTCATTCTGGCATAGAGCAAACAAGCCAGCACTTCTGGGTGGAAGGCAGCACTTGTGGAAGCATCAGCTCAGTGGTGTCTCAGTTCAGAACCAGGCATGGCAATCATTGTGTGTCTAAATCCAGATACCCAGAAAGGGATATTGAATTCTCCTTGCCTGCTCCTTTTCCCCTTAAGGCTAGGATGTCACAAATACAAATACTTTGCATTTGTAATGGAGCTGCAGACATTTTTTTACTTGTTTAGACTGGTATAGATGGAAGGAGTAGCTTTGAAAAAAAAATGCCTTTTGTGACTGATTCAAAAACAGAGTTAAATCACCTTTTTCAGCATACATAGGCTGGAGAATCTTAAACTTATATAGTGTGAAGACAGGAGGAAAGAGTAATTGAACCCTGCTGAAGTTTAGATCTTAGAAGATCTTAGAAGTTTAGATCACCTTTGAAGGAAGTTAAAATAGAACCAAAAGCCCTCCCATATCTGTTGGATTGTTATACATTGCCTACAAGTGTAGCAATCTCACTATTGCCATTTTTCATGTTCATATTCAAAGTCCTGTACTTTAAAATGAGCTGATATCATGTATTGGACCAGAACTGGTGTTTAAACAGTTTTCTCTGGGGTTGGAAAGGGCATTCATACTCAATGGAAGAGATTTCAAAAGATGCTTTGGAAGAAAGATGTTTCTGGTTGAAAATGAAGCAGTTGGTGCCTGTAGCTCACAACTTGATGTGCTGGTTTCTGTTGCATAAATCAGTATTGGTCACTTCCCCAGCATAACAAATGACACATTGCTGTCCACTGAATGGACCATGCTTCCCTGCCTTTTTCCATTGGTTTCTGTGGCTAAGCCTCTGAGTCTTTGAAAGTTTTTTAAAGAGGACTTTATGCTAAGTATCTATGTATTAAATTAATCTACTCACTATTTCAAGGTCATTAATGTTCATCAAACGTGTGTTACAAACTAAACTGTTACTCTTCTTCCTTTTGGTCACTTGTATTGCAGCAAGTCACTTCTTTGAGCATTGCTGAGCAAGATCATTGTTCAGCTCTTGCACTCTGATAACTTCATGAAAACACATGCTTTTTTTTGTGTGAAGCCTAAATGTCTGAGATTAGTGCCAGAACAGGATGTGGGACTTGTTCTGTAGCTGAATGTGGACAAGGCATTAACACCTTCAGCTGTCCAACACCTCTGCTCTGTGAGATCAGTCAGCATATGACTGCTGTTTTGATTAACAGAACTTCAATTAGAGTGCAATTATGAGAAATCTGTTGCAGGGTATTGCTGAAATGGCAGGACTGTTTAATTACAACATTAATTCTGTAGCCACACTGTCCCCTGCTTTTAAAGAAAGGAGGTACTGTTAGATTACGCCTCAGTAAATTATTAATTACAATGTCCTGTGTCCTTGTCACTGAGTTTTACCTATTTTCTGTCCAGATATTGATGAATGCCAGTCTTCTCCTTGTGGGTATGGTGCCACCTGTATAGATGAAATAAATGGATACCGATGCACTTGTCCTCCTGGAAGAATTGGTCCAAGATGCCAAGAAGGTATTCTGATATCTGCTATCAACCTTTACCCAAAACACAATAGAGCACAATGTAGCCAGTATAAAGTTTATACAATAGTCTGATATGTAAGGAATAGTAGCTAATATTTTTAATTTAAATTTGTATAGTATTTATTATATAACTTGAAGTGAAGTGTCTGAATGTGCTTTTTGGGTTGTTTTTTCTCTTTAGTGATTGGAATTGGAAAGCCTTGCTGGCTTAAAGGAATGACCTTTCCCCATGGCAGCCGGTGGGAGCAGGAGTGCAACAGCTGCCACTGTTTGGATGGACGTATTGACTGCACCAAGGTAGGCATTTTGGCCTATTTTCTTAAAAACTAAAACAAACTCATTGTTCTTGATGCACAAGTTAGTCTTTGTCTCCTCTAAATTTCCCTTTTTTTTTTTTTTTAAGTTGCTTCCTGTAAAAGCAGTTATGGATTGTCCTTAGTATCATGAGTTACTGTCCTGCTGTCAACCTGCTAGAACAGGCTCTCTAGACCACTTGTAGAAAATAAAATATGAGCTGGAATAAAGAATAAATAAATCACACTGCTGAAGCTTTGCAAACACAGTTTTAGAACTCCGAATTCTGTGAAATTGAGTGAGTTCCATAGGTGGGGGACATGTAGGAAGAAATTTTTCACTGAGTATTAACTGCCTTTTTGTATTGTTCTTCATTAGCTTTATGAATTGAGAGCTTTCAACCTTGGTATGTTTAGTGTGAACTAGATCCTAGTGGTTTTGTGACTGAGGAAAAGACCTAAATGCAGTTTGAACATGTGCCTTAAATTCAACTCATCCATGTGTGGTATTTGATTTCTTCCATGTGTAATGGAACACTTGCAGACAATTGTGCTTTAAGAAATCCCTAAGTTCCTAATAGCTGTGCAGTACTATGTAGGCTCTTAAAGGCTTTGTGGAATTGTACAATATCTTGAGTTGGAAGGGATCCCCAGGGATCATCCAAGTCCAGTTCCTGGAATGGAGCTGTGTTTGGAAATTGCTGCACCCCAGTAATTTGTGGGTACCAGCAAACTGTTACCATTTGGGAGCATGGTTGGAGTGGTTGTGCTTATCACCAATGTGCATCAGCTCTCAACATATTCTGCATTCTCTGGCAGGGTCTCAGTTGTGAATATCGAGGAAATTAATCTTCATGTTGATATTGCTCTTTCTATATTGTAGAAGCCTAGAGGACTAAATTAAAATAAATGCTTTAATTTCTGTATAACTCAGTTAAGTGGGACAAATCTATAAACTTCAAGGAGATATGCCCAGTCAGTGGTTTCTCAGATTATCTTTACAGATTTTTACTCTTGTGTCTGTACTAAATGTCCTCATTTTGTGGAAGAGCAGATCCATCTGCTAATGGAACTACAGCAGTATCAAAAGAGAGATATTTTTCTGTGTGAATTGTTGATTTGGATTTGATGCATGAGAGCAACTACCTGTAACAGTGCTTCATTCTTTTTATTTCCTAGGTGTGGTGTGGAAAAAAGCCTTGTCTGTTACACAAATACTGGGATAATTCCAATAACCAGTGTCCCATGGGTCAAAAATGCCAGGAGAAGTATATGAAATGCTTTCAGCCACCATGCACAGACTGGGGAGAATGCAGTGCCTCTGAACCTCTGCCTATCAATATCAAGTGTCTGCCTAATTCTGGGTACTTGGACAATGACTGTGCTAGAATTACTTTAATTTTTAATGGAGACAAAGTCCCCCAGGTGAGAATGGAATTCTTAATGAAGTGTGGCAATATATGTAGGGGTCTATTCTATGTCACAGCATGCAAGATTAAGGTTTCTAGTATGAATCCTTGCTATTATAAGCTTGGAAATTTTATTACTAGACTCCTGTTGCTTTTAATTGAGCTTTTTCTAATGGGTGAGGCAAAATTTGGGTTTGTACTGAATATTCCATCTTCTTGAGTCTTGAAGAACTATTCACATTTCAGGCTCAGACTGTACTAACCTATTCATGCAAGCTCAGTTTTTTGCCCTTCAGTCAAAACCCTGTTCTTCACTTTTCTGCCCTTTCTTGCTCCCCTCTTTGCTGTCTTCATCAGTTCTTAGCAACTGTAAGAAATCTGAAGATCCTTATTTTTACGTGCTATTTTTTACTTGAACTAAAATCCCACAATCTCCCTTGCTTCTAACAGGGCACTACAACAGAAAATATCTGTTCTGAAATCCGGTATTTACCAGCTACAAGGACTGTTTCTAGGGACAGAACTCTGATAATATTGTGTGATCCATCTTACTCCACAGAGAATGCAGTGGAAGTTGCTATTGTAAGTATGAGACCTGTGTGTGTATATATATATATATATACACAAATGTTTTCTTATTAGTTTTTACTGGGGAAGAAGTTGTTCAAGCTTGTTTCACTTGAATGCAGGTGGACCAATCTGTGGCCTAGTCTTGTCTGCAAAGCAATTTTATGATCTCACAATTTCCTACACTGCCAGAGAGCTGAAACTGCAGGTTTTGTTAATGACAGATGGCTACTACAAGCTCATGATAAATTACTTTAAGGACCAGTTCAGCCCAAATTAGTGAACAGGTGCCTACTTGTTCTGTCAGAAATCTTGGGCTCTTGACCTTCTCAGTAAGGAGATAGGGTTACAGGTGGCTGGATTGCTCTTGTGAAGAGGTTTCTGCTGTGCATTTAGTGTATGACTGCTTCAGGGACGTTCTTTAAACACAAGGTACTAAGTGAGAAGTGAAAGAAGGTGCAAGTCAAGTAGATGAAAGTAACTTTTGCCCTAATGAACTAAAGACTAATTTTAGATGCATTTACAGCTCAATCTTTCCATGCCTGTGTATAGCTTAGTTTTCAAGAAAGAGTTAATCTTCATGGTAAATATTTATCCAGGCAGAAGCTGGACTGTATGTCTCTGCTAGTACTGTAAAGAACATGCTGAGCCATGATGCAGGGACCAGAGTGTATGGTATAAATAGAGCAGACTGTTATTAGTCCAAGCTTCTATCTAGATAATCCACATGTCTTGAACTGCTCCAAACTATGACTAAGTTTAGCTCATCAGTTTGAGTAACATGGAAGTCACTGCTTATGCTTTGAGGTATATTAAATTAACAAGTAGGTGTGCTACCCACCAAGTCTGACACTGCATCTGCAGTTTGGGTAGAGCCAGCCATGCTGTTGCTGTGGTAAGCTTTTACAGAACTGTTTGTAGCTACTGTCAGGCAAATTGAGTGAACTCAATTAAGATATTGCTAGATTTTAGAAGTACATTTCCATGGTTAGGTGACTGCAATAACTTCTTTCTTTCCCCCTTCACTCCCTTTAGTCCTTTGTCCCACACCGAGATGAGCAAGATAACAGCCTCATTCAGAATGCTGCTAACACAATAGTCAATGCCATCACCAAGCGACAGAACAGCACAGTCATGCTGGCAGTAACTGAGGTCAAAGTGGAGACCATCGTTGTTGGGAATTCATCATCAGGTAAGGTTCCAGTGCATACCTCCTCTGTGGTGTGTTTTTTGTTCCCCTGCTCTCAGACTTTTCTTATCTTTCTTTACATATTGGAGAAAATTATCCACTGGGTTGTGTTTTTAGTTGCTGTTACTAACTGAAGAGAAAGTGCCTTTGAGATCAAGATTCTGTGCCTGTGTGCTCATTTAAACTTGACCTCATCCCTAAGTGACATGCTCAGATACTCTTGCCGTGGTTTTGGCTTTGACTTCCAGCCCAAGCACACCTTTCATAAGATCAGGAGTTGTTGTGTGCAGTTCCAAGCCTGTCCAATTCTCCTACATTAACCTTAAACCAGCCTCAGCCCTTGATGCTGCTGCACTGAGGCTGTGAGGAAATGAAAATTCAGGGAGAGAGAAGGTGTGGTGTGATCCCAATCTCTTCTGAAGTGCTCATGTGCTATTTATTTACCTCAACCAGAGTTAAAGATGTCTAGTTTCTTCCAATACTTGGCCATGATGTAAAACTTTGCTCTCTTTTTCAACATGTGTTTCTCACTAGTGCACAGCTGGCTTGAAATGTAGCATTCATTCCTCTTCAGGAGGATATGGTGTGATTGGAGAGCTTTATCTCCAAGAGCTGTGCCAAACTGAGTTGTTGCAGGTTTTGCATGCCTGTGTTCCTGCCTGGGGGAGGCAGGAGATGGGCTTGTGGAAGACCACTGGTCGGCTCAAGTTCAACCAAGCCCCAGAGTGAAAATCTTACAATGGTAGGAGGCTCTCCCAGCTTTTTCCTAGACCTCCCCAACATAATCTTCTGGAAGATCTTCCATCCATAGCCTAAACAATTGCCTGGTTCCACTTCCCTTGCATTTTCCTTCTAGGAAATGCCTTTCATCTGTTAAAGTCTTGGCAAATGCACTGTTTCCTCAGCTCTCCTGAAGGAGTGTGCTTGCCTTAAACAGCAGTTGTGTAGGAGATAAGGATTTGAGCTGGGATTTTGGCATGCCTCAGCCCTCTGGCTTTTCTGATTGCTTATTAAATTCTAGGGCTAAAGGGCTACAGATTACTTTGCCTCCCACCTCAATGAGATTTAAAGAGTCTCCCAAAATAGTTAATTAATTTGGGTTCTCTTGCAAAATGGTTTCCAGACTCCTCATTTTAATATGGGTGTTCAGTATTGACCACTGGCCCTTAGTTCTTAAGTGAAGTTATTTTTGGTTTGGTTTATAACCTGGTTTTGGTTTTTATTTGTTTTACTGCTGCCCCTTAATTGGTTGAGGTGGGTGAAAAGCTATCAGAAAATGTGCTTGAGAGCCCTATGTGTTGAGAATCTCATTTCTCTGGGGTGCTCAAGTATCTAGGTGGAGCTGATAATTTAGATGCTTCATTGGCTTCTCTAGCTTTAAGAAAAAGTAGTCTGAATTTAGAATCTGTATGCCAAAAATTCTATATAAAGAACCTGTTATTAAGTGAACTTGGATCTATGGTCATATGATGAAATAATAGATGTGATAGCAGTGAGAATGCAAGCTTTGTGTTCTAATCTTGGAGAAGCTGTAATAAAAAGCTTCTTTTTCTTTGAAGTATTTCTCCCATTCATGATTTAATGTTAGGTTGCTTATGAAAAATCAGGAGAGGATAGCAATTACTCATGTGAGTGCAACCCTTCCCATAACTGTTAAAATACAATTTTGAGATCCCTTGAGGCCAGCCATGTTGGCAGTGTACTCACCTTCCTGTACCAAAAGGAAATGTTTGAGAATGTGTCACATTCCACATAAGAATGTGCTCAGAAGGCATTTGAACATTGGAGGGAAGGACTGTGGTGTTGAAACATTGGTTGTTTTTGTAGTCATTTCCAGGTTATTCTGTAAGCAGATATTGTAAAACTGCTGAGGGAATTTGTTTGGATGAGGCATTGGAGCGGTGGTTTGACAGCGTTTGTCTGCAGAGCTGTTGAACAGCCCTGTTTCTCTCTATAAAAACAAAGCACCTCATCTGTTGTTGCCCCTTACCATGTGTGAGTTTTTGCTTATCAAGAACAGAAAAAAGCTGTTATACTCTCCTAGCTGTACAGCTCTTGAGGAAGGGGGGCAGAAGAAATCCAAATATACATAAAATTTTCAGAAATATTTTCCTAGAGAAATAATCTGTGTCTATGTGGGAGAGCACTATAGTGAGATTTGGATTGAGAGAGTGGAGAAAAGCAATTGCCTCAACAACTTTTGTTTGTTCATTGAGCAGTGAAGACTCTTCTCCCTAGGGCAAATATTCTGGTATTTCATCCTGAGGTAGAACAGGAGTTTGCTGAAGAATTCATGGCCAGTTCGGTTACATAGCCCTAACCTGGATGTTTTTGGAGATTATTGATACATAAATGTCTGTAGACACTGATGGTAAAGGACTGTTCTTTCTGATGATAAATGCAGGTGCAAGTGCCAGTACTTCTAGGTGCACAGTACTCCATTGTCTGCCTGCTGCTAGGATAAGGTTTTTCTTAGCAGAAATTAGCAGGATTACTGAGGTTTTCTCAGCCAGCTTTGCATAGATGCTAGAGAAAGATGCTACTTAACAAAACCAGTTTGACTGTTGGAGGGGACAATAGATCTCAAATGGAGCTTTCCTCCCTCATCATTAATCATGTAAAACTAAACTAGTAAAGAGCACTTTCAAATGGACCTGGGGCATTCAGGTAGTTATTGTGCTGTAAAAACATCTTAATTCCTTTCTCCTAAAAATGGTTCAGGTGATCACCTGTAGCCAAGTATGGCTCCTTCTCTTGCAAATTTCCAGTGCTATATATCTTGTTTTGTTAACACAAGACTTTTCTTTCCATTTGCCCTCCAGATTATTTGGTTCCAATTCTTTGTGCGGTGTTTAGCATTGTGTGGCTGACTTGTATCATCATCTGCGTGTGGTGGACTCGGAAGAGGAGAAAAGAGAGAGAGAGAAGCCGTCCTCCCAGAGAAGAGGGTGCCAATAACCAGTGGGCACCTTTAAATCCCATAAGAAATCCTATAGACAGATCTTACAGTAACAAAGACATTCGTTATGAATGCAAAAACTTCATATCTCCTCAAAAGAGAACTTGTGATGCGGTGGAGGAGTATGTGGAGTATGAGGAAGAGGAGGATGAAGAGGAGGAAAGAGATGAGGAAATGGACAAATTCCTCTCTCACAAACTTGCAAAGCCTTTGCCGACAAAGGTGTCTGACACATCAGAGAGCAGTCCAGTAAAGAAATCCCACCAAATAGGCAAAATGGACAACAGATCTGTAAAAAATGTGAATGCATCAAACTTTGAAGGCAGTAGAGACTAACCTGTATTTGGGATGTAGGCAGACTGCGCCTGCGCTTGCTGGGGAGGGGAAAAATTGACATCTCCACTTTGCATCAAGGACTAAAAATATCTGGAGTCAAATGTTCATAGTTTCTTTATTTTGCGTAAAAAAAATAAATAAAAATAATAAATAAAATTTATTTTGTTTCTTTAGCCTTGTATAAATTATTCAATGACTGTCAGATGAAAAAAAATGAGTAATCTTTGATAGTTGCTATTTTTGTAAAGTTTACTTATAATACACTCGCTGTGTGGCAGAGGAGAGGTTGTATTTTCAATATGTGTAAAGTTTATTACAAAAGACTGTACACTGTTTACAGAATGTATTTCTTTTTATTACTTGCTCTAATTTAATGGTGGCTTTAAAACCTCCTGGTTGAGGAAATTGTGTGAACTTTAAACTGCTTTCTTGACTTTGAATCTCTATTAATGGCAGCTCACTGCACTTGTTACGTTAGTAGCTTCTGTAAGATTTTTTCCAAATTTGCCTTACACACTTTGTAATAGGAACAGAAAAAAAATTATAGAGATCTTTCAACTGTGGTTTAAAAGTGGCCTTTTTATTTCTGTTGAATTACTTTAGAATTGCAGTATTGAAGCATGTGACAAGTGCCTTGAGATTAAACTTTTTCTATAGCAACTGTCAAAGACTGCCATATCAATATAGTAAAATTGTGAGAACTCTAGGTTCCCCAACTGACACAGTTTATTTTCTAATAGTGAAAGTGCTTTTTTGTAAATATGTACATATTAAATGAATCACTCTGTATATTTGATTTAATAAGTTAAATATTTTGGTCTTTTTTTTTTTTTTACATGTCATTCCTTTTAATTTATGTTGCAGAAAAGGAGGTTCTATGGCAGTTTATAAGACTTTTTTTTGGTATTATGTCCAGTTTAGAAAATGATGTTAATACAATCAATGTTAGGAATCTGTTGGTCATTTGTATTTACATAGGAGCATAACCACTTACGTGTAAATAGATCCAGAAATGTTTGTTTATCCCCATGTTCAGCCCATCTCAAGAACACTAACGGGTGCATCTACTGTACAGTACCAACATAGAGAGGCATTGTTTTTTCTTTTGTGAATATGTTAATTACATGTGGTATTACTTTTTTTTTGCGTTTAAATACAGGCCTAATGAAGGGAACAATATTTTCCTCAGTCTTGTTTCTGTTGTGCTTTATTCATCTTTCGCTCTAAAGGAAAAAGGCTGGCAAAGCTCAGAGGATGGGAGTACCTCAGTAGAAATGGTTAAATGTTTTGGAAGGCTTATGCTTTTTTTTTTAAGGCTTTTATTATTGCTGTTATCTGGGCAGACTATAAGTTTATTTTAATTACTGAAGAAGCATAACACTACATACACCTAGTTACCCTACCACTGAGAGGAACGGATGTCTGAGAGTGTAAACTCTGGCCCACGAACAATGTAAACATGAATGTTTTGAAACCAGTTATTTTATACAGGAATGCAGGATTTGCTTTGCAGGATCATCTGTTTTAGTACATTTTTTTGACATGTTCTTAAAAAAAAAACCTTTCAGAAAAGAAACTATTTATTAAAGCATTTTATAATGATGTTTGTTGTAACTTTTTTACTTGTGCTAAATATTCAAAACTTATTTTGATAACCTGGTTAGGAGTTAGTTTAGAAAAGGGTACTATCCTTCTCATGTTCCCCAGTATAATCCTGAGTATTTAAACCAAAAACACTTTTTTTCTGCTACTCTTGTAACTTTTTGTACTGTAATGCTGCTGTCTTCCATAATCTAATAAAATGATTCCCTCATTGTGTGTAAGATACTTCAGATTGTTGTTTGCTTTCTAAGCGCTTGGAGCTCAGATGTGACCAGGCTAAAGGGAGGAGGAGTGAAAGTCCAGGTTTAATTCCCAGCATTTCCCATAACCCGAGTGTGCAGCACTGATCTCCAACATTTCCTGAGCCACAGCCAGCCTGTGGAGCAAGTGCTGTCCCCGGGCCTCAGGGACACATCCAGCTCTCCCTGCAGAGCTCAGGGCTGTGTTTGGCTGCCAGCAGTTGAATTGTGGATGATCCCTGTGGGTGCCACCCAGCTCGGGATGCTCTGTGTGTTCCATGTGCCTGTTCTGCAGTGATTCTCCTCCTGGCTGCTCAGTGAAGCCTTCTCTGAGCAGAGCTTGGCCTCCTGGGTGAGAAGAGGGCTGGCTGAGCATGCAGGGGCCTGAGGAGGTGTCCTTTCCCAACTGAGTTGGATTTTGAAGTAATTCCTTTCTCTACTGTGCAGCCATTCTGAGTTTTTACATGTCATGCTCCAATCTCAGTTGAGGTCTATTCCTGTTTCTCTAACAATTCCTTTGTATATGATATTTTACATAGTAAAAGATGAATTCCTGTAAGATAACATGGAATATAAAAGATTAATTTTTCCTAGTAGCTATCAGCATTTGAGAAAGAATTCTAGATTCTAGCAAAGGTTTTATTTTAGTCATCATACAGCTACTTTTTATTGCTTTTTCTTGGAGTATTTGCTTGTCTTCATTGTTACAGAAACAACTCTCAGCTAACTCAGTCCTCAAAATCTAATTCTGTTACCTTTCTCAAAAGAATAAGAATGTTTGGAATAAGGTCACTGCTGTTCTTTCATCTGGTCATGAGCTGTCTGACTGCTCCCAAAGGTGCTAATTCTGCTTCTTGCCAGTACTGAAGTAGCAAGGGGGCACACCAGTGGTCATCGCCCACTGTTTAAACAAAGGGACTGATCCCATGTCCAGGAGTTGTTCCTCTGTGGATTCACAAAAAAAAACACGGGCAAATGTTCAATTTTGTAGTGCTCTTTCCCTGCCAAAACCAAGAATGATTTGACACCTCCTTGATGTGATGAGTGAGTTATGTGCACTGAGATACGTGAAACACGATTAATAAGTTTAGGAGGATAAACAAACAAAAAGTAAACTTTCTGACTTCCACAAATTAACCTTGATCAATTTTATGCAGATCTTATTTCTATGCTGCTCTTAAATTACTTGTATGTCTCCACATGCCTCATATCACCTTATTCAGTAGTTTTGTTTCATCTTGATTTATTTTTACAGATGTTGCTCTTGCATCTCAACTTCTTGCTGATGCACATGTGCTAAGCATTATGGTGCTGCCAGAATCCTCTCTGTTACAAGAACTACATAATGAGGCACACTAATAAATGCACTCTTGTGATTTTTCTAAGCCATGAGTAGTTCTGGGTTAATTTTTCTTCCCTGATGCTCTTTCAAAGACCTGATGTTAACCTGAAACACCTGCTGAGCTCAATTTTTCTTTTGGCCATTTGCTGTTGTCTGGTTTGTTCTCCAGCAGGCCACGTAATTATTGCTCTTCAGATCAGACTGTGCTTGCATGGCAAGTTAATTTATCCAGCAAAATAACTCACTCTGCCCATACATTTCCAAGAACAAGCTAAGGGTTGGAAGGCATTTCAGTCACTGCCCTGAAAGCTGCAGAGGACATCAGCTGTAGTTCTAGATATGGGGAAACTTAAAGGGATGGGGTTAGCATGTAACAAATTTGCAGAGGAATTTGTTTTAGAGATATGATGTGTGTGACTGAATTGAACTCCCATTGTCATTGAGCGCTGGTGGGCTGCCCTGGTGCTTTGGATGCACTGGAGAAAGGATGAGCCTGAAGAACAGTCCAAGTAGCTTGTGAGCTGTCCTGGGCAGCCTAGTAGTGACCTTTAGGAGGTTTCTTGTGTCTGAGGGGAGTAGAGGTTGTCTTTGCTCTTCCTCTATCCTCAACACTAAGGCTGGTGTTTGTATCAAGCTTAGATTATTGCTCTTGCTGTGAAAAAATTATGTGACTCTCTGACCTGCTCTGTTCAGTGCTGCAAAGGAGTCTCTGACTAGCCCTGTGTTCTTATTTTACCTCACAGGTGGTGAGGTATAGAATGGGCTTATAAAACAGTAAAGGAACAAAGGTCCCCTTAAGAGATGACTAAATCCTTCCCAAGTCCATCCTTGTTTTTCTATGAATATGTGGAACTCTTTGCTTTTGCTTTGTATAAATGAAACTCTGTATATTTTTTCAGTGTGACAGAGACTTAATCTAAGTGCAAAAGTGTCTCTTCTTCAACCACTTGATTGTAAACAGGTGCTTGCAATCAAAAGTTTATAAATTAATTGTCATAGACAATATTCTGAAGTCGGAAAGTTTTGGGGTTTTTATGAGAATCATTAGATTTCATGGTTCATTGGGTCACCTTTTCCCTTGGAAAAGCTAGATTGCATCCATCTAGGAAATCTGGATGGTTTATACAAATCTCCTTTTTATATTGTATTTACTATTTCTAGAGCAAGAAGAAACAGACAATGTACAGGGCAGTGCACATTACAAATGAGCTGAACAGAGACCCACCTGTCCTGCTTCAAAGTTAATAATCTGGGGTTTCCTGCAGACATCCAGCATCATTTTGTAGAAATCCTTCTCAAAGGATACTTTGCACTGTCTTTATGAAAGGAGTACATAAATCAACTGCCTTGAGGGACCAATGAGCCAGTCTTTAGAAGCTCAGAAGAAAAGCTCTGTTTATTTTTCCCTGGCAACAAAGCTGCTTCAGGTTTTGTTCTAGATGGGAAAAAAAAACCAGGGAAAACTTATGCAATATTGAGGAGATGTCATGTTTTTGCTCATATTACTGTACTCCATCCATATTACTCTTTATAAGCACTGAGACACAAGGAATGAATGTGCTTTGCTGAAGTCAAACTAAGACTTCTTGGTTTGCAGTGGTGGATAAGGCAGAAGGATCACTTTGCAGGTGTAAATGTGATATTCTGTAAGGATACAAGACTATGATTAGGGAGGCACCATGTTTTCTGACCTCTGGGTTCCCAAGAGAGGCTGTTGCTTTCACATATTCTGGCAAAAAGAAGAACCAGCAAGCCAGCCAAAGGCAAATCATTCAGCCCTGTTGGTAGGGAGAGACTTGTTAAGCTGTGGGTCTTTCTCAGCTGCTATCCTATCTTTTCTCCCACCCATCTGAAGGAGGCTTGGTTGGAGGGGATTCTCCCTGTGGCAGATGTGCTGTGCTGATAGGCTGTGAAAGGAGGCTGGGCAGGAGCAGTGGAGCAGGTTTGGAAAGTGCTGTGGCAGCGGTCTCAGAAGGCCTTTGAAGGCTTGGCCATCAGCCTGCAGGCATAACTCTGGGCATAACCCCACCTGCTCATTAGTGCAGCCCCACCTGTGGGTGGAAGGTGCTCAGCCAACAGCTGCACTGGTGCACATCAAAGGTCCATCTGCTGTAGCATCCTCTGTCCTGCAGTGGCCAGTGGAAGATGCTTACAGAAAGTGCAAGGCAGCAGCAAATTGCAGCATGAGCCCTTCTCACACCCATCCAGCTCTTTCAGTTAGTAGTTTAGGGTCATATTTGATAGGCATCTCTCCTCTGTAGCATTATGTTATCCTTTTTGTGCTTTTTTATCATGTGGCATTGAGATCCACAACTGCACCATGAATTGGGTGGAAAAGCACTTCATTCTGTTTGTTGTGAACCTGCTCCTCAATAAAGTGATGTAAAACCAGAAAGCAGTTGTTCCCTCTCCATCTCCACAACATTTGGGAGCCTACAGTGCAGACACCACTTTCTCCCTAAGTCTTGGAGTTCAAACTCACAGTCTGTTCTCTTTCCACTTGCAGGCCTGTTCCAGGTCTCTGGCTGGTTTTCCTATATGACCTCTGTGCCCTTCTAAATTATTCTCTGTCCCTTTAGAGTCAGGTTGACCAAACTGACCAGTATCTGATGTGTGGGCACCCCACAAAGGCCAGCACTGTTTTATACTCTGCTCAGATCCTTTCTTGACCATCCCTGGTGCAATGGTTACTTTTTGATCCATGTTGGCCTCAAGGCTGATGATGAAGAAGAGGTGATTGTTTCATGCCTTGGCTCTGCATGCTCGTGGTTCTTGTTAGAGCAAAGCTGTCTGAATCCCAGTGTTGTGAGTGCTGGGATCCCTTGAGAAGCTCTCTCTGCCATGTCTGTCTGCAAGGAGCAGCACTGGGATGTGGGGGTCCACAGTGGGCCAGGGAATTGTGATCCTGTTTATCTGGGGCAGGGCTGGAGTGGGTGGATATGCCAATGACAAGGATTTGCGCACACCAGGCAGTAGAGGAACAAGCCCTGCAGCCTCCCCAGCAGTCAGGAGGCTGAAAAGGATGTGGGCCTCAGTGAGTGTGGAAGAAGACTGTGTTTTGGGGAATGCTACATCAGTAAGATCTAGAGGTGAGAGTTACATGGGTACCACACTGCACTGGTTCATCCCTCTTCAATTTCCCTGCTGCTGAGGAGCTGTGCCACAAGTGACAGCTGGCACAGCCTGTCCCCAAATGGTGAACCCCCAGCCCTTCACCCTTCCAGGTGAGGCTGAAAGGGCCACAATAATGCTGCACCACCATCACCATGTGTGGTTTGCTGCTGGGGAGGCAGCAGGGAGGAGGAGGAAGGGGTGGGTGGCTGGTGGCCACTGCCCTGTGCCCAGCCCTGTCAGACCTGTGGCTGCTCAAGCTGGAGGAGCACAGCCCAGAGGCTCCTCCCCACCATTATCTATCAGCTCTGGTTCATCACCGGGCTGCCTCTTGTGGAAAGCTTACCCATGTGCGACAGCTGCTTCAGACAGATCATTGCTTTGGGAGCAGAAGAAATCCTCTGGCAGGGCTTTTCTAGATCCTGATACCTGCAAGTGCTGCAAAAAGCAGCTCAAGATTAGTTTTGTGTATCTCTTTTCAAATAAACATGTAGGTGTAGCATCATTTCAAAATGAAATGCTGTTGGGAAGAGGAGGTTGTCCCTCTTTTGTATCTTTTTTAGCTGTGGGCCCGGGGCCTGACCTCTCTGTGGGTTAGAAATTCTGGGACAGTTTGTATCTGTTTTTGCCATGTGGCTTGTCTGAGTGCTTCCCTCTTTGGTGGTCCCCTCACTGCTGTGTCTGCATGGCTGGGCTCCACTCCAAGATCCTCCATGTGTTACTTACAAGGAGGTGGAAAGGGCTGGGAGAAAGGGCTGCTCAGTGCTGGACCCCCACTCAGCCTGGGCAGGGAATGTGCAAACAGCCCTTTTTCTGGCTGAGCTGGTGTCCCTGTCCTGCTCTGCCTTCTGTGGGGCTGAAACTCCCCCAGGCAGGGCTCCACAGGGCACTGCAGCTCAATGGCTGCTGCATTTTCTCATCCCCACCTCCCAAAAGAAAACAAATGGTGAGTGCAGCAGCTTCTCAATGGGAGGTAAAACTGCTGGAGTTGAACACTTGGGCTCGTTAAAAGGTGAGTGTGGTGAGGTGTGCTGTCTCGTTTCTCTTCCTTTTTTTTTTTTTTTTTTTTTTTTTAATTAAATGATGTGGCACTTGGTGCCATGATCTAGTTGAAGCGTTAGAACATGGATTGGACTCTATGATCTTAAAGGTCTTCTCCAACCTAAAAATTCTGTGATTCTGTGATAACCAAAAAAAGAAAGAAGAGAAAAAATTGAACAGTGAAGAGCTCTGCTCTCTCAAGACATGCACTGGGAAGTGCAGGGGTGCTGCCTGGGCTCCCTGGCCCACTGGGATGTGTCTGGATGCCACCCTCAGCCTGGTGAGGCTCCCTGGCATGGTGGCACAGGGACATCCCTCCTGCATGGCCCCGAGGCCCTAGGACAGGGCAGGTCCCCAGGGAGGTTCTGACAGTCTGCTGACATCGCTTTCAGTGCAGATAAAGCAGTGAGGTTATCTCAAGTGCAGCAATATCCTCTGCAAAAGTGAGGAGGAGAACCCTCTTTGCACCATGTCACCCTGGATCAAGCCTGTTAGTGGGCAGGGGTGGTGGGAGCAGGGAGGCAGCACCTTCTAGGGGCATCCTGGCTGTGTGGGACCCCCAGCACAGGGCAGTGCAGGCAGCACATGGCAGACATTTCCCAGCCTGGCTGTTTGGATTTTGCTCTATATTTAGTGCCCCAAAGCAGTGCTTTGATTCGCAGTGCTCCCAAGCACCTGCTGCTCCCAGGGACTCTGGTGGTCTATATGGGTCCCAGCGAGGCTCGGGGTTCAGCTGCTCCCTCTGCATGCCTAAATTTGGGTACTAAGGGTTGGAGCTGCGGGTGCTATATTCTGCTGGGGTTTGTGTTTCTCCTGCTGCAGGGCACGGTGCTAATCTGGGGTTTGTGGGCAATGTGTTTTCAAAACAAGGGTGGCTTTGATTTGCCAGTTTCTGGTTCAGCTCATCTGAGCCATTAATCGTTTTTCAGAGCACAGAGAGATTAAAACTTATAGAAATAAAATCTGAATATGGCTAGCTGCTTCTTCCCAGCAGCAGATGCCTGCTCACACAGTGTGTCTGGTGCAGGACATCCCTCATGCAGTGGGAGCACTTTCCAAGGCCTGTTCCCTGCACACCAGTGGAAAGACTGAGCTCTGATGCTGAGTGTGACCACCCTGATGTCAAAACCTCCAGCTGGCTGTGACAGCTCAGTGGAACACTGCTACAAGTGGCCTTTTAAGGAGCCCTGGTCTGGGAATGGGCATAAACACTTTTCCCTTTCATGCTCATTTCCAGGGCAGGTAATTTATGTATCTTGGTAAGAACTGGAAACCATGTCCATGCTTCTGTCCCTTTGTAATATCCTGTTGTTGCTTTCCAGAGAAAAAATACCAGCAGACATCCAAGGTTACTTCCTTGGCATGCTCTGTGTGTTTTCAGCCTGATTGTATCTGCGCTGTGTGGATGTTTCCTGACGTGCTGCATCTCCCCCGCTCTTGCATCACAGGCTGAGCATTAACTGTGCATGCTTTGCTGCAGCAGACCTTTCCTTTCTGACCACAGCTGCCTCTCACAGCCTTGCTCCAGGCACATCCCCTCCTTTGTCCAGCTCCCACATTGCTCCTCAGACTCCTCATGGTGCTGGATGGACCTTGGAGCAGAGCAGGAATGATGAGTGACTGTGGCACGGATCAGATGCCTACACAGCTGCTGGAAAGGGCCCTCACTTCTCTTCTTGCAAGACAAATGAGGTCACTCAGAGGTGGCTTTAAAAGTGGCCCTCATGGCAGGCTGACTGCTCCAGATGTTGTTCTGGGTGCCTGCAGCAGCTGGATGAGGAGCAGTGCCAGGATCCTGGTGCACTCCTGGTTCACTGAGCTGCTCCTTTTGCCCATCCAGACCCTGCGAAGTGTGAGACCAGGTTTGTTCCTCATTGCTCCAGGATGCCTTGGCATTCCTTGAGGACATCAGAGCTCATTCCCCTCTCCACTGCCAGGCCTGGGCTGTGGCAGCATGGTCCAGCCCCAGCACAGAGCCTGTGTGTGATGCTGCAGATGAAAGCTGTTGTTTGTTTACAAGCTCTCCTCAATTAGAACTCATTTGCTGCTCACACACTATATTTAAAAGCTCATGTTTAAATCAGCACTGGTGATTTAGGAGTGCCTGTTTTGTTTTCTTTCCTAGATACATACGATAATTCCTCCACCTGTTAAATATCTGTTGCTAGTATTTACCGTCAGGTTTTATTTATTTATTTTTTTTAGTCCCCTGCCAGGATAGCCAGAGGCCTGCAAGTGTTTATTTAACTCTAGCTGTTTACTTCTCATAAATCTCTCTGCCTGAAAATCCATTTGGGATCAGGCAGGAAAAAAGCTTTGCAATCATGCTGGATTAGATTAAAATAGACAGAAAGTTTCAGTTTGGGCATTTGGGCAGCCCTGGATCTCTTCAGAAGAACTCTCAGTGAGGCTTTCCAACACACAGCCCCATGGTATGGAGGGGATGAGTTCATGTCCTGGTGCCATTTTGTCCTCCAGTGTCCTGGCCAGTGCAGGTGTCCCAGGAGGTGGGACAGGGCAGAAGCTCTGCCCATGGGATGCTTCCCTGAGCACCCTCCATCCTCAGGGAACTGCTCCAGGCAGAGCCACCATCCCACTGGGGTGTATGTGAACTGTTGCCTTAATTTCTACAGGTCAGCTAAGTAAGGAAAAATAGGATTTTAAATTTTTTTCCTCAAGGTTATTGTTTTTTAAATTTTCCTGTATTTTTTTTTTATTTTGTTCATTCTTCATTAATTTTGTTAATTCATTGCAAACTTATCATATAACTGATGTCTATGTATACCTTTTTTCAGAATATCAAATCAATCTGATCAGATTCACCCATGGGAGGACAACTTTAGTCTTTCAAGGAAAGTTTTGTCCAGATTGCAAAACCCTTGCTGTAAAAATTGTACTGGGTGTGTGCACTTGTTTAACTGCACCTTTACATGGATGAAATGTGTGAGAGCTCCTGAGCCAAATTCTGGTTTAAATTTAGGAAACTCAGGGTAAGCCCAGGACGAGAAGGCAAACCTTCCTCACCGTGCAGATGAGCTGATCCAGCAACTTTCCAAGGAACAGGATCATGGCCAATGTTTGAAACCTGTGGCTTTGGGTTCCATCAGTCATCTCTTTCAACAAAATCCTATCCTGTCATGGAATTATTTGTAAAATTATCTTTTTCTATAACTTTTTGTCCACCTACTGAATTTTTATGAAATAGAATGTTTGCAGAGACCAAGAGGAATTTTCCAAAGGACTATGGACTGGGATGCTGAAACAAATGTTCCCATGTATGTATCTGATTGGGACACACATTTCTTTCCTCCAGACCCCTGGGCCTTCACTATATTTCATGCTTTAGCCAAGGGCCAAATGTCAACCCCAATTTCCCCAACTTCTACACTTTGGAAATCAGCAGAATCATTCTGGATTCTCTGCAATGTGCATGAAAAAATTTCTTTTGTTCCTTTCATAATTTTTAGAACAACTCAAATGTCTTCAGGGATTCAGTCAGGAAACATAATCTTGAATAAGATAGAAACAAGAAAGTCAAGTCCTTGTTGTATCTTCCATGCTATTTCCATCTCCAATGTATTTCCTCTCTCAAATTGCTTCTCTCCAGAGTCACACTCTGCCAGAGATAACTAGGTGGCAGTGAGTGAAGAAAGGAACAGCATTGTCTACAGCTTTGAACCATGAATAGCCCTTGGAAAAACAGCAGCAGAGAGAGATACAAGTTCAGGTTGATAAAGCAGGTTGCCAAGTGACTGAAGGCTTGATCCTGTTTCGCTGAGGCTGGCGGTGCACTCCCATGGATGTCACGTTTGTCGCTGCTCCCAGCCCATCCTGGGTGCCATCCCCAGCAGCCTGGGCAGAGTGGGGCTGTCAGCAGCTCTCTGGGGATGGGGATGGGGCTGGGTTTGCTGCAGCTGCTGGTCCAGGGTGCCAAGCACCCTCATGAAGCAACGTGGGTCAGCTGAGGTTCAGCATCATGCTGGTTCTGTGCAGTGCCCTCTGGCTTTGTGCTGTTGGCAGAGTGAGCACAGATGCACACACATATTTACATCATGTTTATGTATATCAGGGCCTCAAAGCTGTATGGAAAAATCCCAGAAACAGCTGCCATTTAGCAGAACCCAGTGATGAAGACTGAGACCCTTGATAATCCTCATCCTCAGCTCTGGCTCCATCAGCCAAAGCCCCCTGGCTGTATGAATCCAGGCCCTGGTGCACTCCTCAGACAGCGCCATAGGCTGATCCCATGCAGAGGGATCCCCTCCTCAGCCCTGTACAAGACCCACAACTGTGCCTTCAGCAGGTGATGGAAGAAAATGAAGCCATTTAAGGCCATTTTAACAGCTGCCCTCTTCCCTACCACCCTCTTCTGCCTGCTTGGTGCACATGACATGAAACAGTGGGCAGCCCAGAGCACAGCCCCTCACTGCTGTCACTGAGACCAGCTCTCAAAACCCTGCCCCAAAGAAAAACCACTTTATTTCAGTGCCTCCGAGGGGGCTGGATGAATAGCTGAACTGCAGCAGCCTAATGGCCTTTGGAGGGGGGTGGGAAGCAGGATGGGACACGCAGCAATTCGCAGGGAGGCGTGTGGGGAAATGTTGTTGCAGCGATGAGGAGCGGGAGATGGAGTAACAATGGCTCCAGTTTACATTGTGCAGCGCCGGTGCTGTGATCTGCTGCCAAGATCAACCCTGCAGAGAGGAACTTGAAAATAACACGAATAGTGTGGCAAGAGAGATACCCTACAGCATATCCTGCTGCCTCGGACTTTGCCTTTGAGTCAGGAGTGAAATATTGGAGCTATTGTGGTGAAGGGAGACTTAAAAATAGAAGGAAAAATTGCCGCTTTTTCTTTTTTTTTTTTTCCCCTCCAAGGGGACATTGTTTTTAAGTTGTGCTACTTCTAGTTTGAGTCAAGAAGGAAAACACTTGAAGGCATTGAAAGGGCTAGAAATCATGTCGCTCATCAGCTGTGGTGTGAGAGCTGCCCCTTATCTCCGTGGCCATAGCAATGCTGCTGCTCTGGTTACTCTCCCCAGTGGGTTTCACACTGCTCCTGCATTACTCTTCACACTCAAGATCCTTTCAGAGGAGGCCTGGTTAATACCAAGAGTCTCACAAAAAACTAGTGCTGAAACTCAGGTGAGTTAGCAGCATTTCTGTCTGCACATGTGTATTACCTGCAGGGAACAGAGAGGGCTGGTGCCCAGGACTCCTGCACAGGAGGTGAACCTGAATTCCAGACAAAACCTGGAAAATCTCTTCTGTCTTGCAAGAGCAACAGTCTGGAATCAAAGTGGGTTTAGGGAGTTACAAAGTTTATATTTCTTGCAGGGTTTTACCTCATTGGATTCTTTTGCTATTACAGGGATCAGTGGGCTGGTAAAGCTTAGGTTTCTCTGGGTTTTCTAAGAACTGCATTTAGATCAATGTGAGATGAAGCAGAGCAACATCAGATCTGGTCACAGCCATGTGAATGCTGTTTGTCTACTGCCTTCAGAAACAGCACTGCCCTCTGTGTTGGGCTCCTGGCTGGGTGCTCCGGGATGCTGCCAACACCAGACCTATTGCAAGTGCCTTTCTGGGAGCACAGAACCCTCCCTCTCTGCTTTTGAGCTTCCTTGGGAGTGGAGAGGCCAGGCTGGGATGCCAGCACACCACTACAACCAGACAGCTGTGAACAGCTTCCAGCCACACTCCCAGGGACTGTCCCCCCATCCCAGACTCGCTGCTGGCCTTTGATGAGTGACTGCTGCCACATGGGGACAGGGCTGCTCCCCTACAAGGAGAGAGCTGCACTGTTTGTATAAATATAGCATGTGACATGGATGTCTGAGTTTACCAAATTCGGCCCTTTCCCACTGGTAAACTGTGAGAACCAGCAGGGTCATGGTGTTTATGGCCAGAAGCGATTGCTAAATCTGGATTTACACCAATCTCTGAGCTCAGTCACTCAAACCCAGCAGCTTGTTTCACTGAAGCTCCTGTTGCTCTGAAGGCAGTGGGAGATGGAGCACCTCTTTCTCTTTGTCCCACAAACTGGTCATCATCATTGTTCACTCATGTGCTTTCCTTCTGGCTCAAAAATCCTTCTCCTTCTCTGCATTGGCAATGTTGCAGACCCATGAAGAGCTGGGAATATATTCACCTCTTCAAAGCATATGTATCAGGCTGTCTCTCAATCCTCTTTGCTAAAATTAAGGAGGCTATGAGCCCCTAAGGTGTGCCTTTCTCCTCTGCCTCTTACCTCCATGATAGATAGCATATATCCCTGCCAATCAGCACCAGAAACCTGGTCTCCCACAAATGATTTCCAAAACTCAGGATGGTTCATCCTTTCCTCAGACCTGTCACCAAGCTTTGGGGTAAAACCCTCCTGTGGCTGAGATCCTATGGGCAGCAGGGGCTGGGCAGGCATCTCCAGGGTCAGTGGCCACCCTGGACAAAGAGCCAGGATGGTTTCTGTGGGATGGTGCCCAAGTGCAGGGTTCCTCCAGGAGCTCAGAGGAGCCACCATGCAACGGCTCATTTCTGCAGCAGATTAAATCAGCAAAAGGAAATGAATAAAGAACAAGCAATGGGTTTCAAAAGATGGAAAGAAAAGATAGTTTTTTTATCTATGTGGAGCCTGACAAAATACCCGTGTGCTGTTGGGAGATGGCATGACTTGATAAATGTGATGAAAATACAACATGAGGGCAGAGAAACAACTCAGGGCCCAGCACTGCTCTGGATATGGGTGTTGGCATCTCAGACGTTATCCCTGACCAGCCAGGACAGGTTTGAAGGCAGTGCTGTGGGGAGCAGCCTGTGGTGTTTTGAGTCCATGCTGGAAGGACAGGCATTGACTCAACACTGAAGGTGGAGCAGGCTCTAAGCATTACTGTAAGGGCTTTTCTAATGCCAGAAAGGAAAGGAAAAGGATAAAAACACCAACAGCATCTGAATGCTGGAGGAGCAATATCTCTCCATCTAGAATCTGACTATTTGTGCACAGTTATAGCAGTGCTTTTAGAGACTAAATCTCTGAGAGGAGACTGGGGTGAGAAAGTTCAAGATGTAGGACTTGACAGCCAGTGCTGCTCACTGGAGAAAGAGGTCTCCTCTCCATGTGTTTCTTAGCTCAACACCAAAAGGAACCCCTCATGAAGCCTTCTTTTTGTGTTCAATTTGGTGAGCAGAGTGGGCAGACACCTTCCAGCTCCCTTCCACCCCAAGCAAAACCCAAGTGCTGCACTCACCTCACTGTGCCTTTGGCTTTGCCCAGGGTGGAGAAGAGCCAGGAACACTGGTGATGTGCACCAGGGACAGGGAGAATAGCCCCCTTGCTCCCTGGCCAGGTATTGGTATCCACTAGGACAGAACAAATAGCAGCTCAGCTCATCTCCCATTTCTATTCCCTGGACACAATTATTGATCCTCACTGAATTGCTCTTCCTGCTACAGAAAGTCCTCTGTCAGGTCCTTTGTGAAGTTTTATTCAGTTCAAACTTAGGCCACATGCTGGATTTCTCATCAGAATGCACCTGAAATTCTGACAACAAACAAGCAAACCAAAAAAAAGAAAACAAAAAAAAAAAAAAGCCCCAACAAATCTCTCCACCCACAACTTGCCAAGAAAAACCCAGAAAAATCCAAGGCCATAGTCAATAACTCCAAGGAATTCTGAGAGACCTTGCTCACATTCACCAAACAAATTCCTTCCTGGGAATTATTAGCTTGGTTGGAAGTGTTTTGTTTCTCTCTGTGCAGTGTTGGGTCTCAATTTGTCAAGGTGACAATTTAAGAATCCTCTGCCCACAGCTGGCAGAGAAGAACATATCCCCATTTGTTCCAGTGAAGAACATTTCACCATTTCATCCACCAATCTACAAAACAATGTCACTGAAAGGAGGCATTGTATGGGGTCTGTTTGGTTATCAAATCATTCCTCCTTTAAAATATAAAGCCTTTGCACAGAAATACTCACACTTACCTTGCTGTGAATCCTTTGGTTTTCAGAAAAAGAAGCATTTAATATTTGTTGCTTTCAGTCTGTACAGGAGACCAAGAAGCCTTCTCCTGCAAAGCTGTTGGGATGCCACAGAGCAGCCCCTGGCTTACAAACATGACAAAATTGTCTTCCTTATGAGTAATAAATAATAAAAAAATACCTCTCTCGGGTAAAGGATGGAGGTGATTCAGCAAGCACTTCAGCAATGGCCTGGGTGGCATTAATCAGCTCTCCTGTCAGAGATGCTGTGTGTAGTCATCTCACAAACCAGGCTCGTGGCAGCAGCTCCTGCACCTCTGAGTCAGACACAGCTTTGAAACCTCAGAGTGTGAAGTTTCCCAAGTGACCTCAGAGTGGTTTCCCAAATGGGGAGCTGAGTGCAGAGGGTTTGGAGCCCACACATCTGCAGTGGCACTGGGACACCATCCAGCTGGTGAGTCAGGGCTAAAGGGCTCTCTATGCAGGACAGAAAGGCCCAGGAGAGGAACCTGTGTTAAAAACTTACTGCATAAGGCCAGCTTTTAGTGCAGCTCCTTTCTCCACCTTCCCCATTCTGTCCAGAATCTGAGTTCTTGACGGAGAGTTAATGAGAACTTCTGAGAGCACCTGCTTGGCATCTGCCCATGCACAGAAACATTCCCAGGCTTGCTCCCTGGGCCTGGGCTGAGGTTTGGGTGTGGGACAGCTGTGAGGGAGGGATGGCCAGCCTGCCTTTGACCTCAGAGCATGCCCAGCACCCCAGCTCTGTGCTGCTGATGTGGGCCAGCCCCCATGGGCACTGCTTTCCACAAACATTGTGGTGTGCAGATGCTGTATTCATGGAAAGCCCTCAAATTCTGGAGGTGCAAATGAGAGAACCTGTCTGGCAAGTGTTCCATGGCCCAGGAATTTGGATCCCCTCTAATCAGATCTCCCCTGTGTGCCTGCACTGGTCCTTCAGCTGTTATCCTCTCTGCAGAGTCTCCTTCCTTCCAGTTTGTACTGGTCAGCCTGCAGTGAGTCCTCCCAGTGCCAGTCTGACATTTCTGGGAGTGCAGCCACTCCAGGAGCAGCTGAAGAAAAGTTCCTCTGAATATTCTGCTTTTCAGGAGTTCTTTCCTCCCTATTGTGTTGTGCCATGAAAATTGATATCCCCTGGTTCACTCTCCAGCCATCCTCTGCTTCCATTTCTGCCTGCACTCCCCAGGGATGGCAGCCAGGTTGTCTCCTGTCAGAGGTCACCGACAGCAGGGCTAATACAGCCACAGATCTGTGGCACAGCCCTCCTGAGCCTGAGCCCAGACCCCAAACAGCCTGTTTGGGGCACTGTTTGGAGAGAACTTGGAGAAGGCACCAAGGGATGCTCACAGGGTCTCTGCACCCTCCTGCCTCCCACTCTTCTCACACATGTTCCCCAAGGAGTTCTCCCTGCAATCATATTGATGATAAGTCAAGTGGATGCACATATTTGCAGCCCTGTGTCCTCAGTTTGGATACCTGTGGCCTTTTAGTTTAAGAATGTCCATGAAGGGGGTGGGTGGTGCTTGTTTCTTTCTCTCAGGCTTTCCCATTCCTCCCAGCCCACAAGTGGCTTCTCTCAGCTCTGCCACTCCTTGTCCCTCTGCCTGGCAACAGAAGTGATGACACACTTCACAGGTCTGTGGGAGAAGTGAGTAAAATTATACAGGACAAGAATTTCCTTTGCTGATGATATAGAGGGACACAATTTACTTGGTTTTCAAACCTATCTGAGTTTGAAATATTGTTTCCAAACCAAAGCATTATTAAAAAAAAAAAAAGTTTGAAATCTCCTTGGAAAGGTACAAGTGGGACTTCAGATGTCAGAAGAACATTTTCCATCAATACAATCAATGCTCCATATTCCAGGCTTAGTGTTTTCTGAAGTACACTGCTGTTTGTAATAGAATCTGCATTAAAAATTAATGAAAAGTTGTTTCAAAAGAAAAAAAAAAAAAAGAAGGCTCTTCTTGATAATCAAGATAATATCTTGACCTTGGCAAGAAAATGCCAGTGCAACTTCCTGCAAAGTCACTTTTGTTTGAAAGCTACATGTTCCCACAGAAAGTTTGAATTTATTTAAGGAATGGCATTTTCTTTTCCTTTCCTTTTTTTTTATGTTACTGACAGATTAGGACTCAACCTGATTATTTGCAGGCAGCTGTCTAAATAAGCTATGACAAAAATGTCTTCTTGTGACACTGAAGAATGAGCAAAAGTATTTTTAGTCACTGAAGTGGATGTACTTAATATCACACATTTTCCCTCCACGCTTTTTCCAGTGTATTTCCCAAAGCTACTGGGCAGCACATGTCTCTGCTCAGGAATTTCATCACAGGGATTTTTCTTTCCCACCTGAGCATCCTGCTGCCAAATTGTCCTAGTCTCATTCTCTCTTTTCTGCCCCTATGTGAGTTGATTGCTTCTTCCCCCTCTTTTGTCAGCCTGATAACCTTTTCAGGATCCCAGTCATTTGTTCACAAAGTATGAATTGGTGCCCACAGGCAAATTTTAAGTCCCTAAATCCCCTCTTAGATGCCTCAGTGGTGCATTGAATGTGGTTCAATAGCCTCTTAAGAAACAGACCCTCCATAAAGAGCCAGGGGACAGGCACATCCCTTTCTTTCCACTGCAGTTTGCCCTCCAGGATGAATGGGAGCATCCCAGCTTGCAGCTGATTATTTTTTTAACACTTGGACACATCTGCCTGGGAAAGTGACTGCCTCCCTGGGCTCTGCACGTGTTTGTGCACCAGATGTAAGTCAATGGAGTGCAATTCTCCAGAAAAGATCCTGGGCATGTGTGTGAGAGAAAGAAATTGCAGGGAGGCCCTGATGAGGCGAGGAGAGGGGCCCATGAATGACCTTTTCCAGAGAAGGAGGAGGGGAGGGCAGTGGAGAAGTGGAAGCCAGTTCAACCACAGCGCCCTTCCTCCTCCTGCAGAAAGGAAATGCAAAGGAAGATGTGAAACTCTGCTTTCATTCCCAAAGACAGGGCAGACCCAGTGCCTGAGCAACCCAAGCCCTGCAATTGTCTCCCCACCTTTGTGCAAACAGCTTGTCCCTTGCTCAGCACGTCCCCCTGTGGCTCAGCCACCATGGCAGAGCTTGGCAGTGGCTCTCCCTGCCCACATGGCTTGTGCTCACACACAATGCCTCAAAGGAACCTTATAAAACCTGGAGCAGGGATGGTGTTTGGCCCTGCAACCCCTGACCCTCCAACAACTTGGTTAATGATTGTGGTTATCAGATACACTGGCTCAGCAGTGCATCCATCACTGGGCTGACAGGGATTCAGTCCCACAAGGGGAGGCACTGAGCAAACACATTCAATCTCAGCCTGGCCAGCCCCCAGCGTGCCTCTGCCCCTAAATCCAAGAACAAACAGAGAGTTTCCAGGGGAAGAGCTGCTGTGATTTATTGTCAAATAATAAACAAGGTGGACCTGTGGATATTGGCAATGCCTGAGAGGCAGGACCAGCCCATGAGATGCAGCTTAGCTGTTGATGCTCCTTGCAGCACACTGAGAGGGGGGCAAACAAGCAGTGGTGCTTCTCTTTCTCTTTTGCTTTACTGGGTTCAATCCTGCAGCCCAAACCTGAAGCCAGCAGCTTGCTTTGCTGAATCTAAGGCTTATTCCTTGCATCTGTACTGCTCCAATGTCCCAGCTCTGCACTAAAACCTCCTGCCTCATTTGTTTTCAGTCTCTGTCCAGGACACTGACCCCCTCTCCCCATCCTGACACTTCTTCCACCCATTTTCAATAGATTATTCTGCAATAAATCACAGCAGTCCTCACTGATGATGGAAAACTGTTTGTTCTTGCATTTGGGGGAGGTCCATAAAGATGCTGCCAACCACAGCAGCCCCAGGGGTACCAAAGGGAGGAAGATGAAGTTGGTGCTGTGACAGCAACAGTCCTGGGTCAGTTCATCCATACTTGGACCCAGCACAAAGCTTGCAACTGCTGGCTTGTCCCTGTGTTTTTGAATATCACAGTATTTTCATGGTGAGAAAGGTCTGAGGCAAAACACCAAAATACATTTGCTGAGCTCAACAGCTTTTTTTCTAAGAGGCTTGGAAAAATCTGGAAGCATTTCCTCTGAAGAGGCAGTACAGAAACAAGCCTGAACCCAGAGTTTCTAAAGATCAACCTGTCCTTCTGCTCAAATACCACCAGAAATTCCCACTCCTGTTTCACTCTCTTGCCTCATCATGTCACACGTGCATGGAGCTGACAGCAGAGAAGCACTGGGCATATCTCAGAGTGGGAGTTTCCACCTTCACAACCCCTCCAGATGGAAAAGGAGAGGTCCAGATGAAGCACCACCAAAGCCTGGCTGCCCAGGAGCACCAGGAGACAACTGACAAAGTGGAGTATGCATTAACCAGCTTGGTGTGCCTCTGCTTTGAATAGCAATTATTTCAAATATGGCCAAGGTTAATTAGCTGCTCCTGGTTGCCACTGCCTGGAACAGGCCACCCTCTGTGACAAGGGCTGAGTACAGAGCAGACCTGGCACTTGCCCTCACTCCTGATCAGAAACTGGGCAGGCAGCACCAGGCAGGATTTGGAGGGGTAGAAAACACCGTGATGAAGTTTTTATCTTATCTTGGATCCTTCAAGCAGTCCAAAACTTTGGCTCAGCTTTCTCCAAGCTCACTCCTCAGCAGATGACAAGAAAGCTGGCTGTAGGATAAGGCAGCACAGGCAGATCCTGGCTGATGGGTGCTCTATAAAGTGCCTCATGCCAAGGTGTGTTGATGCTCCCTGGGCAGGCTCATGGGTGGCCAAAACCCCCTTCCCTGGGGTTTACAACATGACCAAGTCCAGTTTTTGTATACTGTGCTGCTTGAAGGGAGCAGCTGGCCTCAGATTTGGAGCTGCAATGAATGCACAGGATTTCCCCTACACTTCTCCCTTCTCTCCATGCTTTCGTGAGATCCTCAGGGAAGAAGAACACGGCTGTCAGCACAGGGAGGAGAGCCTGATCCATTTCAGGGTAGTGATGCCGGAGTCCCTGGTCCCACGCTGACAGGGTCCCCGAGGATCTGCTGTGCTGGGGAAGCTGCACGGCAGCGCTGCGTGATAAGAGCAGATAAGAGAGTTCCTGCTCTGATTACAGCATGACCAAACAAGTTTCCTGATCCCATACCTAGAGCAGCCACTCCTTGAGACAATACTGTTATCCCAGCAGGGAATGTGCAGGCAAGCAGGAGCACACCAGAGCTGCAAGCCCTGATGCCCCATGGCAAACAAACGTCATGGTGTGCCCTCATCCCGGGCAGGGTGCAGGCTCAGGGACTCAGGCAGGGAGATTTCCAGGGGAAACAGCCTGGCAGGGCATCAGGCTTGGAAGAGACAGGGAGAAGAGAGCCTCAGTGAAAAGAGAACAGGATGTGAACCAATGTGGAAAGTATGACAAAAAGCAGCTAAGATTACACAGCAGCAGTTTGCAGTTGGGTGCCACAGGGGAGCTGAGGCTTACAGCCATGCAAATGTTCTTCACTCCATCAGCTCTTCCCTTCTCCTCCAGGGATGCTATGACTGCACCATTGGGGTGGTCCAGCACACCCCAAATAGCTCCAAACCACTATGGCCTGACCACCTAGTCCAGGAAAGCTCTCTGCAGCTTTGCAAGTGTGCTGTGGGCTTTGTTGGCTTGGCTTCCAGGGGGAAAAAATGGCAAAATGGATCAAGCTCTGTCACTGCAGCTCCTGCTGTCTCAGGACAAGCAGGGCTGGGAAGTTCTCACAGATGGACTGTCCATTTGCATGGGCACTGAGCTGGGAAAATGCTCTTCCTCAACATTAGACACATCACTATCAGGCTGATATTGGTATTTTAGGGTAGATCATATGCTGACCTGTGGGGAAAGACTTTGATGAATTAGGACCCCACTCACAGGGTTTTGCCTGATTTCCCTTGAGTCATTGAGGGAAATCATCACTCTCCTTTTAAGTGATCACAGGGGTTTTTGGTAATTCATAGCATGAATTCATAGCATGACCCAGCAGCAGACTGAAGCAGAGAGCCCCAGACCTGCTCAGGACTGTGCCTCTGTTTTTGTCTATACAGTTACTTGAAGTAAACAGGTTTGATTTTAGAGGCACACCTCTTGTGCCACTGTTGTATATTCAAGTAATCACACAGACACTTACCATGGGATCCTTATCATGTTTATATGGCAGTGAGGCCATCGGGGATACGGCAGTTGGGAACTGGAGCACAAGTCTGATGAGGAGCAGCTGTGGAATCTGGAGTTGTTCCACCTGAACAAAAGAAGGCTAAAGGGGGAGACTATTGCTCCCTACAACTACCTGAAAGGTTGTAGATGGGGGAAGAGTATCCTCTCCCATTTAACAAGTGTGAGAGGACATGGCCTCAAATTTCCATAGCGGAGGTTTAGATTGGATATTAGGGAAAATTTCTTCACTTTAAGGGCAGTTGAGCATTGGAACAGACTGCCCAGGGAAGTGGTGGAGTCACCATCCCAGAAAGAATTTAGGACACATGTAGATGTGGCAGCTGGAGACATTTTAGTGGTGGCCTTAGCAGTGCTGGATTAATGGTTGGACTTGATGATGTTAAAAGTTTTTCCCAACTTTAATGATTTTACAACTTTGTGAAACCAATGCAAACACAGCCCAAACAAGACCCATGCCTGTGTGACTCGGTGTACAGCTGAAGGTGGTTTATGAACCTCTTGTTCTCACAGACCCAGTGAGTCTGTGCTGATTTAATTTGGGTGCCCAAGCTGCATCCTGGACAAACAGCACCACGTCATGCCAGGTGTGCAGCCAGGACAAAGGAGCACACAGGGACCCGTAAGACCATGGAATTTAGCAAAGCCCACAAGAAAGAGCTTTCCAGCTATCTCAGAGGGCTCATGTGCATGGGGAGAGCTGGTTTCCTCCTCTGCACTCTTCCTGGCCTGCCTGAACAGTGCCACCCCAACAGCTTCCCAGGAATGTTTTAATAGGGACCACTGGGTAACACTTGGCAAGTCAGAAAGGTGACCAGAAAAAACACCCTGAAGTTGTTTTTTTATCCCATTAAGAGCTGGTTTTCATACAGAGGGATCACCAGGGGTTTCTGCTGTTCCTCAAGCCGACTTCTGCAAGGGACTCATGAGGCAGAGGCAATCTCTTCCCCTCAGCAGCAGTGAAAGTTCTCTGCTAAATACCTCTGCAGCTGTCCTGAGATGAAATGGTTGAACACAGGCTTTGTCATGAGTCCCCATGGGTTGCTTAGTCCTGTGAACACCTGCTGGGTGAGGTACCTCCTTTCATCCTGAGAGCTGGGTCAGCAATTGTGGTAGACCTTCTCATGGTGTTTTGTCTCTTGGGAATTGCACCTTGGCAAGAGGCTGGGAGGTCGGAAGACAAGAAAATTGTGTGTGTCATTTGGCCAGCTCAGACCTAGGAGATGAGGAGGTGTGTAGAAGTAAAACACATTAAGGAAAGACTCAGATGGTGGCAATGATTTCTACTTTACTGAGGAGCCACCTACTGAGTTTCCTGATCCCTACCACTGCTCAGCAGATAAGCAACTCCAGTGTCAGAAGCTTAGCAATGGTAATTTATCATGTTTGAAGGTGCAATAGGTCTCTCTAGATGTAATTAAGTGCTCCCTCAAAGGAAGGGAGTATTGCTAAGCCTTGCAGGCATGTTTACTTGACCACAGAAGGCCCTCATCAGAACATCCAGTACTAATATATTATCACTAATGATGATAACCAACAATTTCTTCTCCACATGAATTACAATTACACATTCTTACTTGGCTGGAGAGTCCAATTATCCACAAGGAAAATTTTTCTCTCATACAGGACAAGAAATATTAGCAATACCTACAGGTTGCTCTTTCCTATCTTCTTTTTTTTTTTTTTTTAATTTGCCTCTTTGTTTTCCACCTCTAATTTGTTTCAAATTATTTCCAGCATTATTAGATTGGTATGAATGATCATCCACCACTTTTCTCTTTTCCCAGCCCCATGTGCCTTTAGATTCTCCACATTTTTACAGTTAGCCTGAAGGCAATACTTGATCTCTCAAACTAGCCACCACAACAGAGTTTACCAATCTTTATTTCATCACCAAACACTTCTTCAGCACAGCATTTGACATCTGAACTATGTGCTCCTCTCACATCAAGTTCACCTTCTCAAAATGTTCCTTCTCCAACAAGCACATTTTAAGGACCACTGCCCTGGTGTCCCATGCTACATCCTACACTTGACATAACAAATTGCTCCATAAAGATCATAGGAGGCTGGAGCAGTTTGGAGGAAGGCTGCTTATCTCAAAGCAGCCCAGTGAGCTGGAGGAGGATATTCCCCATGTGTAGCAGTGATATTGTGACAGAGCCTCCAAAAGCAGTGCCTTAGGAGGCCTGTGACCCAAAGGAACAGCAGCAGCTCCTACCTGTTGGAGGTGAAGTGTGTTAAGAGGCGCTAGTGTGAAGGAGTTTTGACTAGGCCACAAAATGGGTGAGCTGACACAAGAAGGAGGCACTAGGAAGGCCTGAAACTGCAGGAGAAAGTCATGGCAATCTCAGCAGCCTCTGACAGCACTGATTCCCTGAGCTGATGTGGGGTAAATGGGGAAGTGCTGTGTTATCTGGGCACGAACCACTTCCCCAGATCCTCTGTGAATCATCTTCTGAAGGGCACAGCCCAGAGCTCAGCAGTGCCTGCTGCCACATCCCTCTGAACTGTTCCTGAGGGAGGACAGAGGGCTGGAACCACCCAGGGAAAGCACATCAACACCCAGCATGGCAGCCATGGTCCAACCTCGCTGTCCCTGGTAATGAAACTCCTTCTGAACAAGATTTTTACAAGAGAATCTCCAGGCAAGTCAGGCTTGGTCTGTTGCTCTGCTCCATCACTCATCTGTTTCCATCTGAGGGATGGAAACACAAGTGTGTCTCCCTGTGACCAAGCTGCCTTCTGCTGTGATGCAGAGCCCACACCTCAGGTGTGCTCTGAGATGTAAACCTGCTCTTAGGTTGTGTGGATGCTCATTCTAGGCCTCTCCTAGTAAAACTCCTCTTTTATTTCTATCTTCCCCACCGCCCCCAAATTGTTACATGACTAAAATATGCTTAATCAAGCAAACTGGAGCAGACCCAGCACTGGGCCCGTTGCTTGTTTTGCTGTTTTGATGTAGTGAGGAGAGCTCATCTCTGAGGGCAAACTGAGGTTTATGTGTCCCAAGCACCCCCAGCCACAGCCAATATTCCAGCCAGTGTTACACTCTCTACTCTGATGATTTTGCTGCATCCTGTTAATCAAACCTGCCTCTCTAACACTTCCCTGATTAACAAAACTCTGCAGCTTCATCCTGCTATCATTCCCACTTCAGTGCACTGAAACCTGCTGGCAACCCATCCCAATTTCAGCCACGCAGCTGGCTCTGACCCTCAGAAACGGGGGCATGGCAATGAGGAGGGGTTGTTGCCTACAAAACAGACCTGGATGTCGCCCACATTCCTCTGGGAGCCTTCCCTTGGCTGGCAGGCCCTGGTCCAGGCCGGCCGGGGCCTGTCCTGCCCAGCAGTGTTATTAGTAAAAAAGTTGCCCATTTTTTTTAAAGGTTGCAGAGTTCACAGTTTGGGCCAGTTGCTGCCACAGTGGAGTTCTAACTAGTTGTTGTTGTAATCACCTGTTGTTAATAGTTTTTCTTTAACTACCTGTTGTTGATGGTTGGGAATTCCCTTTTTTGGTTGAGTGGCACCCTGCTGCTTCTGGAGGATGGCACCTGGGACGGTGAAGAGGAGGGGACATCAGGGTTGGCATGAAAATGAAGAAACCCCTCACCAAACCTAGAAAAAGCCCCTAAAAACAACGAGCCAACACGGAATTGAGGGATCAAAGTGATATCTAGACGCGAGGAACAGAATCCAGCATCTGCTAAAACCCTTTTTACCCCTCACCCTAACCGAGGAAAGAGGACCTCAAATGTCAAACTGAAAAACTGGGAATCTCCTGATGCTCTCATGAGGATGGAAGCCTCAGCTCTGCTTGCAGACCAGTGGACACAGCTGCACTTTTCCTCCTCCTCCTCCTCCTCCTCCATGCCACTCCTGGGAGCAGCGGTGGTGTGAGTGCAACCTGTCGATTTTTCCCACCCAAGCTGATTTTTAATAAAGGCATTAAAAGGAGAAAGGTCTCTTGCCCTATTTATTTCAAGCAGTGCCCTCCTTCCCGCCAGGCCGGGGCTGGGAGCGCTGGAATCTCATTCATGCATCTGCTGTGGCACCACTGCTGCCAATCCAGTCAGGCTTTAGGAGAGAAGAACATGATCACTTCAGGGGAGCTGCTGGAGTCACTGCACAGGCAGAGGAGACCATCTAATCCTTGCATTCCTGCAGGAAAGAAAGCCCCCCAGTGAGCTAAACATAAATGGCCAACGGTGTGTGTGTTATTTTTAAGTCCAGAAGCCTGAAGGCAAGGTTTAAAGGAGACTCTCATGGCATATTTTTCATGAGCTGTCTTAAGTCCCCTTGTCTCTTGCCTGGATTGCGTCAGCCAGCAGTGACATATTTTGGTGCAGGACCTGTCTCTGTCCCTGCTCTCAAGGCACTTTAAGCCTGGCTGGAGCAGGCAAACTGAGACAGGGAGCAAATGCTGGCTTCCATCTACATATCCTGTCATCCAGGACTGACAGAGACTGCGAAGTGGCCTCATAAAGGGATAAAGTTAGATGATATGGCTGCCTGATGTTCCATGTTACACCCTGCCTCTCGTCCCCAGAGCTGAGGGGAGGCTCACTGTGCCCGTTGTGATGCCCCTGCCAGCAGCCAGCTGTCCCTCTCCAGCCAGAGGCACTGAAGCAGCTCTGCTGTGCCACACCACATCTTCCCTGCCACCCCAAGCACTGACTGGGACCTGAGGATGCAAAAATTCAGCACATATCCTCCTTCCCCTGCCAGCTTTGCTGGCCATGGAGCGCCAGAGCTATGCCAGTGTCCACAGCATCATTGCTCCTGCTCCTGCCTGCTCAGCTCCTATGGCTGCCAGAGCATTCTGTGTGTCCTGGCCAAGACAAAAATGAATGAATTCACACTATGGATGTGTCTAAGTCCCATGTTCAGCAGCTTTGTTGCTGTGTGGGGCAGAATTAGGCGGTAAAATGTGAGCTGCAGCTGCAGAAGGCTGAGGGAATGCACCCAGCCTAGGCAGCAACCTGCTGTCCTTGTGCTCTCTCAGCCATAACTGGGCATCCCAGGTAGGCACTGGCACTGCATGGCATTGAGTAATGGGTTTCTGTTCAACCTTTTCTCCACTGAAAGCAGCTGCAGAAGCAGTGGAATGGTCCCCAAAACTCTGACCCACTGGTGTTTCTATATCCCAGCAATTATTTCTGACAGCAACATTATTTTGGTGAGACGGCTTCAGCCAGCTGACATAACCATAAAGTATAACCAGCTTTGGCTTTTGCAATGTTTCCTGATCTAAAATGAATATTTTTGTTACTGTGCAGATGACTCTTGCTGAAACAAGCAGCTATTCCATCTGGGATGAAATCCAGAAGGTAGCTGGGATTTTGGTTTTTTGGAAGGAAAGATGACTTCTGGGGACAAAGAAGCCCAGGTCTCTCCACATATAGAAAGGATTGGGGCTGAAGTCAGAAACTATCATGTCCCAGTGTCAATGAATGTGAGAGGTGATGGGAGGCAGCCTCAGGGCTGAAGGATGAGTGTGGTTTCAACCCATGTTTCAGAATGGCCTCACCAGTGCATACTCAAGCATGTGCTGCTATCCCTAATTCCCAATATCTCTGCTCTGTGCATGCTGCTGCTCCCACCCATACTTCTCAGAGTAAAGAAACAAAGACATATGACAATGAAATTGTCATTAGTGCTTTGTTTTTGTATGACAAGCCTGCTCAAATGAGCTTTTTGATATTTTTTAGCTTTGGCTGTGACATCCTCCCAGTTGCTCCTCTTTTCAGCGACCTCATGTTCATTTCTGCTTTTCCTAATCCACCTTTTTCTGTCCTGTCTTTGATCATCTGAACACCCCAGCTCTCACAGTCAACACAGATTATAGGTTGGGAAATAAGGTTGACATTGCTCTAGCATCAGACCAGCTTCTGAAATTCCCTTTCCTCCTCTACTGCATCAGGCTGGCACCTGTGGGGCAACTGGCACAAAAAGGGCTGATGTGGAAGCAGCATCCCTGCATAGACAGGGTAAGAACCTGATCATATGGACCAGCCCCTGCATCTCCAGAAGTGCATATCTAAAAGCAGCAGAGACTCAAGGGTGGCAGCACAGTGTTCTGCAGAAGCATTAGAGCTTCTAATAATGGCCTCGTCCCTGCTGGCTGAGACATTGGACATCGTCTTCACACTCCCTTGGAACAGAGGACTGCTTCTGATAAGATGAAGGAAAAACAAAGGAAAGGAAACACCAGCATCATTTTGGGGACGGAGGTGAGAGGGCCTTGTGTCTGAGTTTTCAAATTAATTGAGTCATGAGAGTGAAAGAAAATCAGTTTAAGGAAGCCAAACTGATTTAATTAGCAATATGATTATGAGTGCACTGCCTTCCCAGGCATAGGAAAGGTTCTCATGTTCACCAGTTTCATTAAAATAATGACTCATACCCCCTCTTCCTCCCCACCACCCTCGCCACAGGTCCTCCCTCTCCCATGCCTGTGACTGTGCTGAGATATGCCCTCGATAATCTTCTGCTATCCTGGGGGCCTGGGAGGCAGGAGGGCCATGGAAAGAATCCCAGCGTTTCCATCTGTCGAATTCCCGAGCGGCAGAAACCCGACCCCGCATGGAGCGGGGACGCGCTGCATTATTGCTGCTGCGGCAGAGAGAGCCCTTGTCATGCATTATTAAGTGAGCTCAGAGAGGGAGAGACACCGACGATGAGAGGGTGAGTGAACCTGAAAAGTGGAAAAGTCAAAACTATCACTGTAATAAAAAATAAATTTAAAAATAAATCCAGCCCCTCAGCAGCCGATGCGGCAGCTGCTCCCACGGGCAGGGCAGAGCAGGCACAGGGACATGACAGCCATGCTGATGGTTTGCTGCAGTAGCCTGGGGTTTTTCCATGGTTTTAACCAATTTGAGGCCTGTGTGAAAAATGAGGCAGTAAATGCTAAAGTCTGTCATACACTTGTTTCTGTCCTAATTTGCTCAGTGCTGAGAGAGCGGGAATACTTTGCTATTGGATGAGCTGCTCCAAATCCAAGCCCCACAGACATGGGGTGGCACTGCTGTCACCCAAGGCTGCTGGACACTGTGGATGGTCAGCACATCCCCTCGGTCCCAAAGCACGTGTGGGAATGGTGGCAGGGCCCCTGTCCCTGGCAGAGCCCGACCATGGCCACAGCACTCCTAAACCATCTGCTGAAACTGCCTGGGACACACATTTGCCTGCTCCCAGCCAAGCTGCTGCCCTGTGAAACTGCACAGTGTGAAGTACAGAGGCAGGGTGTGGATGCAGGGTTTGCCCTCTGGGACTCCATCACCCATAGAGGTGGATGGGATCTGATGTGGGGTGAAAAGAAGACCCCAAAATTCACCTGCTTCTGCAGCACTGATCAGTGTCACAGCACTGGGGGCTTCAGGAGGGCTTCAAGCAGCAGCCACCACTGAGCCCACCTGAGGGGAAAGGCCTGGATCAGCCATGTACTGTTGGGCAGGTATGCAATCTCATCCCAGTCTTTCCCTGAGCCTGTTTAGTGATGTTTTTATGGACGCTTTTGCCAATTTTCCAGCCCACTGGCAACTATTCCTTATATGGAAAAGCAAGAGCATAGACAAACTTAATGTATTTCTAGCTGCTTTTAATGAAATTTAATAACTTCAGCAAGGAAGCAGAATCAGCCCAACTAATTTTTTGTGAACCCAGAGCCTGTAACTGGAAGGCCTGTCTGAAGCAGAGCAAAAATGGCCTCTCTTGTTATTTGCAGAAGAGGCAAAATTGCAGAGGGCCAAGTATTGCAAAACCCCAGGTTCTGCAGAAGGTGATTTATAGTTACCTGCAAAGATGTGACTAAGGAGCTCAGGAATCCCAAGCTGAACAACAGCCCATTGATAAGCCCCAAGACACTGCAGGCCAAACTCTTGGCTACCCCCCAGCTGACCCCTGGCAGTGTCCTGCACTTGCCTGAAAGGCAAATGTGTGCAGGGGAGAGACTGGGGAGCACAGGGAACTGCTGCAGGCCAGGGGCTCCACACGCCAGGCACTCCACATGACAGGGCTGGTTTGTTTTTGTCAGCAGAGGATGGACCAAACCCATTGCTGGAGGCAACATCTCTGTCAAGGAGCTGAGGGTCAGACCTTGCTAATAGTGTTGTGAGTTTTTTCAGGGATGTTTTCTTTCCACTTGGGCTCCTGGAAATGCAGAGGCACATAAATAGAAAAGAACAAATCAATAAGCCTTTATGAGCCATGAAAAAGCTTTCTTCTCGCTCAGGTAAAATCTTATGTGCTCTTTATGTGGCTGGGATGATTCATTGAGCTTTCCCCCACAGGCAAGCAGAAATAAACAGGAATGCTTTCCAAATTCAGGAAGGGCATCCTCCCTCCTTCCCTTCCTCCTTCCCTCCCTCCCTCATTTCCCCAGTATAAGTAGATTTTTCTGCAGACAACTCAAATGGTTATCTCTGAAAACTTCTAAATTCCTGGTCACTTCACTGCAGCACAGCCTGGAATACTGCTGGATGGTCATCCTGACCATGGGTATGTCCCTTCATCACACATTTCTCTGTGTGCCAAAACACCCCTCCAGTCCAGTCCAGTCCAGTTCAGTGCCCTGAGCTCCACTTTTGCTGTCGCTGTGGTCAGAGGCAAAACTTCCCGTGGCTGCAGCGGGTGCAGGAGCAGGTTTCACCCAGCACACCCACCCCTATCACCATATGTTGCTTTCTCTGCTGCTGTGTTTTCCTTTCAGCCCTATCTGCTCCATCAGACGGAGCTGGTGGCGGTGGCGAGCGCTGTTTGCACAAAGGCGGTAATTCAAGCCCTGGCAGGAGCTGTTTTGGCAGCGTAGCCAAGGCACTGCTCCTTGCTCCAGCTGACCTCTCTCTGCAGCCCTGCCTGCCCTCCTGGCTGGGTGCAGGTGGCTCTCAGCCCAGCCTTTGCCCCTGCTGTGCTTCCTAAAACCATTTTCCCGTGACTCACTTGGGGATGGAGCAGCTCCTGCGCTGCTTAGTAGGACACCTGAAGGTGCTGTCATGGGACAGTTCACACCCTCAATTATTTTTAAGACCCTGTGGGGCCAATTGTGCAAAGGCAGCAAACTGAGCCATTAACATAACACACTTATAACAGCACTCAGAGCAGGTGCTGACAGGGATTTGACTGGTGTAGGTCTTGGCTTGGGCAGGAGAGTCAAATGTTGCTCTCCACACATCGTGACCTGCTATCGGTGCCTCCACCACCTCATGCTGCCAACAGGTATTGCAATTCAAAGGAAATCATGGCTTTTTTGTCATGGGACTGCCCCATTTGTTGGTAAATCCTCACATGGATGGTATCCAAGCCCTTTTGCTCATCCTTTGCAAAGGCCTGGAGCAGTGCTCCCTGGCCTTCCCTTTGCAGAGACTTTATTTTGAACCTCTTGCCACCCTCCAAGGTCTCTGCAGTGGATTTGCTGCTCCTGACAAGCTTGGAGAAAGTACAGAGTGAAATTCCCTTTAGCTGCACAGCTCAGTTCAGTTTATCCCTGCTGCAAGAATTTCCAGGATGGAGAACAGTCAGATCAAAGAGAGACAATCCCAGCTGAAACATGCACGATTTGCATATTCCATTAAAAAAAAAAATCAAAGGGGAGGGTGTGTAAAATATTTGCGCCCTGGAGCATATACATTGTATGCCCCAACAAGATGTTCCATGTAGGCCTTATACTTATTTACTCTGATGCTTAATAACAAAAAAAAAAAAAAAAAAAAAAAAAAAAAAAAAAAAAAAAAAGCTGTTGTAATTTGCACATCCCAAAAAATTCTGGCTCACCTGATAGGCAGACCACCTCCTTGAAAGCACAGATACCCCTAAAAACTCAGGCAGGCTTTTGACAAAATGCTTACTTTTGAAGGTCAAACTAAATACATTCCTTGTGCAGTGGGAGGTCCCCATTGATAGAAATCTTTATTGCTCTGGTTTTGCTGTTTCATTTAGCATTTTATAGGCTCCAAACACAGGGGAGGTGAGTGGAGGATACATGGATCTTTCTCTGCCAAATTTTAGAATGGCACTGTGAAAAGTCAAATTGGCAAAGCTGAGTTGGTTTTAGGCTGAGGAAAGCGTGGGCTAAGAATTTAAGTCTGCTTCTGGCTCTGTGGCAGCCAGCTGGATGACAGTGACAAGGTCACTGCTCTGTGCCACTGTTTCTCCATCTTTTAAAACAAAGTTATTGGTCCCTTTTTATAGTATTTTGAAACCAACTGCTGGAAGATCTGTGTGAACCAGACACCATTACTGTTAGCATTAATATTGCTGCTGCCTTTTATTGCCCCAGTGGTGGCTTCTAAGGCTGTGAGCCCATGTTGCTCTACCCAGGAGGCTGAGCACAAGGTGGGTGATATTCCTGAGTCCGGTGACTGTGTCCTTCTTTCCACCTATCAATTCCAGCTTCTCAGTGTGCACTGAGTGGCACTGCCTTCCAGCAGGAGACAACAAGTAAAAGAGCAGGTTAACTGGAGAGGTTATGGGGTCACGGGGCTGCTCTGCTGACCCCTCTCCAAAGCCTTTCTTCCAGCAGTGGTTTGCCCATCAGCAGGCCCTGGGGGATGCAGGAAGGCTGCAGGGTAGCACACAGAGAGGAGAGGCAGCGGAAGATGATGAGTGCACGCCCAGGTGGAAAACACCACTGTGTACAGAGCATCTCCACCCCCTGGGACTGCCCCAGCCCATCCCCAGGCAGGAGCACAGCCCTTGGCTGTCCGGTGCAGAGCTTTGGGCTGAAGGAGACACAGTTCCCCTTTTCCCTGTGGGGGTTTTCTCTGGGTAAAGCCCTCCTGTACCAACACCCCACACTGAAGCACCCACCCTGCCATGCGCTCATCCTGCAGTCCCATGGCCCTCCTCCTTCCCCTTGAAGGGACCAGGCACTGCAGCCATGCATGGACATGCCCTGGGGAAGATGCTGGCTGCCTCCCATGAGCGTTCCTGCTCTTGGCACTCCACAGCAGCCCTGCATTGATTTGCTTGAAGGCGACGGTCGAGTCCCTCATAATTTATTGAAAAGCAGCCGGGTGCTTTTTGCTGACTCCCACTCCTTATGTGGCTCACA